>NW_027315757.1:16476501-16956501 GCF_026437365.1 Eucyclogobius newberryi
TAGAGGGAGGAGCCCTGCACCTGTCTGTAGAGGGAGGAGTCCTGCACCTGTCTGTAGAGGGAGGAGCCCTGCACTTGTCTGTAGAGGGAGGAGCCCTGTACCTGTCTGTAGAGGGAGAAGCCCTGCACCTGTCTGTAGAGGGAGGAGCCCTGCACCTGTCTGTAGAGAGAGTAGCCCTGTACCTGTCTGTAGAGGGAGGAGCCCTGCACCTGTCTGTAGAGGGAGGAGCCCTGCACCTGTCTGTAGAGGGAGGAGCCCTGTACCTTTCTGTAGAAGGAGGAGCCCTTTACCTGTCTGTAGAGGGAGAAGCCCTGCACCTGTCTGTAGAGGGAGGAGCCCTGCACCTGTCTGTAGAAGGAGGAGCCCTGCACCTGTCTGTAGAAGGAGGAGCTCTGTTGTACCTGTCTGTAGAGGGAGGAGCCCTGCTGTACCTGTCTGTAGAGGGAGGAGCCCTGCTGTACCTGTCTGTAGAGGGAGGAGCCCTGCTGTACCTGTCTGTAGAGGGAGGAGCCCTGCTGTACCTGTCTGTAGAGGGAGGAGCCCTGCTGTACCTGTCTGTAGAGGGAGGAGCCCTGCTGTACCTGTCTGTAGAGGGAGGAGCCCTGCTGTACCTGTCTGTAGAGGGAGTCTTTGCTGGCCAGCTCGTTCTCCAGTTTGTCTTTGATGTCGTGGAGAGACGTCGCCTCCCGCTGGGCAGCCAGGTACCTGCAGCAAGAGAGGTTTAGCCCGAGACCGAGAGGTTTAGGACAAGCTAAACATAATTAAGATTAATATGTTTAAAATTTTGCTAAAAATATACATATTTTTAACACGTTTGGCAGCTTTGTAGGTGTGTAATTTTACTTCTTATTTGTACAAATGTTTAACCTGTAATAATTCTGCTAAAGAACCGGTTAAAATCTTTGTTACGATCACGACTCGACATTGTTATTATCCATGAACTGAAACGTCTCGAGTCCGTTTGAGGCGTGAGGTTTAAACAGACCTGCGCTCCAGAGTGGTGATGCGCTCCTCCATGTCCTCCCTCTGACACAGCGCCTGCAAATCACACAAACACAAACAAATTACACCTTCTTCTTCTTCTTCTTCTTCTTCTTCTTCTTCTTCTTCTTCTTCTTCTTCTTCTTCTTCTTCTTCTTCTTCTTCTTCTTCTTCTTCTTCTCCTTCTCCTTCTTCTTCTCACCTCTTTGACGTCGCGCTGCAGTTTGTGGTTCGCTTCTTCCGATCGAGCCAGTTCTCTGCGCGCCGACGTCAGCTGCTCCTCGATCTCGCCGACCTGAAACAAACAGCCGCTTTACACTTCGTCCAGCGAGCGGTGGCGCCCCTAAAGGAGAGGACAGAGCGGTGGCGCCCCCGGTGGCGCCCCCTAAAGGAGAGGACAGAGCGGTGACGCCCCCTAAAGGAGAGGACAGAGCGGTGGCGCCCCCTAAAGGAGAGGACAGAGCGGTGGCGCCCCCTAAAGGAGAGGACAGAGCGGTGGCGCCCCCTAAAGGAGAGGACAGAGCGGTGGCGCCCCCTAAAGGAGAGGACAGAGCGATGGCGCCCCCTAAAGGAGAGGACAGAGCGGTGGCGCCCCCTAAAGGAGAGGACAGAGCGGTGACGCCCCCTAAAGGAGAGGACAGAGCGGTGGCGCCCCTAAAGGAGAGGACAGAGCGGTGACGCCCCTAAAGGAGAGGACAGAGCGGTGACGCCCCTAAAGGAGAGGACAGAGCGATGGCGCCCCCTAAAGGAGAGGACAGAGCGGTGGCGCCCCCTAAAGGAGAGGACAGAGCGGTGGCGCCCCCTAAAGGAGAGGACAGAGCGGTGGCGCCCCCTAAAGGAGAGGACAGAGCGGTGACGCCCCCTAAAGGAGAGGACAGAGCGGTGGCGCCCCCTAAAGGAGAGGACAGAGCGGTGGCGCCCCTAAAGGAGAGGACAGAGCGGTGACGCCCCTAAAGGAGAGGACAGAGCGGTGACGCCCCTGAAGGAGAGGACAGAGCGGTGAAGGAGAGGACAGAGCAGTGGCGCCCCCTAAAGGAGAGGACAGAGCGGTGATCCCCCTAAAGGAGAGGACAGAGCGGTGAAGGAGAGGACAGAGCAGTGGCGCCCCCTAAAGGAGAGGACAGAGCGGTGATCCCCCTAAAGGAGAGGACAGAGCGGTGGCGCCCCCTAAAGGAGAGGACAGAGCGGTGGCACCCCTAAAGGAGAGGACAGAGCGGTGGCGCCCCCTAAAGGAGAGGACAGAGCGGTGGCACCCCTAAAGGAGAGGACAGAGCGATGGCGCCCCCTAAAGGAGAGGACAGAGCGGTGGCGCCCCTAAAGGAGAGGACAGAGCGGTGACGCCCCCTAAAGGAGAGGACAGAGCGGTGACGCCCCTGAAGGAGAGGACAGAGCGGTGGCGCCCCCGGTGGCGCCCCCTAAAGGAGAGGACAGAGCAGTGGCGCCCCCTAAAGGAGAGGACAGAGCGGTGACGCCCCTAAAGGAGAGGACAGAGCGATGGCGCCCCCTAAAGGAGAGGACAGAGCGGTGACGCCCCCTAAAGGAGAGGACAGAGCGGTGGCGCCCCCTAAAGGAGAGGACAGAGCGGTGGCGCCCCCTAAAGGAGAGGACAGAGCGGTGGCGCCCCCTAAAGGAGAGGACAGAGCGGTGACGCCCCCTAAAGGAGAGGACAGAGCAGTGGCGCCCCCTAAAGGAGAGGACAGAGCGGTGGCGCCCCTAAAGGAGAGGACAGAGCGGTGACGCCCCCTAAAGGAGAGGACAGAGCGGTGACGCCCCTAAAGGAGAGGACAGAGCGGTGACGCCCCTGAAGGAGAGGACAGAGCGGTGAAGGAGAGGACAGAGCAGTGGCGCCCCCTAAAGGAGAGGACAGAGCGGTGACGCCCCTAAAGGAGAGGACAGAGCGATGGCGCCCCCTAAAGGAGAGGACAGAGCGGTGGCGCCCCCTAAAGGAGAGGACAGAGCGGTGACGCCCCTAAAGGAGAGGACAGAGCGGTGACGCCCCTAAAGGAGAGGACAGAGCGGTGGCGCCCCCTAAAGGAGAGGACAGAGCGGTGACGCCCCCTAAAGGAGAGGACAGAGCGGTGGCGCCCCCTAAAGGAGAGGACAGAGCGGTGGCGCCCCTAAAGGAGAGGACAGAGCGGTGACGCCCCCTAAAGGAGAGGACAGAGCGGTGACGCCCCTAAAGGAGAGGACAGAGCGATGGCGCCCCCTAAAGGAGAGGACAGAGCGGTGGCGCCCCCTAAAGGAGAGGACAGAGCGGTGACGCCCCTAAAGGAGAGGACAGAGCGGTGACGCCCCTAAAGGAGAGGACAGAGCGGTGGCGCCCCCTAAAGGAGAGGACAGAGCGATGGCGCCCCCTAAAGGAGAGGACAGAGCGGTGGCGCCCCCTAAAGGAGAGGACAGAGCGATGGCGCCCCCTAAAGGAGAGGACAGAGCGATGGCGCCCCCTAAAGGAGAGGACAGAGCGGTGGCGCCCCCTAATATACGCGTATTTTAAACCTTAAGCCAAGATGAATCCTTTCAAGGTTGTATTCACTTGTTATTATAGTTCCTGCACATGTTAGTAGTTCTCTGTGATGGTTCCTGCACATGTCAATAGTTCTCTGTGAAGGTTCCTGGGCACATGTCAGTAGTTCTCTGTGAAGGTTCCTGGGCACATGTCAGTAGTTTTCTGTGATGGTTCCTGCACATGTCAGTAGTTCTCTGTGATGGTTCCTGCACATGTCAGTAGTTCTCTGTGAAGGTTCCTGGGCACATGTCAGTAGTTTTCTGTGATGGTTCCTGCACATGTCAATAGTTCTCTGTGATGGTTCCTGAACATGTCAGCAGTTCTCTGTGATGGTTCCTCTGCACATGTCAGTAGTTCTCTGATGGTTCCTGCACTTGTCAGTAGTTATCTGTGATGGTTCCTGCACATGTCAGTAGTTCTCTGTGATGGTTCCTCTGCACATGTCAGAAGTTCTCTGTGATGGTTCCTCTGCACATGTCAGTAGTTCCGTGTGATGGTTCCTGCACATGTCAGTAGTTCTCTGTGATGGTTCCTGCACATGTCAGTAGTTCTGTGTGATGGTTCCTGCTCATGTCAGTAGTTCTGTGTGATGGTTCCTGCACATGTCAGTAGTTCCGTGTGATGGTTCCTCTGCACATGTCAATAGTTCTCTGTGATGGTTCCTGCACATGTCAGTAGTTCTCTGTGATGGTTCCTGCACATGTCAGTGGTTCCTGCACATGTCAGTAGTTCTCTGTGATGGTTCCTGCACATGTCAGTGGTTCCTGCACATGTCAGTAGTTCTCTGTGATGGTTCCTGCACATGTCAGTAGTTCTCTGTGATGGTTCCTGCACATGTCAGTAGTTCTCTGTGATGGTTCCTGTACATGTCAGAAGTTCTGTGTGATGGTTCCTGCACATGTCAGTAGTTCCGTGCGATGGTTCCTCTGCACATGTCAGTAGTTCTCTGTGATGGTTCCTGCACATATCAGTAGTTCTCTGTGATGGTTCCTGCACATGTCAGTAGTTCCCTGTGACACAGTACCTGCCGACACATGAGGGCCAGTCGCTCCTTCAGCTGCCCGAGCTCTGACCGCTGCCTCTCGATCTCGCCCTCTCGCTGTCGCTCCAGCTCGCCATCGTCCAGCAGCGACGACGGGCCATTCGGCAGGCGCTGAGGGACAATCACAGGGGGACAACCACAGGGGGACAACCACAGGGGGACAACCACAGAGGACAACCACAGAGGACAACCACAGGGGGACGACCACAGAGGACAACCACAGGGGACGACCACAGGGGACGACCACAGGGGACGACCACAGGGGGACGACCACAGGGGACGACCACAGGGAACAACCACAGAGGACAACCACAGGGGGACAACCACAGGGGACGACCAAAGGGGGACAACCACAGGGGGACAACCACAAGGGACAACCACAGGGGACAACCACAGGGACAACCACAGGGACAACCACAGTTACAACACATGAAGAATAAAGAACTTTAGAAATGTTACAGAATAAATATGTCTGGGGTAAAAGGAGGGAGTACTTTTAGCACTACATACTTGCATTACTCTTGCAGTACTTTTGCTGTAAACGTTGTGGTTTATAAGTGACATAAGCTTCATGATTACACATCTCGAACAGTTCACAAGTTCACCATACTTTTAAATACTAAGTAAGTATTTAAGTACTTTGTCCTCATAAGGGGGTCAGAGTAAGAGTGATAGTGCTCATGTTTAAATACTTGTGAGTACTTTGTCCACATAAGGGGTCAGAGTAAGAGTGATAGTGTTCATGTTTAAGTACTTGTGAGTACTCTGTTCTCATAAGGGGGTCAGAGTAAGAGTGATAGTGCTCATGTTTAAGTACTTGTAAGTACTTTGTCCTCATAAGGGGGTCAGAGTAAAGAGTGATAGTGCTCATGTTTAAGTACTTGTAAGTACTTTGTCCTCATAAGGGGGTCAGAGTAAAGAGTGATAGTGCTCATGTTTAAGTACTTGTGAGTACTCTGTCCTCATAAGGGGTCATGGTTCACCTCTTTGCCGTTGTCCAGACCCTGCTGCCTCCGTTTGATCTGCTCCCGGAGCGTCCCAACCTGAAACACCAGATTCACTCAAGAACATGATCCAGATGCTGCTGTGGATCAGGAGCTCGTACCTCCTGAGAAGACGACTGCAGCTCCTCCTCCAGCGCTGACACTCTCTCTAGCGCCACCCGCAGTCTCTCACGGACCTTCTCGTCCAGAGCTTTGTGGTGCTCGAACAGAGACTTTAGAGCCTTCAGGACCTCCACCTCACTGGAGACTCCAGCAGGACTCTGCACCAGCCTCTTCACCACCGTCATCCTCAGACTGCGCTCATGACGCGCCACCAGGCACTCCAGGTGCTCCAGGAGGAGCTGAGGAGAACCAGACCAGGTCTAACACAGGTCTAGACCAGGTCTAAACCAGGTCTAAACCAGGTCTAGACCAGGCCTAAACTAGGTCTAAACCAGGTCTAACTGAGGTCTAGACCAGGTCAAAACCAGCTCTAGACCAGGTCTAGACCAGGTCTAAACCAGGTCTAAACCAGGTCTAGACCAGGCCTAAACCACGTCTAAACCAGGTCTAACTGAGGTCTAAACCAGGTCTAACTGAGGTGTAGACCAGGTCTGAACCAGGTCTAACTGAGGTCTAAACCAGGTCTAACTGAGGTGTAGACCAGGTCTGAACCAGGTCTAAACCAAGACTAGACCAGGTCTAACCCAGGTCAGGACCAGGTCCAAACGAGGTCTAGACCAGGTCCAAACGAGGTCTGGACCAGGTCTAGACCAGGTCTAAACGAGGTCTGAACCAGGTCTAGACCAGATCTGAACCAGGTCTAAACCAGGTCTAAATCAGGTCTTAACCAGGTCTAGACCAGGTCTTAACCAGGCCTAACCGAGGTCTAAACCAGGTCTTAACCAGGTCTAACCGAGGTCTAGACCAGGTCTGAACCAGGTCTAAACCAGGTCTGAACCAGGTCTAAACCAGGTCTGAACCAGGTCTTAACCAGGTCTAACCGAGGTCTAGACCAGGTCTGAACCAGGTCTAAACCAGGTCTGAACCAGGTCTGAACCAGGTCTAAACCAGGTCTGAACCAGGTCTAAACCAGGTCTGAACCAGGTCTAAACCAGGACTAAACCAGGTCTAAACCAGGACTAAACCAGGTCTAACCCATGTGTGTTTATTGTCTCACTCTGGTGTTGTTGCGCTCGGCCTTCAGCTCGGCGATCTCTTCTTCTCGCTCCAGAAGCTGCTCTCGACACAAGTTCAACTCTTTTGTCAGAACTGCAAACTCCTGCGCCGCCACCAGAGGGAGACAAAGTGTCAGTTATATCTTTAAACAGAACTGTGACCAGACAACAAATACTATAAACATAAAAACACACAATGATGACAAACATAAACAGCACAATAAAGTCATAAATTATATTATGGTCTGTTTTTGTGTCACATGTTTAACGTTTACCACTAAAAAGGAGAATACATTTATCACGTTTCATCTCGTATTTAAATCCTAATAATACTTCAGTTATAATAGTTGTTTGGATATTCTAGCCGCGATGGCCCAGTTGGTGCAGCCCGTCGCCCACTGACCACATGGTTGTGTTTACATTTCCCCGTGTCACAAACAGACGAGTGAGAGCGTTTGTTTTGGAGTCGTTCCTCTCGCTCTTTCGCTTCGTGTCTCGCTCTCTCGCGGCAGCAGACGGACTCGGTGAACTCTTTACTGCTCATTTAACAGCACATTATGACACACTTAGCATTTTAGAGGAGGCAAAATCCAGATTTTTAAGTTTTAAAAAAGTGGATAAATGTATTTTTCCATCCTTTGTCATAGGAACACAAACTAAGGGACATTCTAGAGCTTCAACTACAGATTATTTTACCAGTGTTTCTATTCTACGTAAAGACTCTTTAAATAGATTATCATCCAAATACAAGTTGAAATATGGAGACTGAAGGTTTCTGGATAAAGAATATTTACAACTAAAGAATATTGTTGAGAACAACGTGTTTATTCCTTTAAGACAGTTAGATTGTAGTTATAAAAGGTCTTTTTGCTTGTGTTTTAGGACAAGTTTGAGTCTTAAAGTACATTTGGTTTGGTCCCGCTCGAGACCCACTCTGGTCCTACTCCAGGCCCGCTCTAGATCCCACTGTGGCCCTGCTCTAGACCCGCTCTAGACACACTTTAGACCGCACCTGTGGCATTGCAATGACCTCTGCAGACTATCCTTCTCTAGACCCACACTTGTCCTGCTCTAGATCCGCTCTAGACCCGCTCTGTTCCTGCTCTAGGCCCGCTCTAGACCCACTCTGTTCCTGCTCTAGACCCGCTCTAGACCTCACCTGTGGCAGGAGAGTCTGCAGAGGCAATGATGGCAGTTGCCTCTGCAGACTCTCCTGCTCTAGACCCGCTCTAGACCCGCTCTAGACCCGCTCTGTTCCTGCTCTAGACCCGCTCTGTTCCTGCTCTAGACCCGCTCTAGACCTACTCTAGACCCGCTCTAGACCCACTCTGTTCCTGCTCTAGACCCGCTCTAGACCTCACCTGTGGCAGGAGAGTCTGCAGAGGCAATGATGGCAGTTGCCTCTGCAGACTCTCCCGCTCTAGACCTTCTCCTGCTCTAGAGCTTCTCAAGACCTGCTCTAGACCTGATGATGGACAGTTGCCTCTGCAGACTCTCCTGCTCTAGACCCGCTCTAGACCCGTTCTGGACCCGCTCTGGACCTCACCTGTGGCAGTGCGATGGACAGCTGTCTCTGCAGACTCTCTTTCTCGTGGCCCAGCTCCCTCATCCTCAGATGGGCCGTGGACAGACTGTCTTGTGTGTCCCTCAGACTCTCCAGAAGACGTTCTCTCTCCGTCAGCATGTTCACCATCAGCGACTCCAGATTCCCCGTGCTACTGTTGCCCTCCTCGCCTCCTCCTCGGGGACCTCCAAAAACCCCTCCCACACCTCCTCCGCCCAAACCGCCGCCCCCTCCTCCGGCCGGCGACGACTGCCCGCCCGTGCCGCCTCTGCCGTCCTCCGAGATCGTGGGCATCACTTCGCACATCATCTTTGCGACGTTCACGAGTCACAATCCCACTCCAGATAATCGCGATAAGAGTTTGGGTCGACTCGGCGCTCGTTGGACGTTTACACCGCTAAACTAATCCAAGAAGCCCGTGTGTTTCATGTCGAGGTCTAAACTACAGCGTCAGCAGCTTCTGGTGGAGACACAGCGACACTGCAGTGACCCGCAGAGGCCTGCAGAGGGCATCGTCAGCCGATAAGTGGGATTTTGCTTTGTTGAACTTCACTTTGCGCCAACAGAAAGTATCAATGTTGTAATCGATTCAAAGGGTCAAAGGGTGAAAGAGAAGAAATCGTGGGCGTGTCTTGGGCGAGTCGTGGGCAAGTCTTGGGCGAGTCATGGGCAAGTCGTGGGCAAGTCGTGGGTGAGTTGTGGGCGAGTCTTGGGTGAGTTGTGGGCGAGTCGTGGGCGAGTCTTGGGTAAGTCTTGGGCGAGTTGTGGGCGAGTTGTGGGCGAGTCGTGGGCAAATCGTGGGTGAGTCTTGGGCGAGTTGTGGGCGAGTTGTGGGCGAGTCGTAGGCGAGTCTTGGGTGAGTCTTGGGCGAGTCTTGGGTGAGTCGTGGGTGAGTCGTGGGCGAGTGGTGGGTGAGTCGTGGGCGAGTCTTGGGTGACTCGTGGGCGAGTCGTGGGCGAGTCTTGGGTGAGTCGTGGGCGAGTCGTGGGCGAGTCGTGGGCGAGTCGTGGGTGAGGAACAGGAGTGAGAGGAGGAGGAGGGAGAGAAGGGGCAGACGAGAGGGTGAGGAGGGACAGGTCACGTTTTTATTGCGATAAAACCTGCAAAAGACGAGAAAACAAACACATTCCATTAAAACGCAATGAACACGATTATATTTCAGATTTGACTCAACATTTGGCCCGGTTGTCCCAGTTTGATAATTTTCTGTAAAGTTTATAATTGTACTTCCTGGTTGGAGACGAGCACAAATATGACATAGAGGTGATGTCACAGCTGTTACTTAGCAACCAGACTGTAAACAAGAGCCAAACTCCACATAAACTACACAACAGTTCTGATCTGACACACAATAATACCATAAAACACCTTTATTTAGTCCAACCATGGTTTGGTCACTGTGTCGCACACTGATGACATCACAGAGGGATTCAGCTCTACTTCCTGTCATTTTAAACTCTTATTTTTTGTTTTTTCTTCACCAAAGGCCACTTAACAGATGTGATTCTGTGTTGACTGAGTTAGTAATGAGCTGTAAATGTGATGAAATGGAAAGTAGCGGCTAAATCTGGTCAGAAACTCTTTTCTTTGGAAAGATGAATGACTTTGTACAAGTTTAATGACACATGAAGTCAGAACTAAACTTAAAACATCACAGTTGTTGCACCTCGTCATCATTTTGAGGGACGGGAGAAAAGGACACATGCAGAACATGCAAATCGCACACAGACCACCCAACACTCTCACAGTCACATGTTCCTACGGCGATGATAACGAGCTTTCAGCCTCGTTTACACCGTTTCATCGTCTGGCTCGGCGTGTTTGGCTGTTGTCAGCACGACGGGGCGGGGCTTTGAACAGGAAGTGCAGGTTCTACATCTTTAGATCAATGCTGCAGTTTACAACGAAGAACATATAAATAATGGTCTATTTATGTTGTTGTTTCTCACTAAATCCCCAGACAACACTCATATGTCTCCTTTAATGTTTGTGATGAGTTTGGACCCTTGTGACATCACGTGACGTGAGCCCAGTTCACAGCGCGTGCACATGTGATGCTGCTGCACTTCTCGCGAGAGTGCGCACATCATCAGCTTCTCTCACATCATCCATCAGTCACCGCGCGTCCGGCCGCGTTTGCGTGAGGATTCTGTGCGTGTTTCACGGCGCCAGACGCGCGTGAGGCAGCGCGGTCTGCGGTGCGATTCCCCGGCCTCACGTCACACTCTGACGCTGCGGGAGGAACAGGGTCATTACGAGACCAATTTGGCCTTTTGAGCGTGTGTAAACGCGACATAAACGCACATATGCGCGTGTAATCCGGAGCGCGGTGGCGGAAAAGGCCGAATGAGCCGAGATGAGCCGCTGTCGTGGGGGAACACACGTTAAACCGGGAGAAAAACAGGCGTACCGGGAGCGGCACGGAGCGGCGCGGCGCGCGGAGGGAGGCGCCAATCATCTGGAAATGATGGAGGCCCAATTAACGCGCTTTTCCGCTCGGTTCCGCGCGTCCGGGACAAACCGCAGATATGGCGTGTTCTTATGTGTAAAAGGGTTTATTCCGCCGCTCCGCCGCTTCCACCGCGCCCCGCACACCGCCCTGCACCCCCCCCCCCCCCCCCCCCCCGCCCGTCCGCCGCCGCGCGTTAAAACAGCTGTGCCGCTCAGCACCGCTTCCGTCGCGCGCGGATCCGTCCGGGCTCGTGCCGCTTACCGTGGCCATGGCTCACGAGGAGACGGTGACGGCGGAGTCCCGGGTCAGTCCATCGGTGGAAGGAGCGGCTCGGTACAGCCCGGTACAGCCCGTTACAGCCTCATCCTCCTCCCTCTGCGCGCAGGAGCGACGCTGCGTAAAGACGCACTCAGCACGCACGCTCACGTCCGCCTCAGACTGTCACGAGAAGAGGAAACACAAAGCAACGACAGGAAACGCACCGCGGACTCTTCACCAGGTGGAGCCGGTGTCAAACTGTCATTTTCAGGCTGTTCCCAGACTTCCCTCTCCCCAGACAGGCCGGATGTGCGCGTGAGTCCCGCAGCTTCACGCGCCTCTTGCTCCGGCTGACGTAGATGTGTGAACATGAAGTGTTTTTATGTTTATGACAAACACAAAAAGAGAAGATGAAAATATGATGCTTTTATTGTGTCAAAGACGAGAGAGAATTCTGTTTGTCTTGCTCAATAAATCATGATATTTAATAAATGATAAAGTGTTTACTTTGTCATTGATGCAACTTTTGTTCTCAAAGAGATTTTCCTTTTCCGTCTTCTTCTTTTACATGATGAATTTTGTCCTGTTTTGTGCTGTGTGAAACGGGGATGAGAGCGGGAAGGACATTCAGCACACGCTGCGGCTTCAATTCACAGTGACATTTCTGCTACAGTTTCTATTTATTCTAATTCAGTTTGAATTCAATAATTGAATTTCGTTTTCTGTTTTAATTTATTCAAGACTGTAACACTGTGCAATACAACACTGTGCAATACAAACACTGCAATAAACACTGTGCAATAAAACACTGTGCAATACAACACTGTGCAATACAACACTGTGCAATACAACGCTGTGCAATATAACTCTGTGCAATACAACACTGTGCAATACAACACTGTGCAATACAACGCTGTGCAATATAACTCTGTGCAATACAACACTGTGCAATACAACACTGTGCAATATAACACTGCGCAATATAACACTGCAAAATAACACTGTGCAATATAACACTCTGTAATACAACACTGTGCAATATAACACTGCAATATACCACTGCAATATATCACTGTGCAATATAACACTGCAATATACCACTGTGTAATATACCACTTTGCAATATAACACTGTGCAATATAACACTACAATATACCACTGTGTATTATAACACTGTGCAATATAACACTGCACTATGCAATATAACACTGTGCAATATAAGTGTTATTACTGTTCCTCTCACTTGAGTTATATATTGTACAGTGTAAAACTACAGAGTCTCAAACGTCTGAAAAATCCACTTTCTTTATAAAGTTTCTGCACTGTACTAGTTACTACACTGTACTAGTTACTGCCTTGTACTAGTTACTGTCCTGTACTAGTTACTACACTGTACTAGTTACTGCCTTGTACTAGTTACTGCCCTGTACTAGTTACTACACTGTACTAGTTACTACACTGCACTAGTTACTGCCCTGTACTAGTTACTACAGTGTACTAGTTACTGCCCTGTACTAGTTACTGCCCTGTACTAGTTACTGCCCTGTACTAGTTACTACACTGCACTAGTTACTGCCCTGTACTAGTTACTGCCTTGTACTAGTTACTACACTGTACTAGTTACTGCCCTGTACTAGTTACTGCCCGGCATTAGTAGTTACTGCCCTGTACTAGTTACTACACTGTACTAGTAGTTACTGCCCTGTACTAGTTACTACACTGTACTAGTAGTTACTGCCCTGTACTAGTTACTGCGCTGTACTACTAGTTACTGCCCTGTACTAGTTACTGCCCTGTACTAGTTACTACTCTGTACTAGTGGTTACTGCCCTGTACTAGTTACTGCACTGTACAAGTTACTACACTGTACTAGTAGTTACTGCCCTGTACTAGTTACTGCCCTGTACTAGTTACTACTCTGTACTAGTAGTTACTGCCCTGTACTAGTTACTACTCTGTACTAGTAGTTACTGCCCTGTACTAATTACTGCCCTGTACTAGTTACTACACTGTACTAGTAGTTACTGCCCTGTACTAGTAGTTACTGCCCTGTACTAGTTACTGCCCTGTACTAGTTACTACTCTGTACTAGTAGTTACTGCCCTGTACTAGTTACTGCCCTGTACTAGTTACTACACTGTACTAGTTACTGCCCTGTACTAGTTACTGCCCTTTACTAGTTACTGCACTGTACAAGTTACTACACTGTACTAGTAGTTACTGCCCTGTACTAGTTACTGCCCTGTACTAGTTACTACTCTGTACTAGTAGTTACTGCCCTGTACTAGTTACTACTCTGTACTAGTAGTTACTGCCCTGTACTAATTACTGCCCTGTACTAGTTACTACACTGTACTAGTAGTTACTGCCCTGTACTAGTAGTTACTGCCCTGTACTAGTTACTGCCCTGTACTAGTTACTACTCTGTACTAGTAGTTACTGCCCTGTACTAGTTACTGCCCTGTACTAGTTACTGCCCTGCACTAGTTACTACACTGTACTAGTTACTGCCCTGTACTAGTTACTGCCCTGTACTAGTTACTACTCTGTACTAGTTACTACTCTGTACTAGTAGTTACTGCCTTGTACTAGTTACTGCCCTGTACTAGTTACTACACTGTACTAGTTACTGCCCTGTACTAGTTACTACTCTGTACTAGTTACTACTCTGTACTAGTAGTTACTGCCCTGTACTAGTAGTTACTGCCCTGTACTAGTTACTGCCCTGTACTAGTTACTACTCTGTACTAGTAGTTACTGCCCTGTACTAGTTACTGCCCTGTACTAGTTACTACACTGTACTAGTTACTGCCCTGTACTAGTTACTACTCTGTACTAGTTACTACTCTGTACTACTAGTTACTACTCTGTACTAGTAGTTACTGCCTTGTACTAGTTACTGCCCTGTACTAGTTACTACACTGTACTAGTTACTGCCCTGTACTAGTTACTGCCCTGTACTAGTTACTACTCTGTACTAGTTACTACTCTGTACTAGTAGTTACTGCCCTGTACTAGTAGTTACTGCCCTGTACTAGTTACTGCCCTGTACTAGTTACTACTCTGTACTAGTAGTTACTGCCCTGTACTAGTTACTACACTGTACTAGTTACTACACTGTACTAGTAGTTACTGCCCTGTACTAGTTACTACACTGTACTAGTTACTGCCCTGTACTAGTTACTGCCCTGTACTAGTTACTACTCTGTACTAGTAGTTACTGCCTTGTACTAGTTACTGCCCTGTACTAGTTACTACTCTGTACTAGTAGTTACTGCCCTGTACTAGTTACTACACTGTACTAGTTACTACACTGTACTAGTAGTTACTGCCCTGTACTAGTTACTACAGTGTACTACTTACTGCCCTGTACTAGTTACTACACTGTACTAGTTTCTGCCCTGTACTAGTTACTGCCCTGTACTAGTTACTGCCCTGCATTAGTAGTTACTGCCCTGTACTAGTTACTACACTGTACTAGTAGTTACTGCCCTGTACTAGTTACTGCCCTGTACTAGTTACTGCCCTGTACTAGTTACTGCCCTGCATTAGTAGTTACTGCCCTGTACTAGTTACTACACTGTACTAGTAGTTACTGCCCTGTACTAGTTACTACACTGTACTAGTAGTTACTGCCCTGTACTAGTTACTGCGCTGTACTACTAGTTACTACACTGTACTAGTAGTTACTGCCCTGTACTAGTTACTGCGCTGTACTACTAGTTACTGCCCTGTACTAGTTACTGCCCTGTACTAGTTACTACAGTGTACTAGTTACTGCCCTGTACTAGTTACTACACTGTACTAGTAGTTACTGCCCTGTACTAGTTACTGCCCTGCACTAGTTACTACTCTGTACTAGTAGTTACTGCCCTGTACTAGTTACTACACTGTACTAGTAGTTACTGCCCTGTACTAGTTACTGCCCTGTACTAGTTACTACAGTGTACTAGTTACTGCCCTGTACTAGTTACTACACTGTACTAGTAGTTACTGCCCTGTACTAGTTACTGCCCTCTACTAGTTACTACAGTGTACTAGTTACTGCCCTGTACTAGTTACTGCCCTGCACTAGTTACTACTCTGTACTAGTAGTTACTGCCCTGTACTAGTTACTGCCCTGTACTAGTTACTACACTGTACTAGTTACTGCCCTGTACTAGTTACTGCCCTGTACTAGTTACTACTCTGTACTAGTAGTTACTGCCCTGTACTAATTACTGCCCTGCACTAGTTACTACTCTGTACTAGTAGTTACTGCCCTGTACTAGTTACTGCCCTGTACTAGTTACTACACTGTACTAGTTACTGCCCTGTACTAGTTACTGCCCTGTACTAGTTACTACTCTGTACTAGTAGTTACTGCCCTGTACTAATTACTGCCCTGTACTAGTTACTACTCTGTACTAGTAGTTACTGCCCTGTACTAGTAGTTACTGCCCTGTACAATTTACTGCCCTGTACTAGTTACTACACTGTACTAGTTACTACACTGTACTAGTAGTTACTGCCCTGTACTTGTTACTGCCCTGTACTAGTTACTGCCCTGTACTAGTTACTACAGTGTACTAGTTACTGCCCTGTACTAGTTACTGCCCTGTACTAGTTACTACAGTGTACTAGTTACTACACTGTACTAGTTACTGCCCTGCATTAGTAGTTACTGCTCTGTACTAGTAGTTACTGCCCTGTACTAGTTACTACTCTGTACTAGTTACTACTCTGTACTAGTAGTTACTGCCATGTACTAGTTACTACTCTGTACTAGTAGTTACTGCCCTGTACTAGTTACTGCCCTGTACTAGTAGTTACTGCCCTGTACTAGTTACTACTCTGTACTAGTAGTTACTGCCCTGTACTAGTTACTGCCCTGTACTAGTAGTTACTGCCCTGTACTAGTTACTGCCCTGTACTAGTTACTGCCCTGTACTAGTAGTTACTGCCCTGTACTAGTTACTGCCCTGTACTAGTAGTTACTGCCCTGTACTAGTTACTGCCCTGTACTAGTAGTTACTGCCCTGTACTAGTTACTGCCCTGTACTAGTTACTGCCCTGTACTAGTAGTTACTGCCCTGTACTAGTTACTGCCCTGTACTAGTAGTTACTGCCCTGTACTAGTTACTGCCCTGTACTAGTAGTTACTGCCCTGTACTAGTTACTGCCCTGTACTAGTTACTGCCCTGTACTAGTAGTTACTGCCCTGTACTAGTTACTGCCCTGTACTAGTAGTTACTGCCCTGTACTAGTTACTGCCCTGTACTAGTTACTGCCCTGTACTAGTAGTTACTGCCCTGTACTAGTTACTGCCCTGTACTAGTAGTTACTGCCCTGTACTAGTTACTGCCCTGTACTAGTAGTTACTGCCCTGTACTAGTTACTGCCCTGTACTAGTTACTGCCCTGTACTAGTAGTTACTGCCCTGTACTAGTTACTGCCCTGTACTAGTAGTTACTGCCCTGTACTAGTTACTGCCCTGTACTAGTTACTGCCCTGTACTAGTAGTTACTGCCCTGTACTAGTTACTGCCCTGTACTACCCGCCTCTGTCTCCTGGACTCTTCTTCTGGAGGTGCTCTGTTCCACCAGGAGGTGGCTCCACATCATTATCCATCCATCCATCCATTTTCTACCGCTTGGTCCCTTTCGGGGTCGCGGGTGACTGGAGCCTATCCCAGTGACTTCGGGCCTTATGTTCAGTCAAATATAGCCACAGTCACGTGGGCAGGTGCATGGAAATAAAATATAACATTCTGTATAAAATAGTTCTAAATCTGCATCAACATTAAAAGATAAACCTGCTTCATTTAACCACGTGTAGACCGTGTCTTTTTACAGTGTCATATTTCAGACAACTTTATGCCTCTCTCACATTACGTCATCTTTCCTCAGCCCCAGCGCTAGGCCCCGCCCCCACAGTCCTCTCTGCGCTCTGATTGGTCGTTCTCAATAATCATCTGGTTTTCACTCATTTTGACAGATTTTAAGATAAGATATTCCTTTATTGTCCCACATGGAGAAATTTCATTGATACAGCGCAGGTAGATTTTCTGATAAAAGTCAGATTATTTTAAACATTTGGTCATTTCTTCTAAAAGGGAAAATATGCACAACTTTCTCTCAAATGTTTAAGGCAAGGCAAGGCAAGTTTATTTGTAGAGCACATTTCATACACAAGGCAATTCAAAGTGCTTCACACAGCAGGAAAAAATGCATTAAAATCACAAAGAGATTACAGAAACAGAAATACAATAAAATTCCAACTGGTTGTCTAAACTAATAAAATCACACACAAACAAAACAAAAGAGAAGAGTGCAAAGAAAAAATCCTTTCAGTCATATGCGCAGCTAAACAAAACTGTGTCAGAGTAGAAGCCTGTCTCACATCTTCAGGAAGACTGTTCCAGATTTTAGCTGCATAAAACTGAAACGCAGATTCCCCATGTTTTGTCCTGACTCTGGGCACCAGCAGGAGGCCGGTCCCTGAGGTCCTCAGAGTCCGAGATGGTTCATATGGCACTAACATATCCAAGATGTACTTTGGTGCTAGGCCATGGAGAGACTTGTACACAAGCAGAGCTGCTTTAAAGTCTATTCTCTGAGCCACAGGGAGCCAGTGCAGAGACCTGAGAACAGGACTAATGTGATCATACTTCCTGGTTCTAGTCAGGACTAATGTGATAGTACTTCCTGGTTCAAGTCAGGACCCGAGCAGCAGCGTTCTGGATGTACTGCAGCTGTTTTACAGCTCGTTTGGAGAGACCAGTGAGCAGGCCATTACAGTAGTCTAATCTACTGGAGACAAACGCGTGGATAAGTCTCTCTAAATCTGGTTTTCACACTATATTTTTGATTTTGTCAATGTTTTTTTAGATGGTAAAAAGCTGCTGATGTTATTGATTTGACGTGGCTATTAAAGTTCAAGTCTGAGTCCATTATTACCCCCAGATTTCTAATTTGGTTTGTAGGTTTTAGAGCGAGACTCTGGAGGTGACCGCTAACACTTTCTCTTTGTTTCTGTGGGCCAAAAACAATTATTTCAGTCTTGTCTGAGTTCAGCTGGAGAAAGTTGCTTTGCATCCACAAACTGATCTGTTGGATGCAGTGAGTGAATCTACTGGTCCATAGTCACCTGCCGATAGTGAAACATAGATCTGAGTGTCGTCTGCATCATTGTAATAGGACACATTTTCACTGCGTATCAACTGACCTAACGGCAGCATGTAGAGGTTGAACAGAAGGGGACCCAGGACTGACCCTTGGGGCACTCCACAGGTCAGGGTCATGTGGTCTGAGACACAGCTACCAATTTCAACAAAGTACTTCCTGTATTCCAGATAGGACTTTAACCAGTGATGCCCACCCAGTCCTCTAGTCTCTAGTTGACAAGAGCAGTCTCAGTGCTGTGATGAGGTCTAAAACCTGACAGAAAATCATCAAATTAGTTGTTTATTAAGAGGAAATCTGTGAGCTGTTGGTAAACAACCTTTTCAAGGACTTTGCCCAAAAATGGCAGATTAGAGATGGGCCGGTAATGACTCAATACTGCAGCATCAAGACTGCTCTTCTTTAGGAGAGGCTTTATGACCGCAGTTTTCAAAGACATTGGGAATGTTCCAGATTGAAGCGACATGTTGACTATATGAGTGAATGGTGCTAACAAACTGTTCAGCACAGACTTTAGAAATCTGGTGGGTAACACATCGAGGCAGCATGCAGATGAACTCAGACTGGTGATGATCTCATGGACAGTTTTGTCAGTTACAGGTGCAAAGCGAGTTAGCTCTAAGTGTCTAGGTGGTTTTAGGATAATTTTTTGCATTGTGGGATTTCTAGCATTTTTAATGCCCTGAAATTGTCATTAAAGAATAATGCAAACTCATTACACTTGGATGTGAGAATGAGTTCTAACGGCAGCTGAGCTGGAGGGTTTGTTAATCTGTTTACTGTGGCAAACAGGACACGCCAGTTGTTACTGCAGCTTCCAATTATTTCAGAAAAATATCTTTCCCTAGTTCTACATAAGATTAGGTTGTACATGTTCAGCTTCTCTTTGTAAATCTCTTTTTGAACCTGGAGCTTTGACTTGCGCCATTTCCGTTCGGCCCTGCGGCACTCCCTTTTCTGCGCCCTGACCGAATCATCATTTCTCCACGGCGCCTTCTGCTTATTTTTAACCATTTTAGCCTTTATAGGGACGATGGTGTCCAGAACATTCAAAACACTAGATGTAACAGAGTTCAACAAATCATTTACATAAGAACATGAGACATTTTCAAACTTTATCATTTCCATAAACAGTGCACCTGTGCCATCACTTATGTGTCTCCTCTGAACAACTGCAGGACCAACCGGAGGTTTGGGAGAAACAGACAGGTCAAAGAAGACACAGAAATGATCAGACAGAGCAACATCGACCACATTAACATTTGAAATATTTACCCCCTTTGTAATTATGAGATCTAGAGTGTGTCCTTTGCTGTGGGTGGGGCCTCTCACATGCTGAGTAAGACTGAAGGTTTCAAGGACAGCATCAAGCTCTTTAGCGTTTCTGTCACAAATATTATCAACATGCACATTGAAATCACCTGTAATGACCAAACCATCAAAGTCTGTGCATACGACTGAAAGCATCTCAGTAAAATCATCAATAAAACGTTGGCAGTGCTGGAGAGGCTTGTATAAAACAATGAAGAGAATGGATGGAGACCGTTTTAGCTCCATTTTAAAGGATACATACTCAAATGATGAAAACACCCCAAAAGACAACCTGCGGGTAATTATTTCATCTCTAAAGACAGCACAGACTCCACCCCCTTTTTTGTTTTCTCGTGTTTCAGATTCAAACTTAAAGTTGGGTGGAGCAGATTCTATCAGAACTACATTTCCTGTGTTTTTGTCAAGTCATGTTTCAGTTAAAAACATAAAATCAAGATAATAAGTAGAAATAAAATTATTAAGTTGAAATAAAATTATTAACTAACTCCTGACCACAGACCGGGAGCCTAGTCTGTGGTTAGGAGCCTGGTCTGTGGTCAGGAGTCTGGAGCCCGGTCTGTGGTCAGGAGCCTGGTCTGTGGTCAGGAGCCTGGAGCCCGGTCTGTGGTCAGGAGCCTGGCCTGTGGTCAGGAGCCTGGAGTCCGGTCTGTGGTCAGGAGCCTGGTCTGTGGTCAGGAGCCTGGAGCCCGGTCTGTGGTCTGGAGCCCGTCAGGTTGTACTTTGTGTATTTTCCGTGTATAAATACCTGAACACACTATGTTACTGTTGTTCTTGTCCAGGTCTAAAATAAATAGATAATTAATGCCACAACAAGAAGACTTCACTTTAAAAAACTTTATTGACCTTGAATGAAACGCGGCGCACAAACACGACACGACACAGAAACTGAAATCGCACAGATTTTGACCCTCTAAACACAACAGTTTAAACTGTTTCCAGAACAGAAATGTCCGTTTCTTTTTCTATCACAAAGTCCAGGGAACAATCTAGAATCCAGTTGGTCATGTTCACACTTCTGGAAGGACGTTTGAAGGTCCAGATCTGAGCGACTTTAAACGACTCGAACAGAAAACATGAACCTTATTGTTTCAGGTTCTTTTGACCCGTTTAGACTTTATTCATGTGCAACAAAAAACACGCGAGTTCAGCTTAAATGTGACGAATGTGGACAAGGTTCAAGTGTGAAGAGGAAGATTCTGAGGAGGAAGATTCTGAGGAGGCTCCAGCAGGACGTCTGTGCCGTTCTCCACTGGAAGAAGAATAGAAGAAGAAGAGAAGGAAGAAGAGGAAGAAGAGAAGAGAAGGAGAGAAGAAGAGGAAGAGGAAAGGGAAGAAGAGAAAGAACAGGAAGAAGAGGAGGAAGAGAAGAGAAAGAATAGAAGGGACAGAAAGAAGAGAAGAGAGAGAGAAAAGAAGGGACAAGTAGAGAAGAGAAGGAAGAGGAAAAAGAGAAGGGACAAGAGAAGAGAAGGGACAGGAAGAAGAGGAAAAGAGAAGGAAGAGTAAGTCGAGAAAGGACAGAAGGAAGAGGAAGAAGAGAAGGGATAGAAAGAAGAAGGAGATAAAGAAGAGAACAGGAAGAAGAGAAGAGAAAGAAAAAAAGAATGAAAAGACGAAAGAGAAGAGAAAGAAAAGAAGGGGAATAAAGAAGAGAAAGAGGGTTGACAGAGAGAGGGAGGGATGTATAAAAAGAGCGGGACATGTTAGCAAAACAAAAGTACTTGAATTCAGAAAATTGCTCTACAAGTTCTTCTCATCATTATAGTCGATCATTATCTAAATTAGCGCTAAATGCTTTACTGCGGAACATTCCAGTCAACGCATTAACATCTCCATGGAGATGCTAGTTACTTTAACGTTTACATGAATTCTATTAAAAATCAATCTTTTTGTCTAAACTGCCTCGTTTGTCTGGGAATTATTAAAGCAAAATGTCATTTTTTTTTTTTTTAATTCCTATTTTCTGCTAAAATGCACTTTAATCCAAAATATTTTCCATCTAGAATCCTCCAGTAGCCATAGTTACAGAGCTCGCTTAGCGCCCCCTGTATGATAGTGTCAGAGTCATAATTAGTTTGTACCTTTGGGCGGCGGCTGGAAGTGCAGTTCTCCGTTGGGACCAGCAGGAGGCGCTGCGTCCTCAGGCTGCTTCTGCCTGTGAGACATCTCCAGCACGGCCTGAAGAAGAGAGAGTCCCAGCTTTAAACTGTAACTGACGAAGTAAAACACTCTCTGGGCCTCTCTCCTCTTGGTATTCCCTCCTCTGGGCCTCTCTCCTCTTGGTATTCCCTCCTCTGGGCCTCTCACCTCTTGGTATTCCCTCCTCTGGGCCTCTCACCTCTTGGTATTCCTCCTCTGGGCCTCTATCCTCTTGGTATTCCCTCCTCTGGGCCTCTCTCTCCTGTTGGTATTCCCTCCTCTGGGCCTCTCTCTCCTGTTGGTATTCCCTCCTCTGGGCCTCTCTCTCCTGTTGGTATTCCCTCCTCTGGGCCTCTCTCTCCTGTTGGTATTCCCTCCTCTGGGCCTCTCTCACCTGTTGGTATTCCCTCCTCTGGGCCTCTCTCCTGTTGGTATTCCCTCCTCTGGGCCTCTCACCTGTTGGTATTCCCTCCTCTGGGCCTCTCACCTGTTGGTATTCCCTCCTCTGGGCCTCTCACCTGTTGGTATTCCCTCCTCTGGGCCTCTCACCTGTTGGTATTCCCTCCTCTGGGCCTCTCACCTGTTGGTATTCCCTCCTCTGGGCCTCTCACCTGTTGGTATTCCCTCCTCTGGGCCTCTCACTTGTTGGTATTCCCTCCTCTGGGCCTCTCACCTGTTGGTATTCCCTCCTCTGGGGCCTCTCACCTGTTGGTATTCCCTCCTCTGGGCCTCTGACCTGTTGGTATTCCCTCCTGTTGGTATTCCCTCCTGTTGGTATTCCCTCCTGTTGGTATTCCCTCCTCTGGGCCTCTCACCTGTTGGTATTCCCTCCTCTGGGGCCTCTCTCCTGTTGGTATTCCCTCCTCTGGGCCTCTCTCCTGTTGGTATTCCCTCCTCTGGGCCTCTCTCCTGTTGGTATTCCCTCCTCTGGGCCGCTATCCTGTTGGTATTCCCTCCTCTGGGCCTCTATCCTGTTGGTATTCCCTTCTCTGGGCCTCTCTCCTATTGGTATTTCCTCCTCTGGGCCTCTCTCCTCTTGGTATTCCTCCTCTGGGCCTCTCTCCTCTTGGTATTCCTCCTCTGGGCCGCTATCCTGTTGGTATTCCCTTCTCTGGGCCTCTATCCTGTTGGTATTCCCTCCTCTGGGCCTCTCTCTCCTGTTGGTATTCCCTCCTCTGGGCCTCTCTCACCTGTTGGTATTCCCTCCTCTGGGCCTCTCACCTGTTGGTATTCCCTCCTCTGGGCCTCTCTCCTGTTGGTATTCCCTTCTCTGGGCCTCTCTCCTGTTGGTATTCCCTCCTCTGGGCCTCTATCCTGTTGGTATTCCCTCCTCTGGGCCTCTGACCTGTTGGTATTCCTTCTCTGGGCCTCTATACTGTTGGTATTCCCTTCTCTGGGCCTCTGACCTGTTGGTATTCCCTTCTCTGGGCCTCTATCCTGTTGGTATTCCCTCCTCTGGGCCTCTATCCTGTTGGTAATCCCTCCTCTGGGCCTCTGACCTGTTGGTATTCCCTCCTCTGGGCCTCTATACTGTTGGTATTCCCTTCTCTGGGCCTCTATACTGTTGGTATTCCCTTCTCTGGGCCTCTCTCCTGTTGGTATTCCCTTCTCTGGGCCTCTCTCCTCTTGGTATTCCCTCCTCTGGGCCTCTCACCTCTTGGTATTCCCTCCTCTGGGCCTCTATCCTCTTGGTATTCCCTCCTCTGGGCCTCTCTCTCCTGTTGGTATTCCCTCCTCTGGGCCTCTCTCTCCTGTTGGTATTCCCTCCTCTGGGCCTCTCTCTCCTGTTGGTATTCCCTCCTCTGGGCCTCTCTCTCCTGTTGGTATTCCCTCCTCTGGGCCTCTCTCACCTGTTGGTATTCCCTCCTCTAGGCCTCTCTCCTGTTGGTATTCCCTCCTCTGGGCCTCTCACCTGTTGGTATTCCCTCCTCTGGGCCTCTCACCTGTTGGTATTCCCTCCTCTGGGCCTCTCACCTGTTGGTATTCCCTCCTCTGGGCCTCTCACCTGTTGGTATTCCCTCCTCTGGGCCTCTCACCTGTTGGTATTCCCTCCTCTGGGCCTCTCACCTGTTGGTATTCCCTCCTCTGGGCCTCTGACCTGTTGGTATTCCCTCCTGTTGGTATTCCCTCCTGTTGGTATTCCCTCCTGTTGGTATTCCCTCCTGTTGGTATTCCCTCCTGTTGGTATTCCCTCCTGTTTGGTATTCCCTCCTGTTGGTATTCCTTCCTGTTGGTATTCCCTCCTCTGGGCCTCTCTCCTGTTGGTATTCCCTTCTCTGGGCCTCTCTCCTGTTGGTATTCCCTCCTCTGGGCCGCTATCCTGTTGGTATTCCCTTCTATGGGCCTCTATCCTGTTGGTATTCCCTTCTCTGGGCCTCTCTCCTGTTGGTATTTCCTCCTCTGGGCCTCTCTCCTCTTGGTATTCCTCCTCTGGGCCTCTCTCCTCTTGGTATTCCTCCTCTGGGCCTCTCTCTCCTGTTGGTATTCCCTCCTCTGGGCCTCTCTCACCTGTTGGTATTCCCTCCTCTGGGCCTCTCTCCTGTTGGTATTCCCTCCTCTGGGCCTCTCACCTGTTGGTATTCCCTCCTCTGAGCCTCCAGAGCCTTCCCTCGCTCCTTCAGCACTTCCTGTTCCTCGGTTAAAGCCGCCGCCCTCCTCTTTAGCTCCTCCTCCTTGTCTCGTAGCTCCACCTCAAAGTGCTGTAGCTCCTCCTCCGTGTAAACCTGCTTCGTTTCCAGTGTCTGAAAAACACATCGTGAGGTCAAGTTAAACGACACAAATGATGAAAGAACATTTAAGCTCAAATATTTATCTTTATTTGAATTTAAATTAAAGAAAGTCACTGCATTTCAACAGGTCAAAAAATGTGAAGTTATCAAATGTGAATATTGTACACACTATGACGTCATTGCTTTAATGGCATGTTGATTGTGTTTTCCATGACATTTTTCACATGTATGTTATATGCATCATTTTGCTCAGTCATTGGACCGATGCCCAGGACCAGTGGGCCTCAGCCCGTGAGGTCCGTGGGCCTCAGCCCCCCGTGGGCCTCAACCCCCCGTGGGCCTCAACCCCCCGTGGGCCTCAACCCCCCGTGGGCCTCAACCCGTGGTCATTATGAAGTCATCATAACAAACATGGGCATCTCACCTCCCACTCTCTGTGGCTGTTGAACTCTTTCTTCTCTGTGGATTTGAGGAACTCGTCCAGACTCACCAGACGGTCTTTGTTCTGGTCCACCTTCAGACACAGAGAGGAGGACAGAGTTAAGAGGAGGAGGAGGACAGAGTTAAGAGGAGGAGGAGGAGGAGGAGGAGGAGAAACAGGACAGAGTTAAGAGGAGGAGGACAGTCAAGAGCAGGATAGTGTTAGGAGGAGGAGGACAGTCAAGAGCAGGATAGTGTTAGGAGGAGGAGGATAGAGTTAAGAGGAGGAGGAGGATAGAGTTAGGTGGAGGACAAAACAGAGTTAGGAGGAGGAGACAGACTCACGTTGTTCATGACGTGTTCTCTCATCCTCAGACGCTCCTCCTCCATCTCCATCATGTCGTCCTCCTCGTTCTTGGGGTTGTAAACCTTCTCCAGCTGAAACACATGAACCAGAAGCTTCACGAGAAGAACCACGACACGATTGTGTGAGCGCAACAAAAGAGACATGAAGATGAGACGAAGACGAGACATGAAGACGAGACATGAAGACGAGACATGAAGACGAGACACGGAGACGAGACACAAAGACGAGACGACATGAAGACGAGACGAAGACAAGACGAAGACGAGACATGAAGACGAGACACAAAGACAAGACAACACAAAGACAAGAAATGAAGACGAGACATGAAGACGAGACATGAAGACGAGAGACAAAGACGAGACAACATGAAGACGAGACACGAAGACGAGACATGAAGACGAGACACAAAGACGAGACACAAAGACGAGACAACATGAAGACGAGACAACATGAAGACAAGACAACATGAAGACGAGACAACATGAAGACGAGACACCATGAAGACATGACACCATGAAGACGAGACACGAAGACGAGACACGAAGACGAGACATG
The DNA here is from genome assembly GCF_026437365.1 of Eucyclogobius newberryi. NCBI lineage: Eukaryota > Metazoa > Chordata > Actinopteri > Gobiiformes > Gobiidae > Eucyclogobius > Eucyclogobius newberryi. The sequence goes on from NW_027315757.1 coordinate 16,502,171, forward strand.
AAAACCAGAAGACGACGCAAAGAGATATAACGAGACACGAGAAACGACCCAAGGAGACACGAAGCATGAAGATGACACGAAGACAACACGTCAACGAGACACAACGAGACACAGAGAAGCAGAAACACGACCTCTTTGGTGAACAGAGCCTCCAGTTCCTGCTCGTCCAGAACGCCGTCTTCATTTGCGTCTGTCAAAACAAACACATTCAGAGGATCAGATGTCCCTCCAGGTGGACAATGTGGACACGTGTGTAATGTGCTGACGAAGCAGAAGTGTTTTGGACTTGAGGCTAAATCAAAAAGTCGTTTACAGACGCTTTCTAGTAGAGCAAGTATCCTGTCAATCAATCAATCAATCAGATTTATCTAGCAGAGTGAACATGAGATTTGTACTAAAATTGAGTGAGACAAATCTACAGCAATTTTTCTAGGGGAACACCTACACCTACATCTACACCTACATCTACATCTACACCTACACCTACATCTACACCTACACCTACATCTACACCTACACCTACATCTACACCTACACCTACACCTACACCTACACCTACACCTACACCTACATCTACACCTACATCTACACCTACATCTACATCTACATCTACACCTACATCTACACCTACATCTACATCTACACCTACATCTACATCTACACCTACATCTACATCTACACCTACATCTACACCTACATCTACATCTACACCTACACCTACATCTACACCTACATCTACACCTACATCTACATCTACACCTACATCTACATCTACATCTACATCTACACCTACACCTACATCTACACCTACATCTACATCTACATCTACACCTACATCTACATCTACACCTACACCTACACCTACACGCACAAACAGCACTTTAGAACTGGGACTAGACCAGGACTAGAACAGGACTAGACCAGGACTAGACCAGGACTAGAACAGGACTAGAACAGGACTAGACCAGGTCTAGAACAGGACTAGAACAGGACTAGAACAGGACTAGACCAGGATTAGAACAGGACTAGACCAGGACTAGAACAGGACTAGAACAGGACTAGACCAGGACTAGAACAGGACTAGAACAGGACTAGAACAGGACTAGAACAGGACTAGAACAGGACTAGACCAGGATTAGAACAGGACTAGAACAGGACTAGACCAGGACTAGAACAGGACTAGAACAGGACTAGACCAGGACTAGACCAGGACTAGACCAGGACTAGAACAGGACTAGAACAGGACTAGAACAGGACTAGACCAGGACTAGAACAGGACTAGAACAGGACTAGACCAGGACTAGACCAGGACTAGACCAGGACTAGACCAGGACTAGAACAGGACTAGAACAGGACTCAGGGCCGGCCCAGCCTATAAGCGAACTAAGCAGCCGCGTAGGGCCCCGAGGCGTTGATAGGGCCCCCAATCTGGCAACCCGTCTTATGCGAAGTGCAAGCACAGCGTGCGCATGGATGTATTATGAGCGCGCGCCACTAGTGTAGCAGCGCGGCAGCGCACACAGCGGTAAAATATAACGCACAAATCACATTTTTTTTGTAATGACAATCTGGCAACCAAGGCACCAAACCTGCGCTGATTGGTCAACTCCATTGTGCGCGAGGAGATCGAGAGCAAAATATAAACATAACGTGGTCCCTGCGTGGTCCTCATGTCCAGAAGCCAAAAAACGAAAGAAACGACTTGACGATGTAAAGAAACAGCAAACGCAACAACACTTTCCAAGTATTGAACTTATCGTACAAAGAGACGCTTAATTCTGCTGTTTCAAAGTACATGAGTCTGTCATGTTAGTTGCTCAGCCTGGAGGTGTTACGAGAGCTCTTAGCGAGCACCGCGCATAATATGTCTGAATGAATTTTTGTGTAGTTTTATGAGCGTTATCAAGCAAAGCTTATGCCATTTGTTTAATTTAATATAACTTGTTTTGTCACTTTGGCAAGAAGGAACAGTTGGGAACAGTAAAAGATAAATTAGTAAGGATAACTATTACTTTTATATTTCAGTTAAATAGAGAATGTAGATTTTAATGTATGTCATATTTGTAGTTCTGCTGATGTTTGGTCAGTTTTTACTTGACCTTCCTTGTGTTATGTTATGATGAGTGAGCGCTATTGCAGTCCATTCCTCCATGTTAAGTGGTGATTGCTTTAATTGTCTAATAAGAACATTAGTTATCAATGTTAATTAGTATTAACAAATACACTGTGGCCCTCCGGTGGTTCATAGTTCGTTATGGTATTTAACAAATGGAACAAAATTATGTTTTAGGTACATTTATTTTGTTATGAAAACAATTCGACCATCATTATTTTTCATAGCCAATATTGTATCGAATAATTAAGTACACTAATGTATTAATAACTGGCTTTAGTTATTTTAGTCATCTGGCACAGTTTCATCTCATCATCATTTTATAGCATTACAACCTCAACATTTTACTCTTACTTTAGCGGCTGGACCACATTAAAAGGCACCAGAATACACGAAAAAGGTTTGAAAATCTCTGGGGGAGGGCCCCCAGACCCCCCTGTTCATTCAATTAAACTGCTAATGTGGCTGTAAACCCTTAACGCCCACAAACATAACCTAGAATAAACCTAGATGGCAAACAGATGCCCTGGCGTTCTGGTGCTCTTTGTTTGCGTTGAAGAAAGTTCCCATATGTGAATTGTTCACTGACAATGGCAATAAAACTGATTCTGATGACGTGGTGAGGGGCCCCCAAAAATATATTTGCTTAGGGCCCCCTGAAGGCTTGGGCCGGCCCTGACAGGACTAGACCAGGACTAGAACAGGTCTAGACCAGGATTAGAATGGGGTTCAAACCGTGGAGTTTGAAGAAGGTTTTGGGGTTGAACTCTTTGGGGTCGAGTCCGTCCGTCTCCTCCCACACCTCCTTCAGCTGGTCCACGCTGCCCTGGAAACACACCTCATGTTTATACTGACGTTTACAGGACTCAAAACACTTCTTTAAATCATTAGGTTATTAATGGGTCGAAGGTGTTTTACTCCGTTTTAGACTTATTTAAGGTGCATTTATCTTCCTCTCACAACGTAACCTGGGTGACTTGTGTGTTGTTACCGGGGCGTTGACTTTGGGGTGTTGTCTGTGTTTGTCCTTCAGCTCCTCCAGCCTCTTCTGCTCCTGCTCTCGTTTCTCCAGGTCCAAACTCTTCAGATACTCACGCCTCTCGTGCTCCTGTCAAACCAGTCACAGGTTTACTCCTCTGTCCTCACTCTGCCTCCTCACTCTGCCTCCTCACTCTGCCTCCTCACTCTGCCTCCTCACTCTGCCTCCTCACTCTGCCTCCTCACTCTGCCTCCTCCTCCCTCCCTCTGCCTCCTCCTCCCTCCCTCTGCCTCCTCCTCCCTCCGCCCTCCCTCTGCCTGCTCCCTCCCTCTGCCTCCTCCCTCCCTTTGCCTCCTCCCTTTACCTCCTCCCTCCGCGTCCTCCCTCCGCATCCTCCCTCCGCGTCCTCCCTCCGCGTCCTCCCTCCGCGTCCTCCCTCCACGCGTCCTCCCTCCACGCGTCCTCCCTCCACGCGTCCTCCCTCCACGCGTCCTCCCTCACTCCGCGTCCTCCCTCACTCCGCGTCCTCCCTCACTCCGCGTCCTCCCTCACTCCGCGTCCTCCCTCACTCCGCGTCCTCCCTCCCTCCGCCTCCTCCCTCCGCGTCCTCCGCGTCCTCCCTCCCTCCGCCTCCTCCCTCCCTCTCCTCCCTCCCTCCGCGTCCTCCCTCCCTCCGCGTCCTCAGAAGTGAAGATCACCTTTAACATCTCGTATCGCTTGAACTCCTCGTGTCTCTCCGCGTCGTAGTTCTCCAGGTCTTTGGTCGCCTGCAAACAGAAGAGCGTAAACATATAGATTATAATCTTCTACCGTGAGTCGTGTGTGGACTCATGAGTCTGTTACCGTGGAGATGAGCAGCTCCAAGTCTTTGGCCTCGAATGTGTTCTGGTTGTGTGGGTCCAAGTGTTCGAACTGTTTGAGCAGCGACGTGTAGTCCATCTGTAAACCTGCAGGGGAACAGCCACAGCCACGGGAACAGCCACGGGAACAGCCACAGCCACGGGAACAGCCACAGCCACGGGAACAGCCACAGCCACGGGAACAGCCACAGCCACGGGAACAGCCACAGCCACAGCCACGGGAACAAAAGAAACAGGAAGAAAATTGACTTTTCAGACATAGTGAGACCAAGTGACCAGGACTAAACCAGGTCTAAAGCAGGTCTAAAGCAGGACTAAAGCAGGACTAAAGCAGGACTAAACGGGTCTAAAACGGGTCTAAACCGGGTCTAAACCAGGTCTAAACCAGGTCTAAAGCAGGACTAAACCAGGACTAAAGCAGGACTAAACCAGGTCTAAAGCAGGACTAAACCAGGTCTAAACCAGAACTAAACCATGTCTAAAGCAGGACTAAACGAAGTCTAAAGCAGGACTAAACGAAGTCTAAAGCAGGACTAAACCAGGACTAAACCAGGCCTAATCCAGGACTGAACCAGGCCTAAACCAGGCCTAAACCAGGTCTAAACCAGGACTAAACCAGGTCTAAAGCAGGACTAGAGCAGGACTAAACCAGGACTAAACCAGGTCTAGAGCAGGACATCAGAGCTGTCCGGTGACAGTGGAACAAAGGCCCTGCTGTGGAGGCAGCGCAGTTTGAACATTATTGATTATTTGAGCATTTGATTGACAGATGAACTGAGGCCTCAAACAAACAACTCTCAAAGTGTCACATTTTTCACATTTTTCACATCCGTCTGAGAGAATGCTGGAGGAGGTTCTCACTCTGAGTGTTTGTGCTGTCCAATTTGGCCCTCAGCAGCATCCGGAGTCGGGACACTTCCTGTCTCTTGAGCTCATCCAGGCGAGTGCGGACGTGATGACCAACCAAGTCCAGCTCTTTGCTCAGACGCCCACTCTGAAACAACACGCGCATGGCAACGGGTCAGGAGGAGGTCAAGAGGTGGTCAGGAGGTCAAGAGGAGGTCAAGAGGTCAGGAGGAGGTCAGGAGGAGATCAGGAGGAGGTCAGTAACAGGTCAGGAGGAGATCAGGAGGAGGTCTGTAGGAGGTCTGGAGGAGGTCAGGCGATCAGGAGGAGGTCAGGAGGAGGTCAGGAGTAGGTCAGGAGAATGTTTCCTGTCACGAGCATTAGTCAGGGTAAAAGTGGGTAAGCGTGGTAGTCAGGGTAAACGTGGTAGTCAGGGTAAGCGTGGTAGTCAGGGTAAACGTGGTAGTCAGGGTAAGCGTGGTAGTCAGGGTAAGCGTGGTAGTCAGGGTAAGCGTGGTAGTCAGGGTAAACGTGGTAATCAGGGTAAACGTGGGTAAGCGTGGTAGTCAGGGTAAGCGTGGTAGTCAGGGTAAGCGTGGTAGTCAGGGTAAGCGTGGTAGTCAGGGTAAGCGTGGTAGTCAGGGTAAACGTGGTAGTCAGGGTAAACGTGGTAGTCAGGGTAAGCGTGGTAGTCAGGGTAAGCGTGGTAGTCAGGGTAAACGTGGTAGTCAGGGTAAGCGTGGTAGTCAGAGTAAACGTGGGTAAACGTGGTAGTCAGGGTAAACGTGGGTAAACGTGGTAGTCAGGGTAAGCGTGGTAGTCAGGGTAAGCGTGGTAGTCAGGGTAAGCGTGGTAGTCAGGGTAAGCGTGGTAGTCAGGGTAAGCGTGGTAGTCAGGGTAAGCGTGGTAGTCAGGGTAAGCGCGGTAGTCAGGGTAAGCGCGGTAGTCAGGGTAAGCGCGGTAGTCAGGGTAAACGTGGTAGTCAGGGTAAGCGCGGTAGTCAGGTTGAACGGTGATGGTCGCTAAGCACCTTGATGTCCTCCGTGTTGGCCGTCTGGAGTTTCTCTCTGAAGTGAGAGTCCGTCTCCAGGACCTCGATCACCTCGCGCAGATATCGGTCGTAGTACAAACCCGTGTCCTGGAACAAAGAAAACCTCATTTAAAAAGAGAAAATATATGAATCACACAAAAACATGGTTGGTCTTTATTTGGCATAATCAAGGTTTTATGAGCTCTATTTTACAGCCTAAAAATGTATTTATGTCATTTAGACACGAGATGCAAACACCACAGTCAAGGCTAAAATATAATTTAATCTTAGATTGGGGCGTGTCAGATTGGGGCGTGTCAGATTGGGGCGTGTCAGATTGGGGCGTGTCAGATTGGGGCGCATCCCGGTGTAAGGGCGCGTCACGGTGTAAGGGCGCGTCCCGGTGTAAGGGCGCGTCCCGGTGTAAGGGCGCGTCCCGGTGTAAGGGCGCGTCACGTGTAAGGGCGCGTCCCGGTGGAAGGTGTAATGTCACCAGGTTCTCCTCCTGTGGCTCCTCCTTGGTTTCCTGGACCACTTCATTGCGTTCGATGGGAACGGAAAAGACGGCGACAGAAAATGTCAAGAGCAGCAGAGAAACACCTTTACTGACCATCCTCCTGCGGTCAGAGAGAGGAAGGGTCAGAGAGAGGAAGGGTCAGAGAGTGAGGGACGGTCAGAGTCGATTATTCTGTCGACTCGACGAGAAAACACACCATCGAAAGTGTTTGGGCTGAAGATTCTTTATTTTATTAACTTAATTAATTACATTTATTTGATTTATGTATTTTATTAACTTATTCAATTAATTCAACTTATTTTATTTATTTTTTATTTATTTCACTAATTTTATTAACTTATTTTTTAATTTTATTTTGATAATTTAAATTTATTTATCTTATTTAATTTGCTTATTTATTTCACTCATTTTATTAACTAATGTATCTTATTTATCTTATTTGATTTATTCTACTCATTTATTTCACCAACTTATTTTTTCATTTAATTTTATCTTATTTAAATTTATTTATCTTATCCATAAAGTACGGCGCACATTGATGACATCACAGCATTGATGAACAACAAATGAAGCACATAATGGCACTCGCTCTGATCCAGAAAGACGGAAGAAGCAGCAAATTTATGCAAATATTTCTAAAAAAATTGCATATTTAAGAACTCCTAAATGTGTTTTTGTCCGTCCAAAGTGAGAGTTTAAAAGGTTTAAACATCTGGTTCGTCTCATCAAATACAGAAATAAATAAATTGTGTATTTGTGGAATAATTATCTATGTTAACAGCAAATATAATATGTACAAAATAACTGACGGGAAATGTCGGTCAAATCGATCATAAAACTACAACTGAATCTTTATCTACAATTAATCACAAACGTTCAGAAGCATTTCCTTGGGCTCTTATTTGAGAGTTTGCAACAAATCTCTCTTCAGTTTTACGTTACACAGCGCTTTTCATTCAAATATATTACTATAAACGATAAAATATTGAAATTGTGCACATTTTCAGGACAAAATTCACGATATTTCTCAAATTCTATACATTGCAAATCGCTATCTTTTAACGTATTTGTAATTTGATCATGTCTGGACTTAAGTTTAAGCACAAATAAAAGTCCAAACACGTCACAGCGCAAATGGAAATATAAAAACTGAACTTAGGAACAATATAGAGCCAGATTTAGACATATTAAAAGGCCACGAGCTAGTGCAGCGAATGCGGATGTAAATGACGCATCTGCAGAAGAGAAGCCCAAGAAACTCAAGCAGCGGCAGAAATAAGACTTTACAGCGGCATTGGGTCATTTTAAACAGACAAAAGTGAATCTTATAATAGATCTATAAAGTGAATAATAAATCTATAAAGTGAATGATAGATCTATAGAGTAAATAATAAATCTGTGCTGCAGCGGTGACATTAGCGTAACATCCGCGTCGCTGCAGCATCATGATGCCCGCTTCTATGTCCGCCTCTGCCGCTTCTTCTTTTAAAATCTCCGTTCGACCCTCGCGTTCGGGGCCACCGCGGGGGTCGTCGTGGGCGAGCGCGGGTCCGAAACCCCCCGTAAACACGCGCCCGGAGCCGTTTTCGTACCTGTTTACGCCGCTGCCCGATCCGCTGCGTCCAGGCTGCGTGCGCGTCGAGGGATTATGACGTCAGGAAAAAGGTCGACTCGGATTTTTATTATTTATTTATTTGTTTATTTTTGTATGTTTATATATAGTTTAACTACATTTTATTATTTTCTACCACATACATGTTTCTAATATAATGTTGTTTGTCATTCATATTTATATATCTATGTATTTTTTTATTGATTTCATTTTACTTTCATTTAATTATTTATTTATTATTATCTGCCAGAATTTTTTGGTGCAATATTCAAACTCCTAAAATTTGCCTAGAATAATACAATTAAAATAGATAATTAATATATACAAATATATACAAATCAGTTATTAATGTATTTAAACTGCAATATAAGCGAGGCCTAATTATTCAAAAATAAAACCGATAAATATAAAATCTATATAAGCAGGAAAATAGCATATACTGGTTCCTTATATGAAATGTGTGCGTTAAAGCATTAAATATGTCCAAAGTAGTGAATATTGACACTGAAACACACCAACATTTAAAAACCCTTTTATATTATATACAAAACAGTTTATTTATTTTGAAAAATAGATTTGCTGCGTAAAGTATTTAAAACAGAGCACAGACTCAACGCAAAAGGGAATAAATTAACATCAAACCAAACAACAGTAATTGCACATTGTAATAAATAAAACACATAAATAATCATTACGTAAAAAGTCAATTCAAATAGATAGTAATAATAATAATAATAATATAAAGGATATGGCACGTCTCAAAACAATGAACAGAGAATAAATTAAGCACAAAATAATAAATAAACATCACACGGTAAGAAAAGTATCTGAGGCTCTGATTGGTCACACGAGGCGCTGCTTTTGGAAGAAAAATACAAAGTTATGATCCACAAACGTTTGTCCTTCTCATATTCGTTTGGTTTTGACTCCACAAACTCGTCACGTTCACCTCATTATGGCTTTAACGTCTTTAACGCGACGTTCCGAGGCAGTAATTACAGAGATATGAACCAAAAACACCACAAACATCTGCATTTCCACAGTTCAAGGGTAAATTCTCCCGTACAAAAGTCGCGCGGCCCCGACCTTTTTCCGACCGACTGTAAAAAGTATAAATCTGTTCATATTTCAATCGTCTCCCAGTGCAGTAAAAACACTCAAATAATAAATACAAATATACCAGACGAACAAGAAGAGATTACAATTTCGGAAATTCAAGTAGAACAAAAACGTGCCCGAATTTAAGAAAGAATAAATAAATGATGAGGAGACAGGTCTGTGCTCCGGGAGTGCTTCAGTTTTGTCGTCATAAAGATTTTTAAAGGTTTTTTATCTGTCATAAATCAGCCAGTTTAGAGCTTTATTCACTCAATCTAAATGATGTGACTTGTATTTAAATACATTTTCAAGATAATTAAAACAATGCAAGATTAAAAAGCTGTTTTTGGACATTGTTGGACATGGCATTGGTCATTGTTGCTTCACAAATGATCTGCCCAAAAAATAAGATTTGGATGTTCAATTAAAAAACAAGTAAAATAATTTATATATTTCTGTTTAAATCAGGATTAAAATTCTGATTCGCAGTCGTTTCAGCTCGTGCGGATCGTGGTTTTGCGGTTTGGTCCGTTAAAAGTCGATCTCGGTCATGTCGGCGGGCGTCCCGGGGCGAGGAGGCTCCGTCAGTTCCTCTTCCTTCTGCGAGGGGGCGCTCTGGAGCCCGCCGCTCAGATGCTCGCGCAGAACAAACTCGATCATCTCACTGTAGCACTGCAACACGGCCTGAAAGAAGAAGAGGAGAAGGTCAGAGGGGCAGAAGAGGAGAAGGTCAGAGGAGCAGAAGAGGAGAAGGTCAGAGGAGCAGAAGAGGAGAAGGTCAGAGGAGAAGGTCAGAGGGGCAGAAAGTCAGAGGAGTAGGAGGTCAGAGGAGCAAAGGAGAAGGGCAGAGGGGCAGAGGAGCAGATGGTCAGACGAGCAAGAAGTCAGAGGAGCAGAAGGTCAGAAGAGCAGAGGAAAAGGTCAGAGGAGCAGAAGGTCAGAGGGGCAGAAGGTCAGAGGAGCGGAGGAGAAGGGCAAAGGGGCAGAGGAGAAGGTCAAAGGAGCAGAGGAGAAGGTCAGAGGGGCAGAGGAGAAGGTCAAAGGAGCAGAGGAGAAGGTCAGAGGGGCGGAAGGTCAGAGGAGCAGAGGAGAAGGTCAGAGGGGCAGAGGAGCAGAAGGTCAGAAGAGCAGAAAGTCAGAGGAGCAGAAGTTCAGAGCAGCAGAGGAGAAGGTCAGAGGGGCGGAAGGTCAGAGGAGCAGAGGAGAAGGTCAGAGGGGCAGAGGAGCAGAAGGTCAGAGGAGCAGAAGAGAAGGTCAGATGGGCAGAGGAGAAGGTCAAAGAAGCAGAGGAGAAGGTCAGAGGGGCAGAGGGGCAGAAGGTCAGAAGAGCAGAAAGTCAGAGGGGCAGAAGGTCAGAGGAGCAGAGGAGAAGGTCAGAGGAGCAGAAGGTCAGAGGGGCAGAAGGTCAGAGGGGCAGAAGGTCAGAGGAGCAGAGGAGAAGGTCAGAGGAGCAGAGGAGAAGGTCAGAGGAGCAGAAGGTCAGAGGGGCAGAAGGTCAGAGGGGCAGAAGGTCAGAGGAGCAGAGGAGAAGGTCAGAGGAGCAGAAGGTCAGAGGGGCAAAAGGTCAGAGGGGCAGAAGGTCAGAGGAGCAGAGGAGAAGGTCAGAGGAGCAGAAGGTCAGAGGAGGTTTTGTAGTTTTTCCTGGAGGGTGGGTCTAAGGACAGGGGACCCTGGGAAGTCCCTATGAACATTGTTTAATGGAGCAGAGGAGGAGGACTCACTGGGTCGGTCTGGCACAGGTGGGCGATCCTCTCGGTGGTCATTTCCAGGGCCTGGTTTGTCCCGAGTCCCTTCAGGGCGCAGCACAGGGCCCCGGCCGCAAGCAGGGACGGAGGGGCCCCCAGGAACCTGGAGTCGCACACGCACAGAGCCGAGAGCGTGTCGCTGTGTCTGCGCACCGTTGATGCCAGATCTGCACCGTCGCACGATGATGATGTCACCGCCGCAGACACAAAGTGAGGCAGGAAGTCCTGTGGCGTGACGGAGGCCAGGTCCCAACGCAGGGTCGCCACGACAACACGCTCCATGTCCTGAAAGAGACCAGAACCAGGTCAGAACCAGGTCTGAACCAAATCAGAACCAAGTCAAAACCAGGTAAGAACCAAGTCAGAACCAAGTCAGAACCATGTCAGAACCAGGTCAGAACCAGGTCAAAACCAGGTAAGAACAAAGTCAGAACCAGGTCAGAACCAAGTCAGAACCAAGTCAGAACCAGGTCAGAACCAAGTCAGAACCAGGTAAGAACCAGGATTGAACCAGGTCAGAACCAAGTCAGAACTAGGTCAGAACCAAGTCAGAACCAGGTCAGAACCAAGTCAGAACCAGTACCACTAAAGAACCCTCCATCTCATGAAAGAGTCTAGAGATCAAAACCAGGACTGAAGGAGGACCAAAACCACAGCCCTCCACCTCTCTTTAAACCAGGACTAAATCAGGAGCAAACCTGGACCAAACCTGGACCAAACCAGGACTAAAGCAGGTCTAAAGAAGGCACTAAACCAGGACTATATTTGAAACAAACCAGTAGAAACTCACAACAAAATACACTTTTCATTATGTATGTAGTATTCTTAGGCCTATAATACATTTCATACTTCTTCTCTGACCATAAGCTGCGGTCACAGTGAGATGAGAGCGGCCCTCACCCTGAGGCTGTGCGAGCTGAAGCTGTACTCTGCAGCGGCGCACAGCGTGTCCACGGGCAACGTCTCGCACTCCGACAGTTTGGACGCCACCAGAACACACGCCGCCGCCAGGCAAAACGGAGACGCAGGGATGGACAGGGACTCGCTCAAGAACCGGTCCAACAGGGAGACGGAGAGAGGGAAGACTTGCTCCTCACAGCCGCAGTCCGAGCACACCTGAGGAGGAGGAAAGAGGAGGAGAAAGAGGTTATGAAGGAGTCTGAGCACACCTGAGGAGGAGGAAAGAGGAGGAGAAAGAGGTTATGAAGGAGTCTGAGCACATCTGAGGAGGAGGAAAGAGGAGGAGAAAGAGGTTATGAAGGAGTCTGAGCACATCTGAGGAGGAGGAAAGAGGAGGAGAAAGAGGTTATGAAGGAGTCTGAGCACACCTGAGGAGGAGGAAAGAGGAGGAGAAAGAGGTTATGAAGGAGTCTGAGCACATCTGAGGAGGAGGAAAGAGGAGGAGAAAGAGGTTATGAAGGAGTCTGAGCACATCTGAGGAGGAGGAAAGAGGAGGAGAAAGAGGTTATGAAGGAGTCTGAGCACACCTGAGGAGGAGGAAAGAGGAGAGAGAGAGAGTAGATCATTTTGAAAGTTTTTTAATATTTTAATTTTGTTTATACCCTCATTTTAAAGAAAAAAGTTTTTTAGTGTTAGAAAAATAAATAATTGCATATTTTCTCACATTTAAACTGGGAAAACTCCTTAAAAATGTATTTTACACTGCGAAATTCAGTGAGAAAATTGCCACCATTTGAAATTCATAATCTGATGAAACAATACTAGACACTAACACACCATGAGATTAAAAAACCTAAAAAACAATAAATCATAACATCATCACAAAACTATAGAAAAACAGAACATTTCACTGCAAATTCAACAGGTCAAGTTAACTTTTCCCCCCATTTTTTTTAAACATAAAACAACAAAAACAAACCAGAGAGAACAATTCAGGAAGAAAGGACTTTTATTTTGGATTTGTGTGCCTTAACTTCCTTTTCTTTGGATGCTTCACCTTCCAAATATGAATTATAATGGTTTATACATTTAAAATCTCTCTAAAATGAATTTTGGGGATTTCATGTTGTTTACTTTGAAATCAATTCAGTAAAAACACGAGTGAGATGCAAAATATGATTCAAATGTAATAAAGATTTGAAAGTAAAGTGAATGTGGCTCACCTCCATGGCCCACTTGACCAGCTCGTCCCTGCTCTGTGGCGCCCCCTGGATCAGACTCACGTACAGCACCGACGGCAGATACTTCAGCTCCAGCGCCAGGAGCCTCGCCACCGCCCGCTGTCCCAGGACGGACGGATCCCAGGCGGCCGGCACCTCGGACCGCTCCTGGACCTTGAGCGGGGTCTGGATCTGGGTCTGGGCCGGGGCCCGGACCGGGGTCAGGACCGGGGTCTGGACCGGGACCCCAGACGCAGCGTGGTGGTCCTGCTTCTCCTCCAGGAAAAGACAGTGTGCATCTTCTGCCTCTTCACACCAGAGCGACACCGACGACTCCTGAGCCATCTTCACCCAGTGTACTTTTACTGCGACTACTGCGACCAAAACTACTACGACAACCACTACAAATACTACTACGAAAACTACTACTAAAACTACTACAAAAGTTATGGATTTGTGACTCGTCCTGGAAATAAAAAAAAAAAACAGTTTCTACCTAAAGTAAAGTTATAATTACTACTACTACTACTACTACTACTACTACTACTACTACTACTACTACTACTACTACTACTACTACTACTATTTCTACACCTATCACTATTTTTACTACTACTAAAAGTACTGCAAAAGTTTCAAAAGTGTGACGTTTTGGGACATCACACCCTAAAGTTACGGTTATTACTACTGCAAGTTTTACTTCTATTTCTACTACTACTACGACCACTTCTAATACTACCACCGCTACTTCCAAAACTATCGTAAAAGTTTGAAAGTTCTGGCAAAATTCCAAAACTTTCTTCCTTCCGATCTCGCCGAGTAAAGTTAGAAATACCGCGACTTTTACTTCAAAAAGTTAAGTTTAGTGACTTTTCTCGCTTCAAAAATGTCCTTTTTTTGCTCCAACTTGTTGAGCAAAAACTCTTATTTCCATCGCAGTTTCGGATCAGATCCCGCTCTCTCCCTTCTCTCCGGCGGCTCGGGTGGTCGTGAGCGGCGAGTGGCCCGGCGTGTTTTGTCTCTGGGCTTTTATACCGGCGGAGGGCGTGGCCGGAGCGGTGAAAAGGCTGAAAACACTGGGAGGACACTTCTGGAGGCGCGAAACAATGGACGGAGACAGCGACAATGTGCCACAATTGTCCCCGACAGGTGGGGAGAGGAGAGCAGAGGGCGTGGCGGGAGGGGACGGGCGACAGATTGCGCCCGAGGACGAGAAAGGCGAGCCGGGACGGAGAGGGGAGGCGGGTCGGGAGGCGGGGCGGGAGGGGGAGACGGGGCGAGCGACCAGTGGGAAATCAGAACAAGACGGAGACTGTTTAAGCGACCGGCGTCTGAAGGGAACGTTCTGGAACTCGTTTGAGCGACATCGGAAAAACTACGCTGTAAAAACGCACAGGACCGATAAGTTACACAAAAGTAAAGCGCCCCCTACAGGTCGGGCGACTCATTGAGCAAAAATGCAGTTAAGAAGAATATAGTTTGAAGTTTGATTAAAAAAAAACTGTAAAAAAACATAAACAATCCCAGAAAAGCTCTTTTTTAAGGGTTTTTAATTTCACTTCCTGTTTGTAATTGATGACATCACAGTAGGAAATTACCCAGCAAAACACTGGGCCAAAACACATCTAATGTTCTTTTTTTTATTTGACAAATACAAATTCATGAGAGCAATTTGTTGAATTAATGTTTAAAGAGTAAAAAAAAAGTAGTTTCTTTGTGTAAATTCTGCATTCTGGTGTGATGTCACTTCCTGTCATTTTCTACAGATTTCTTTACTTTTCTCCACAAATACCTGCTCGATTGGTGTAAAACTCTCATTTATATGCTCAACAGGTATAAACACACCAAATAAAGTAAAATTTAAAAAGTTGTAAAAACCTGTCATGGGCCCTTTAAATACTTTGATCAAACTGGACAGTGTGAGTCATAGAGTTTATGAGACTTAAACTCATGAGTCTGAGTCATAACTAAATGTCTGCTCTCGACTCACTGTTGTAAGTTTAAGTGTGACTAGAACAGTTTAGTTGTTGTAAATAATAACTGTAAATAAGTTCTTGGCAAAACGTTATTAGTTCACTTTATATACAATTTAGATTTATGTTAAAACAACTCAAATATTTACTTTAGCCCAGTCAGATGTTATTGAAATATTGAAAATTGAAAAATTTTAAATTGAAAAATCGAAAATTATACTATTTAAAAATAGTGTTTTTTGTTTTTATGGTCTGTATTTATCTTTCCTTAGAGCGTTGTACGGGCTCAGATTTGACATGAAATTGCACATTGATGAAACAATAAATAATAATTGACTTTTGCCACGAGATCGTTCCATCTGACCTTGTGCAGTTTGCACACATTAAAATCATCTTTAATAACGTGATTTTTGTGCATCAAAACGCTGAGTCTGTGCCATAATCTGTGTTTAAGTCCAGAGTTAAAGTGTTTGAAGCAGCTCTGACGTCACGCACAGTCCGAGGCTTTCACTGACTCTAAACCACCTGGAAAGTTTGTGATATTCCATGTTTAATCTATAACTTTTAAAAGATTGATATTCTCGTTGAGAACCGCCGCTCTAATGTCATCTCTCAAACTCTTCCAGGTCTAAACCAGGTCTTGAGTTGGAATACACCATCGTTACGGCTGTTTTAACAGAGGAATTACTCCAAAATGTGAATATAATGTACTCTAAACGACACCAGAACTGAAAAGGTGTCGCCGCGTAACCCGAGAACAAGCTAGCGTACCTAAGTTTGAGAAACAGCTTCAATTCTAGACAACATGCTCCATAATCTCTCTCTAAAACAACAGCGGCGACTGTAAACATGTTCTGAGGGTGAGGTCGGGGGACTCGAAGGTGGACGGGGGACTCGGAGGTGGGCGGGGCTCGCGGTGGGTGGGGCTGGTGGTGGGCGGGGCGGAAGGTCATCTCCACTCTCAGACGGTGACAATGGGGTCGGATCACAAAGGCCGGGCTTGTTTACGGCCCCGCTCCGAGTGAAGGGCCGGTTGCCGTAGGTCGCTCGAGGGTCACCGGGGGTCACGCGAAGGGAGGGGGGGCGGGGTCACCGGGGGTCGATCGGGAAACGCTCATGAAACTGTAATAGACACGTAACGGGGCCAACACGTTAAAGAGTAACTCGCGCCGGCTTTGAAGACGCTAATCCCGATTTCCACTCCCATTTTGTCAACCCGAGTCACTCCCCAAAAGGAAACGACAAAAACAGATGGATTAAATAGGGCTAATGACGTTAGCTTTGTCTTATCAGTCTGTTTGTCGATGCAGTGGCAGAGGGTCCGGTTTACAGCGAAGTCTCACTCGTTCAAAGCTTTAAAAACACGGCAAAATCCTGATAAACCCTTTGCAAAACGAATTTATGAATTTTTGTTGGCAATAAATGGCAATTTATCAACGTTCTTGTTCCTTTGTTGGCGTCGTGTTTTAATAAGTCTAAGTTTAGAAAAAGAGAATTGTAACTGGAGGATTTAGTGCAATATAAAAAGTGATCCAGAAATCTTGATAAATCTTCTTTGTTTATGAAAGTTGCTCTTGAAAACTGTTCTTTTGTTCATTGTTTCTGAACATTAAATATTTATTGCTGGAGCAGTGACCCAGAAACCATGTGTCAAAGTCAGAGACTGATGAGTCTCAGGGGAAAAACCAGGACCAGGACCGGGACCGGGACCAGGACCAGGACCAGGACCTGGACCTGGACCTGGACCTGGACCTGGACCTGGACCTGGACCTGGACCTGGACCTGGACCTGGACCTGGACCGGGACCAGGACCAAGACAAATAATTAAGCAACAAGATAAAAGTCTTCTTGTCTCTTCATAAATAATCTAAATTATTTAAATCCACTAAAACTAAAACTGGCTTAAAAATGTGGGTTATAAATCGAAACTTAACTACTAGTGAATCTAAATTTAACTAAACTCAATCCAAACTCAGCCTAAACTCTGACAATTCTGTCTTTACTAAACTCAACTCAATTAAACTAAACTGATTCTAAACTTAACTAAACTGAATATAAACTTCACTAAACTGAATCTAAACTTAACTAAACTGAATCTAAACTCAAATAAACTGAATCTAAACTTAAATAAACTGAATCTAAACTCAAATAAACTGAATCTAAACTTAAATAAACTGAATCTAAACTTAAATAAACCGAATCTAAACTGAATCTAAACTGAATCTAAACTTCATTAAACTGAATATAAACTGAATATAAACTGAATATAAACTGAATATAAACTGAATATAAACTGAATATAAACTGAATCTAAACTTCATTAAACTGAATCTAAACTGAATCTAAACTTCATTAAACTGAATATAAACTGAATATAAACTGAATCTAAACTTCATTAAACTGAATCTAAACTTAAATAAACTGAATCTAAACTGAATATAAACTGAATCTAAACTTCATTAAACTGAATCTAAACTTAAATAAACTGAATCTAAACTGAATATAAACTGAATCTAAACTTCATTAAACTGAATCTAAACTTAAATAAACTGAATCTAAACTTAAATAAACTGAATCTAAACTTAACTAAACTGAATCTAAACTTAACTAAACTGAATCTAAACTTAACTAAACTGAGTCTTATCTAACTTTAACCTAATAACTACTCTGATAATGATTTTAACTCTTGTTGCCGCCACTTTCCCGTCGCGTGCCGATCGATACAATTCCACACATACATTTTCACTCGAGTGGTTTAGCTAATGTAGCTAATGTAGCTAATGTAGCTAATGGAGCTAATGTAGCTAATGGAGCTAATGGAGCTAATGGAGCTAATTGGCTCACATGTTTGTCATTCTCCTCCTGTGGTCTCCAGGGAGCGGCCATCTTGTGTGAACCTGCTCCTCTTTTGACAGCAGACAGGAGCAGCGGGCGCATTGTCTCTTTAACAAACACCAGCCGGGCCCCATGCCGGGCCCCATGCCGGGTGCTCGCACTCACAGTCGGGTGGTCCCTCGGGAGACGCCCCTCCGCACAATGACTCCACAGAGGGAAACACGTTTGGTTAAGTTTAAGCACCGAAAACACAGAATGTCCAGTTAAAACCAGTCAAACTTAAGACGTGTTTTCTTTGTCTGGACACTTTTCTTATTCCAATGACAAATGAGTCCTGGTTTAGACCTGGTTGAGAACTATTTTAGAGTTATATAAACCTAATTTAGTCCTAGATAATCCTGGTTTTGACCAGATTAAGTCCTGTCTTGGTTTTATTCAGTGCCACTTTGACTTTAAACCTTAAATCTGACTCCATCCTGGACTCACAACTGTTGCTCACACTTCAGGCTCGTCCCGTGGGAGACTCCCCCCTCCTCCCCCTGCCACGCCCCTCGGCACAATAGGGCAAATAGATAAATGTTTATTTGGACTGAAGCGTCTAGAGTGCTCTGCAAACATGAATGAATGAACTTAATTTGAATAATACATTTGTAATAGATTTTTGACTTGTTTCAAAGTATTTGGTTTTCTTATTTCCCCATGTGGGACAATAAAGGAATATCTTATCTTATCTTATCTTATTTGTTGTTGTTTTTTAGCCCTGGTTTAGACCCAGTTTAATCCCCTTTAGACCTAATTCTAAAATATATATTTTTTACACCAAAACTCTCAAGCTCATTTCACACACACACGAAAGTTAAAGAGCCACAGATTATATAATATAATATCACAGAGGTTATTTATATATTAATATAACAACATGATCAGATTCAGATGACACACACAGTGGAACCAAAACATGTCAAAAAAGGTTCATATAATTTTCTTCAGTAAAATAAGGTTCATATCATGTTGTTCAGTAAAATAAGGTTCATATAATTTTCTTCCGTAAAATAAGGTTCATGTCATTTTCTTCAGTAAAATAAGGTTCGTATAGTTTTCTTCAGTAAAATAAGATTTCATCTCAGGTGAAAATCAAGTAAACTTGAAATTTAAATAACTCATATCTTAAATAACTACAAAATTATTCAACCGTAAACTGACTATTTTTACTGAATAAGTGAAGGAAAGTAGTGGCTAATTGAGGACTAAACTCATAAACTTACAGTGAGAGTTTTAAAAAGCCCAACTTTGCCGGACATTAGCTGTAATCGAGTACATTTTTAGTCATGTAACTTAACTTTTACTTGAGTACAAATGTTAGTTCTCTTTCTCCACTTGGAAGGGGAAACAACAAACATTTTTTAGCCTTAAAATTGCCTTATAGCCTTAAAAGATATTGCAAGCTCAACATTTCTGTGAGTACTTGTCCAGTGAAAGTTTGTGTCCTAATATGCAAATATTAAATGTTAAATGTCCAGTAAATGCAGTAAATTCTCTGACGTCGCTCACGTGCGTCACATTCAGAGTTAATCCCAGTTTCACATCATGTTCCTCTTCACGTCTTTAACTCAGACCAAAGCTTTGTGTTTGGATCTCTGTGTTACGCCCTCGCCTGTGGCAGACACACGTCGAGTGCTCGGCGTCAGGTGCTCGGCGGCAGGTTCAGTGACGGGTTCAGATTTCAGGTAAAAGGAGTTAAACAATACGTTTAGAGCCCAAAACATCAATAATTCAAACGTGACGAGAGAAACAGCTGCTCCTGATTTAAATCTGAGTCACAGAGACAGAGAGGTGACAGGGGCGACAGGGACGACAGGAGAGCCAGGGTGACAGGAGAGGTAGGGTGACAGGGGTGACAGGGGTGACCGGGGAGGCAGGACAGGCAGGGTGACAAGAGAGGCAGGGGTGACATGGACGACAGAGGTGTCAGGGGCGACAGGAGAGGCAGGGGCAACGTGGGGAACAGTAGAGGCAGGGGCGACAGGCGGGACAGGGGTGACCGGGGAGGCCGGAGAGGCAAGGGGGACATGGGTGACAGAGGTAAAGTAAAGTTTTATTTATAAAGCAAACACCACAAAGGCCCAAAGTATATAAAACACAATAAAACACACACATTAAAAAAACAAGGTAAAATAACCTATAAAATGTTCTGCTCATCTTGTGTTCAGAGCCTGTGTAACAAAAGGTTTTTAAGAAAGATTTAAAAATATTCAGACATTGGGCTGTTCTAACGCTCTGAGGAAGACTATTCCAGAGTCTGGGACCAGCAAAGGCGCGGCCCTCGGAACATCCAAGGCCCAAGTACAGAGCCTTGGGGAACTCCAACTGGACATCCTAGATACGTGGCTCCGGTGCAGATCGCGGAGCCGTAAAAGTGGCTCCGGTGCAGATCGCGGAGCCGTAAAGGTGGCTCCGGTGCAGATTTATGGCTCGTTTGAGGCTCATCAGATTCATGCGACACCAGCTGCATTCACACCACACAAGAGCTGCCGAGGAGTGTGCCACGCCCCTTGTTTTACACGCCATTTACCCCAAAGACACGGGGGGGAGAGAGACGGGGGGGACACAGGGGGGAGAGGACCTTTAAACACATGTCTGTCACCGGAGCAGAGACACACACCTGCTGCTGGAGACACAGACAACTCTTTACACTGCAATAAATCACAAAGCACCAATTTGTCATTTAAAATCATAAATGTCAGTTACACATTGTTCTGACAGGACAATGTGAGTTTAAAACATATTTTTGGACTCATTGTTTAAAGCTTTGTTAATTCATCTTTCAAAAGGCAGAAATTCAGTGAGCCAAGAGCAGACATTTCACATTTACTTATAACTATGACATGAGTTTAAGTCCTCTGTGACATCAGATGAGGTTTTTCCCAGTGTTTGCTGGGTAATTTCCTACTGTGATGTCATCAATTTCAAACAGGAAGTGAAGTGATTAACCTACAAAATGTGCTATTCTGTGATAACATATTTATTAAAAATAAAAAAAATGTTTATATATTAATATATATATATATATTAATTTATTTATATTTATATTATTTTAATGCATTATAGTTCAGTGAGCACCTGTAGGGGGCGCTTTAAGTTCATATAACTTTTTTTAACAGTGTAAAAAGGACATAAAAACGTGTACTGCACCTTTAAACATCTTAACTTTATCTTCATGTATTTATTTTTGTCCACATCAGATGAAAGAAGTATCAAGTTCCTGGGAAGGCAACAGTGGAAGTACAAAAGTAAAAGTACTCTAAGGTTGCTAGTATCTGTACTTACTCCGAGTCCTTTGGCGAGATGGTCCCGGCAGCAAATATTTATTACAGTTTCACGTCAGTCAAGTTGCAGTTTGTGAGGAAAGATTTACAAAGTGAAGTTAAAAAAAGGACACAGGAAGTAGAGCTGAATCCCTCTGTGATGTCATCAAAAAGCGCAACTCCAACGAAAAATGCACAGACAATTTAAACGCAGCAAAAACACATTTTTCTGACATTAATTCAACAAAATAAGTGCGTTATCAGGCGTTATTATGTGTCAAATCATAACCATTGTGCAATTTACAGTGGAGAAAAGTAACAAAGTGCTAAAGTACTGTATGTTTTCAGGTATTTGTATTTACGGTATTTACTTAAAAAGTCCTTGAGAGTGAAAGTTCTCACGTTCCTCTGAATTTGACCTCACTGGCGAGATGGCTCCAGCCACGTTGCAGTTTTTGAAAGGAATCTTTTTTTTTTAAAGGACAATGGAAGTAGAGCTGAAACTGCCATTCCACAATTTAAACATTAATTTCACACAAAAAAGTGCATTATCAGGCACCGTCATGTGTCAAATCATAACCATTGTGTAATTTACAGTGTAGGAAAGTAACAAAGTGTAATAGTAAAAGTACTGTGAGTTTTCAGGTATTTGCATTTACGGAATTTACTTAAAGTCCAGTCCAAAGGTTCTCATGTTCCTCTAATTTTTGCAGTTTTTGATTTAAAAAGGACACAGGAAGTAGAGCTGAAACTGATACCCTCAGTGATGTCATCAAAAAGCGCCATTCCATCAAAAAATGACAACGGGACAATTTAAAAGACATTTTTCTGACAATTTAAACATTAATTTCACAAAAAAGTGCATTGTTATGTGTCAAATCATAACTATAGTTTAATATGTTTATGTTTTGTTGACGGTTTTGTCTTTAATCGTTTGTGTTGGACACGTTTTACTTTCACGCCACTACTTGAGAGCAGGAGCTGTACTTTTTGTACTTAAACGACACACTTTTCCGACTGTTTAGAGTTTGTACTGTTAAACCATCATCACAACAACTGGTTGCTAGGTAACGGCTGCGGCATCGCCTCTACCAGGAAGTACTCACTCAAATGTGACCACGCTGTCATGCAATATATCAAACCTAAAACACATAAAAAATCCTTCAGCCGTGAGTGTTTTTCAGCAGACGTTTATTACGGTGCGACTGGGTGAAATGTTTTTATCACAAAGGTTAAAATAAGAGCGGGTTTGTACGAAGCGTGCGCACGTTTGCATAGGAATGACCTCTCCCTTTTTTCAAACACAAACCGACACGACAAAAACGACAAACAAACAAACAAACAAACAAACAAACACACACACACACCTTTAAATGAACAAACACACCTTTAAATGAACAAACAATAGCAGCTTTAAAAGGATCCGGTAGAAAAGGAAAAATAAAACGATTCTTCGACGCGACACGGCCGGAGAAACAGCACCACCCGGCTGTTTCTGCAGGAACAACAGTCTGAGAGAGTTTTATCTTATACGCAGAGTTTGAGGAGATATTTGAAAGTATTTCGGTCTTATTTCATCCGATTTATTCCAAGTTATTAGTTTTCAACTTCACTAAATCATCTTTTTTCCATCATCAAAGGTCAAATATCTAAACTAGTCAAACCATGAAACTATAATCGAGACACGCTGCAGGTGAAGAGGGTAAAAAACACGTACATTTAACTCGTTTACTCACATAAACGTAAGAAAGAAATGTATTTATGTCCTTGTTTTTCATCATGTCATGTTTTCATTTAAAAATAAGGCATTTTATGTGTAAAAACAGCCAAAATTACACATATTTGGGACATTTAAATCTGAAAAACACAAATGGACAGAGCAGGGTTTAAACGTCTTCCTTCATTTTGTCGACACATTAGAGACAAAAACATTCACAGAGGGGATTTTGGATTTGGACTAAACTCCATCCGACCACGAAAACAAAAAGAAATAAAGAGTTTAAAGATAAATTAAAAAAGGCAGCAAAGGGAGCGGATCGGACATGGAAAGAACACAAACGCACAGTGGAGTTTTACAAGTTTGTGGTTCGTTTCATGCTCCGCCCGCTTTTAGTCTGATGCTCAAATCCCGACAAAGACGTTTAAACACATTTTAAACACATTTTAAACACATTTCCGATGGGCTGCCGTGAGATCGTCTGAATATCGTCACCGGGAGAAGCAGAAAACACGTCCAGTTCTTCATTTGCGTCAAAGCGACACATCACTCTCTGGACGCGTCCCGCAGTCGTCCCGTATGGCTTTTGGCGCTCGTGGCTCGTCCTCGTCCCGCGGCGTCGGGCTCGTTTCTTACCGTTAATTCTTTGCCGGCGATTGCACTTTGGGCTTTAGGGGGGGTCGGGGTGGTTTTGGTAGTTCCCGGGGGGCGGAGTTACTGGCGGAGGAGGCGCTCAACCTCGCTCTTCTCGGACTCGGGGCTGCTGTCGGAGCTCGGGGCGGCGACGCACAGGCCCAGGACCTCCTGCACCTTCACCGGCAACTCCTGTGAGACGGAGGAGGAGGAGAGAGGAGGAGGGAGGAGGAGGACGAGGAGGAGGAGAGAGGAGGAGGAGGAGGAGGAGGACGAGGAGAGAGGAGGAGGAGGAGGAGAGAAGAGGACGAGAGGAGAGAAGAGGACGAGGTAGAGGAGGAGGAGGGAGTGAAGTGGAGGAGGAGGAGGGAGAGGAGGAGGAGGGAGAGAAGTGGAGGAGGAGGAGGAGGAGGAGGAGGAGGAGGAGGAGGAGGAGGAGGAGGAGGAGGAAGAGAGAGAAGAGGACGAGGAGGAGAGAGAAGAGGACGAGGAAGAGGAGGGAGAAGAGGAGGAGAAAGAAGAGGAGGACGAGGAGGAGAGAGAGAAGAGGACGAGGAAGAGGACGAGGAGAAAGAAGAGGACGAGGAGGAGAGAGAAGAGGAGGAGGAAGAGGAGGAAAAAGAGGAGGAGAAAGAAGAGGAGGAGGAAGAGGAGGAGGAGGAGGAGAGAGATAAGGGGAAGAAGAAAGAAGAAGAAGAAGAAGAGAGGAGAGTGTGTGCGTGAGTATTGAACCCAACATCAAACTACTCATGCGTCTGAAGTGATGTGACACACTCGTTGCTACTGCCATCTGGAGGACAAAACCAGCATGTTCACTGTGGGCGGTGCCAACCAAACAAAGGATTCTTCCTCTTCTGCCACGCCCCCAAAGACCCTGTGTGTCCAGAAGTGTGTGACTGTGGCCAGGGGACTCACAGAGGTCACTCCAGACTGAGCGGTTTCAGGTCGTTAGCAGCTAATGTTAATGCTAGTGGCTATGCTAAAAAACGTTAGCCGACTGCAGACAGTTTTAAGGTCCGGGTGTTATATTTTTAGATCAGACACAAAGTCTGTGCTCTTGAGAGCTTTGAGGGCGTGTCCGGTGCAGAGGGCGTGCCCGGTGCAGAGGGGGGCGTGCCCGGTGCAGAGGGCGTGTCTGGCGTAAACAACATTATATAGTTGCAGTAGGACCATAAATGACTAAATGTAGTCCGTAGCTAAGTTAAACAACAGTCAAATATCTACCTAATTACCGTATTTTTCAGAGTATAAGTCGCACCAGCCAAAAAATGCGAAATAGAGAAGAAAAAAAACATACATAAGTCGCACTGGAGTATGAAAAGTGTGAAAATAACAAATAATATCATACATCGGTCGCTCCGGAGTATAAGTCTATAAGTATAAAAGTTTGAATATAAGTTTAAGTCGCACCCCGAGCAAAACTATGAAAAAAGGTGCGACTTATAGTCCGGAAAATACGGTAAAATGAACCAGAGTTTTAGCAGCTTTGATTTACGTCCGATCGTGTCGACAGAACAGCGCAGCCAATCAGAGCACTGCTTTTCCCTCCCGGGTTCACGAGACATAAAGTACTATCAGGATAACATGAGAGGGGCGTGTCGTTACCTTGCAGGAAACCAGCTGCAGGTAAATGGCCTCGGCTCCACAGAGAACGCTCTGGAGGTCCAGCTTCATGGTCAGCTCGTTTATGTGCTGCCAAAAGAAAACACGTGTGACAAAAACGCCCAGAACGCCTCAAATAAACGTTCATATTCAGGATTTATGTAAATCTGCCGTCCTCACACATTTTGATCGTTTTGTCGTGTCTTTAAGATAAGATAAGATAAGATCAGATATTCCTTTATTGTCCACACATGGGGAAATTTCATTTTTGCAACGCAGTTGATACAGAGGAAAAGGACAGATAACTTATAAGAAGTTTAACAAACACTCTTAATAGAAGAACTCTTATAAACAAAAACTCTTATAAACAAAAACTCCTATAGACAGAACCTCTCTTTTCTTAATAAGGAAAGGAGGGGAAAAATAAATATTAAAATAAAATAAAAACAGCTAGCATAAGACAAAATAAAATAATAATAATAATAACAGTCAAATAAACACTATTTACATCGGTTATATGCACTTGAATATTACAGTATTGCACATGGTTAAGTAAGTATTGCACATGGTTAAGTCAGTATTGCACATGGGTATGACAGTGTTTGTTGTAGAGTCTGACAGCAGCAAAAGGAAAGTCCTGTGAAACGTCTCCTTCACACATCGAGGGTGGATCAGTCTCTCACTGAAGCTGCTCTCTAGAGCGGACAGAGTGTCCTGCAGGGGGCGACACTCATGGTCCAGCATAGATGTGAATCTAGCCAGGACCCTTCTGTCCCCCACCTCCTGCACCGAGTCCAGAGCACAGCCCAGGACGGAGCTGGACTTCTTGATGACTTTGTCCAGCCTCTTCCTCTCCCTCTCTGTGATGCTGCTGCTCCAGCAGGCCACACCTACAGGAGCTGATGCCACCACAGAGTCGTAGAAGGTCTTCAGGAGTGGCCCTGTCACTCCAAAAGACCTTCTCAGGAGGTAGAGCCGATTCTGGGGTGGCGTCTGTGGAAGTCCACCACCATCTCCTTGGTCTTCCCCGCGTTGATGAGGAGGTGGTTCCGCTGACACCAGTCCACAAAGTCCTGCTCCAGTCCTCTGTACTCCGCATCACCGCATCATCGTCGTCCGTGATGAGTCCGATGATGGCAGAGTCGTCAGAGAACTTCTGCAGGACACAGCTGTCCGTGTCCTGTCTGAAGTCTGCAGTGTAGAGGGTGAAGAGAAAGGGCGCGAGGACAGTGCCCTGGGGCGCCCCCGAGTGTCAGACACACAGTTCCGGGCTCTCACAAACTGGGGTCGGTCTGTGAGGTAGTCCAGGATCCACTCTTCCAGGTCATACTCCACACCAGCAGTCTCCAGCTTGTCCCTCAGGAGCAGCGGCTGATGGTGTTGAAGGCGCTGGAGAGATCGAAGAACAGGATCCTCACAGAGCTGCCCGGCTTTTCCAGGTGAGAGAGAGAGCGGTGCAGCAGGGAGATGACGGCGTCCTCCACTCCGATGCCAGGCCGGTATGTAAACTGCAGCGGGTCCATGGCTGAGCTCACGGTGGAGCGGAGGTGGTCCAGGACCAGCCGCTCCAGTGTCTTCATCAGGTGGGACGTGAGAGCCACCGGCCTGAAGCTGTTGAGGTCTTTGGGGCGCAGTGTCTTGGGCACAGGTACCAGACAGGAGGTCTTCCAGACCTGTGGTACCACCCTCAGCTTCAGGCTCATGTTGAAGACATGCTCCATAACTCCACACAGTTCATCTGCGCAGGACTTAAGGAGCCTGGGGCTGATGCCGTCAGGTTTGCGTGTTTTGTGCGTGTTTTTAATCATACTTAGTGTCTTTTGTGCGTGTTTTAAATCATACTTTGCGTGTTTTGTGCATGTATTTCATTATACTTTGCGTGTTTTGTGCGTGTTTTATCATACTTTGCATGTTTTGTGCGTGTTTTTCATCATACTTTGCGTGTTACTTTGCGTGTTTTGTTTATGTTTTTCATCATACTTAGTGTCTTTTGTGCATGTTTTAAATCATACTTTGCGTGTTTTGTGCATGTATTTCATTATACTTTGCGTGTTTTGTGCGTGTTTTATCATACTTTGCATGTTTTGTGCATGTTTTTCATCATACTTTGCGTGTTACTTTGCGTGTTTTGTTTATGTTTTTCATCATACTTTGCGTGTTTTGTGCATGTTTTTCATCATACTTTGCGTGTTTTGTTCGTGTTTTTATCATACTTTGCATGTGTTGTGCATGTTTTTTTATCATACATTGCATGTGTTGTGCATGTTTTTCATCATACTTAGCATGTGTTGTGCATGTTTTTATCATACTTAGCATGTGTTGTGCATGTTTTTCATCATACTTTGCATGTGTTGTGCATGTTTTGTTTATCATACTAAGCATGTGTTGTGCATGTTTTTCGTCATACTTTGCATGTTTTGTGCGTGTTTTTATCATACTTTGCATGTGTTGTGCATGTTTTTTATCGTAATTTGCATGTGTTGTGCATGTTTCTCATCATACTTTGCGTGTTTTGTGCGTGTTTTTCATCATACTTTGCATGTGTTGTGCATGTTTTCATCATACTTTGCATGTTTTGTGCGTGTTTTCATCATACTTTGCGTGTTTTGTGCATGTTTTTATCATACTTTGCATGTTTTGTGCGTGTTCTTGACGTGTTTGGGGGCGTTACTTTGAGGATGGTGTTGAAGTCGTGGTCGGAGCCGATAAGTTCCCCACGCTGAGACTCCAGGATGGAACAGGCCACGAGGAGATGGAAGTTCTCGCAGGGGAAACGAGTCCACAGAACCTGAACGAGAGAAGGACGGCGTTACAGTACTCATACTATACTAATACTGCATTTCACTTTTTACCAGTACTACTATTATGACTCTATGACTTCCAAGAGAGAAACAAGCACCCGAGCCACAGAAAAATCAGTTTAAAGAAAAAAAGGGCAAAATTACGACTTTTATGACTAAGTGACGCTTGAAGGAAGTCGAAGAACACGCATCCCGAGACTTTCAAAATAAGATGTGGTTACAAAGCCCCGCCCCCTCTCACCTCCCACAGAATGAGGATGTCCTCGAAGGAGAACTCCCTCTTGAACCAAATGAGCAGCCAACGGAAACAGAAGCAGAGCGAGCCGCTGTCCTGGGAGTCTGCGGAAGACCATAAGGGATAAACATGAAGACAGTGTAAAATAAGGGATAAACATGAGGACACCGAGGTAACATAAGGGATTAAAAAGAGGACACTGAGGTAACATAAGGGATTGAACAAGAGGACACTGAGGTAACATAAGGGATTAAAAAGAGGACACTGAGGTAACATAAGGGATTGAACAAGAGGACACCAAGGTAACATAAGGGATAAACAAGAGGACACCGACGTAACATAAGGGATAAACAAGAGGACACAGAGGTAACATAAGGGATAAACAAGAGGGATAAACAAGGGGACAGAGTATAATAAGGGATTAACAAGGGGACAGAGTAACATAAGGGATAAACAAGAGGAGGGATAAACAAGAGGACAGAGTAACATAAGGGATAAACAAGAGGACAGAGTAACATAAGGGATAAACAAGAGGACAGAGTAACATAAGGAATAAACAAGAGGACAGGATAACATAAGGGATAAACAAGAGGACAGAGTAACATAAGGGATAAACAAGAGGACAGGGTAACATAAGGGATAAACAAGAGGACAGAGTAAAATAAAGAATAAACAAGAGGACACCGAGGTAACATAAGGGATAAACAAGGGGACAGAGTAACATAAGGGATAAACAAGGGGACAGAGTAACATAAGGGATAAACAAGGGGACAGAGTAACATAAGGGATATTCAGATAATCTTAAACCTAACACAAAACAGAATCCATGACAGACCGAGGAAGTCGCAGAGCTCCGGGTCGAGCGCTCGCAGCAGCAAACTGAGCTGCAGCAGCTGCTTCTTCATGGCCTCCTGAGACTCCTCAAAGTTCTGGTGCTGAAAAACATCACGAACAACAGGAATGAGCAAGGATTTCTACAGAATGTCCTTCTGAGTCTGTTCATTTAGTAATGCCCCAGGACCGGCTGAAGCAAGATCTCCAGCTCAAACCTTTCACTTTTTTCTGTTAAATGACGAATTGTAATATTATATTACAAACAGCAGAAGATTCTTTGAGCCACATCACAGATCAAGAAAACGTCACACACCGGAGAGGATGATCTAACCAGGATTCATCAAACTAGTGTGAATGAAGCTAAACGCGACTCCAGGTGTGTTTGTGGCAAGGAACAATGTTAGAAAAAGGATAAAAGAGAGAAAACATTTAAAACAAGAGTTCTGTTTCATCCCTACAGCTGACCAACCAGCTGGCAGAACTTTCAGAGCCAGAGCTTTTATTAAACTAAACCCAAACTCACCACGAGCTCCATGAAGCCATTCAGACACCAGAAAGACTCCACCTCGTTCTGCGTGACGAAGAGCAGCGGAGCCAAGAGGTCACTCATGCCCTGGACGTAACCTGAACACAAGCACGACACAATGTAACTCTAAAGCGCAGCATAGTCACAATCGAGAGCGGCTCGAGTTCAACCGTACCGAGGTCAAAGTTGTACATGCAGTAGGTCATGAGGCCGTCATGGAGCAGCGTGAGGCCGGGATTATCGCTCCCCGAGAAGAACGTGTTGTTTCTGTCCGTCCTGCTCACGTCACGCTCTGAAAAGCACAAGCAGACTCACGCCACGGCAACGGAAAGAACACGCAACGCACAGAAAAGCACATTTCCCTTCGATTCGAGAGGCAGTTCAGTCAGAATCTTGTAAAGTTTGGCGTAGGAGCCAATTTGAGGTCTGATCTTTACGTGTTTGTGGGAGGAAGTGGATTCAGTGGAAGAATAAAACATCTTGAGGTGAAGACACTTTTGTTGTCCACGTGAAAGTATATGTCTGGAGAGAGAAAACTGACCAAATAATTGAAAGAAATGACTTTTGCTCCAGATCCCTCGACTAAAACACTAAAACACGTCTGGTCTGGAGGTCAGCGGAGACATTTGGACTGACCGATCAGGTTCCTGTATCCGCGCAGCAGCGAGTTCCTCATCTCCTGCTCCTCGCTCACCGACTTCCACTGCACCTTCATCCGGAAGTACTCGTCTCTGCGAAACAACAAGAGCGAGTAAAATAAAAAGGGGGATTTGAGCTTCAAGAAAGATATAACGTAGCAAATGATAGTTTCTGAATGATGTAAACTGTTCACTAAGGCAGAGCAAAAAAATATGTCTGTTTGCCGTAACCCGACCGACCCGGTAAAAAACTAGCCGACTGAAAAAAACTGATCTGAATTTTGTCAAAATGATCCCAAATATTTTTTTTCTCTCTTATATCTTGACAACTCACGGACCGTTTTTTCAAAAAAGCGCCGTGTTGAATAATTTTGTATCACTGGAACTCGCTAGAAATATTTTAAAGCCGAAAATGTTGCAAAAAAACGTTGAGAAATGTAACTTAAAACAACGTCTGAGAGAACGTCTCTGACTGTTGAAGCCCAACCCCTGGCGGTCACTGCGGGTCACTGGCAGAATCAAAAATGGCGACGATTTGGATATTTTTTTTTGCCTTCAAAGTAAAAAAAGAAAATAATTTACCTACCGACCCACTTGAAAAATGTTGGGTCGGGTTACAGCAAACATACAATTTATTTTGGGCAGCCTTATGTCTTATACCGTATGCTTTTCTACAACTGTTCAACCCATTTTCTTCTAGAAGACTCTTTACTGAATGTTTTTAACAGTATATTTTGTCATGAACTGAACTAGAATACAGCTGAGACACAAAACGATGGGGGGGAGATCATCAGAATGTGCGTCCTGTAACGATCCAGGAGCAGAAGAACGCGGCGTCCTCACGTTTTGGCCCTCAGGATGTCCTCTCTCTCGGAGCGCGTGCTGTTCCACGGGTAAAAGCCCAGCATGAACTTCCACAGCTCCTTCCTCAGCGGCGCGGCGATGCCCTGAAACAGAGCGGCGGTCAGACGTTTAACCGGGGCCGGACGGAGAGAGGCCGAGGACGCCAGGTCGTTCTAGACGTCGGCGCCTCGCAAACCTTCTACGCTGCAGCCGTTTAAGAGACGAAAGGGTGTCCACGTCCCCCACAGCCCAGAGAGAGTATAAAGTACTATATCTGATGATCAAATATACAGACGCCTTGAACTGCACAACACGGAGACTGTGGGAAATATAGGGGGTGCCACAGGGATCGGTTTTGGGGCCGCTCCTGTTTATCTTACATCGATGACTTGGGTCAAAAGGTTATGTTGTAAACTTTCAAATTAGGGTATAAAGTTATATTCCTGCATTATTATGATTTATTTATCAGACATTGCACATTTGTTCTATAATTAAACCTCAACTTATACTTTTAAACATCCACATCCACCACGAAAACCGCAATAAAGCACACGCCGCGTTCCATTGGTCCCCAAAGGTAGGTACCCAGACTTTGGAGAGACGTTTTCTCAGAGTTGTCGGACAAACAATGATTAGTGAATTACAGTTTATGAACGATAATGACACAAAACACCGGGAAGAGGCCCCGGGGAAGACCCAGGACACGCTGGAGAGACTATGTCTCTCGGCTGGCCTTGGAACGCCTCGGGATCCCCCCGGAGGAGTTAGAGGAAGTGTCTGGGAGAAGGAAGTCTGGGAGTCCCTGCTCAGACTGCTGCCCCCGCGACCCGGCCCCGGATAAAGCGGCAGAAGATGGATGGATGGATGACTCAAAACAAGTCATACAAACCAGGAAAGTGTTTAAATCTGCCAAAATACTGATCCAATTTAGTTTATAAAGCATCAACTAAGAGTGAATGTTTGCGTTTTGACGTTAGCAACATTAGCATCACAGCGATCTCCGTCCACATTTTGAGAAACTCTACAGTAAAAACGAGCTTGGCATCTTCTTTGGCTTGTATATTCAGACTCACCCCTCTGAAGACGCGCTCTTTGAGCTTCTCTGGCTGCAGCACTCGGCCTTCAGGGTCCAGCAGGTCATCCCATCGCTCCAGAGGCTGGCCCCTGGTCACCTGCGGCCGGGGCCCCAGCTCCACGCCCTGGAAGTAAAGACGAGTCAGTCTGAGGTGCGGCTCAGGATAAACGTGAGAGAGTGTTTGGGACGAGCTGGAGACGGCTTCGTGCAGCGGTCGCTCTCTCCATCGTCAGAGATGTGTCAGAGGAAATGACCCTTACACACGTGATGAGCTCAAACTCGGGCTCGTCCTCGGGGCCAAGGCGCTGCGAAGGGTCCAGGCTTCCTCTGGGGTGACGCGCCTCCGCGGGTTTGAGCGCCGCGCGGAAAAAGGTGGTGACTTTGGAGAATCCGCCGAACGTGGTGGCGTAAGGATCGTGGATGAACCTCTGCGGGGACAACGGGGACCTCGTTTATGCAAAGCTCAACGAAACGGGACTGAAACCTGCTTCATTAAAGCCGTTTTCAAATCTAAAATGTACAAAAGCAACAAGTGAAGCCTGGTTTTCCTCTAGGTCTCTTTCCCTCTTCAGGGCTAGTTGTGTTTTTGTCATTTTTAGTATATTTCTTTCACATTTATGCTCTACCCCCGAGTCATTTTTAATCAAAACTACTGGACCACTGGTGTATTCCCGATTTCAACCAGAGTCGGGTTTTTGGGACTTTGGGTTAGTTTTTATAGCACAGAAACAAAGGGCTCCTGTTTTTAAAGATAAACTCCCACATTTGAAAACCAAATAATAACCAATAAAACACTGATTCTTGATGCCGAGTAAATGAACGTCAAGCGCTCCTGACCTGGACGAGATCGGAGCCGTCGTCGAGGAGCTGGAGTCGGTCGAATGAAGGGGAAACGTCGCCCGAGTCGTTTGGAAAAGCCAGGAAGAGGCGGGCGTCGACCGGAGACCTGAGGAACCACGGCGGTCACACTTTATTTCAAGGCATTTCTGAGCTGTGAAAACGGCCTTTAGGTGATTCTAAACTGCTCCAGGGCTTTGTTTTAACACATTTTCTCATTTTGAACTGCAAAAAACAATAACTGAGCTCTGGTTTTCCACTAAAGACGATTTACAGACTTCAATTATCAAATTCCTGTGCCCGATAACCAATAGGCATTCAAAATCGATATGTGGAAGTAGGATGTGTCGCTGCAGAAAAACATATTTTAATCTACTTCAAGCAACTGAAACGACAACCCAAAAGCAGGATAATTCCAGCAAACACTTCCAAACGCATAATATTGTAGAAAAACACGAGTTGCAGTAAATAAATGACAGACTAAACACTTCAGTGCTTGTTTAGTTACAATTATTGTCATAAAAGTTACTTAGTCGGCTTAAATATTACCAGAACGTTTCATTTGTGGGCCGTCTTTCCCTTGAATCACCTGGTGGAATAAAGGTTAATAAATAAATAATAAACTGTACATTAACTAGAAAGCAATGACATGTCACTAAGTTAAAGATATATTTGTTCTCGATGTCATTTGTGTCACTAGAACTCGACTAAAACACTAAAAGATCACTTAAATCTTAACTAAAACCAAGGATCGTTTGTAAAAGGCTAAAACCAGACATAAGTGTGTGACTCACGGGTCCAGGATGATGTAGCGGTGCATGGCCCTCAGCAGCTCTCGGGTTCCTCCTCTGTGGAAGTGCAGCGGAGGCAGAGGATGGCCCCCCCTGCTGGTCAGGACCAGGAAGTTTCTGCCCAACGAGAAGCGAGCGCGACGCAGCGAGTAAAGCTCCGAGAGCGGGAGAGAGAAAGACCACTCCCCTGAAACACAACGAGCGAGCGGACCGGAGGGGGTTATTTAGAACTTCAAACTTTGCACAAAACTGTTTTCAAATTGTATAAAATGAAATAGCAAATACACATATACATATAATTTCTCTGTCATGTAGCAAAAAACACTGCTGGATAGCTGGTGTTTTCCCGCTAAACCAGTGGCGCAATCACCCAAGCACAACTTTTATGTGGTTAAAAGTTGATTTTGCATAACAGGTCTTCTGTAAACACATTAAAAGACAAATATATGCCTTATTGGTTTTGCTTTCAGCCTTTAAACTTGTTCTTAAGTACCTTTAATTTGGCATCTCATGATTTAGAACAAAAAAACAATTGCTTATTAAAAAAAAAGCCATTTGCATCTGCTGTTTCCCATGGCACTAACTGAGTTTTGGTGCCATCTACTGGCAGCAGAGGGATTTACACAGGTGATAATACACAGTGGAACGTTCTCTCTGAGCTGATGGTGATGAGACGAGTCTGGAGATGCTTCTCAGAGCCACGTCGCAGACTCACCCGACGCCGTAGTTTGGACCGGCTCTCGGTTCTTCTTCACGGTGCTGATCACGGCCCAGTCCGGCTCATAACCCGGCTCAAAGTGTGTCTCCTCCAGGCCTCCCTCGCCCTCCTGGAAACACAACAGACAAACGATCAACAGACAGACACACAAATTAACAAACACACAAACAGACAGAAGGACAAACAATAAGTCACACAAACAAACAGACAGGGAGGGGCACAGAGGGAGGGGCACAGAGGGAGGAGTCAGTGTAGGCTAAAGCGTGAGACCTTTTTGCTGAAAAGCACGGCCGGAGCGTCGCGTCCCTCGTCTTCCACTGGAGTCCATTCCAACGCTGGGATGCCGGCCTGGACAACGGCAAACACAACCAGAGTCACGTGAACGCACACACAAGCATGCTTTTAGATAGAGGGCAGTCTTCCCGTATTTTGGACGGGGTATTTTAAAATGTGGACGGGCATTTTCTAGTGCAAGGACGGCTATTTTATAAATAAATCTTGTCGAAATTGTCGACTTTTCTTTGTCACTGTGAAACTACGGGGACTTTCTGTGATAATTAGACAAACGCGAGTCATGAGTACTTTAAGCTAAGAGTTCACACTGTACAGTTCAGGAAATATACAGACAATTAAATAAATTCAGGAGACTTCAAGACATGTAGTTTAGTTTCTGATGAGTGAAACAGCTCTTTCATACTCTTTACTGTTAATAGCGTCATTTGTCTGAAGATTTAATGTTTTATTTTCATGTATTCTGTATTGTGTGCTCTGTTGCGCTGCTCTTTCCGAACCAGAAACTCGCCGTAAATGAGAATTCGTTTTCAATCGACCCGACCAGATCACTTCATTTTACTGCGTTTAAAAATGTGTTATCCCCAGTGACTCACGTGCTCGACGATGCGGATGAAGCCCGGGATGCTCGTGTCCAAGCTGCTCTTTTTGGCGTTTGTGTGAAGGTAAACACCCTCCTTTTCAAATATGAGCTGAGGAAAGACAAACAACAACGCGTCATGACAACAAATGGGGGTTAGAATACGGGACGGCGCAAACAGTCCAATCACAGCCTTTCAAATGACGTGTAACTCTAGAGCAGGGTTTATACTTAGGACCACCTGACAGTCTGAGGGGGGCACACACCGGAGCGTTCTTCACTTCGCTCGCATGAGCCAATCACTTTATTTATACAGCATAATGTATAGAAACTGAAGCGTTGCACACAAAACGTTAAATGCACTTCCTTTACCAGTGCTCTAATCATAATGATGAAAAATATATAAAACAATAACAAATGAATAAAATAATTATATTAATAGTAGTAATAAGAGCATTAAATAACATTAAATACAAATGAAATGAAATCGTAAAATAACAAAAACCCTAAAACCATAAATAAATAATCCAACACAATAATTGTTGGTCAAAAATAACAAATAGAATAAAACTGTAAAAGATTTAAAACAATTAAAAATTATAAAATACATTTTTGTGTGTGTTTTTAAATAGAAAAAACACAAAGAACCACATAACTCTCGGTGTTGATAACCAGAGAATAAAAGTGGGTCTTAAGACGAGACTTAGAACACTGCGGGGGCTGTTCGGAGGTGAGGGGGGGCTTGACACATCTATTTTTAGGAACTGTGGAAGTCACTATTGTTAGTATGGTGTCCAAATCAGTATCGAGATTCAAGTCTAGGGCAGCGATACCTTAGTTAATTCATCACTACTAAACTATACGTAGAAAATTCTCATATTCACTGGCTTCAAACAAAACAAACATATTTTCACCATAGCGACGGTGACACGGGACAATTAAAGTTAGATTTGTTTTCTTAGACATCAGGGTGAGGCTTTAGAAGTGAGGGCGTGTTCACTCTGTCCTGATTTTGTAAAGGTTTGAGCACATTTTAGTCCAGATACTTGGTTTGGTCCTGTTCTAGTCCTGGTTTTGTCCTGGTCTGGTCCTGTTCTGGTCCTGTTCTGGTCCTGGTCTAGTCCTGGTCTAAACCTGGTTTGACCCTGGTCTAGTCCTGGTTTTGTTCTGGTCTGGTCCTGGTTTGACCCTGGTTTGGTCCTGGTTTGACCCTGGTTTGGTCCTGGTCTAGTCCTGGTTTTGTCCTGGTCTGGTCCTGGTCCTGGTCAAGTCCCTGGTCAAGTCGCTGGTTTGGTCCTGGTTTGGTCCTGGTTTGGTCCTGGTCTGGTCCTGGTCTTGTCCTGGTTTGACCCTGGTTTGACCCTGGTCTAGTCCTGGTCTGGTCCTGTTTTGGTCCTGGTCTGGTCCTGGTTTGACCCTGGTTTGACCCTGGTTTGGTCCTGGTCTAGTCCTGGTCTGGTCCTGGTCTAATCCCTGGTCTAGTCCCTGGTCTAGTCTCTGGTCTAGTCCCTGGTCAAGTCCCTGGTTTGGTCCTGGTTTGGTTCTGGTTTGGTTCTGGTTTGGTTCTGGTTTAGTCCTGTTTTAGTCCTGGTTTGGTCCTGGTTTGGTCCTGGTTTAGTCCTGGTTCAGTCCTGTTTTAGTCCTGGTTTGGTCTTGTTTTAGTCCTGTTTTAGTCCTGGTTTGGTCCTGCTTTGGTCCTAAATTTAAATTTAAATTAAAACACTAGATACTTTGAATGTATACACACATCTTATTCTACTTTAAATGTATTTATTTTTTAAACAGGAGTACAATTTTTAGTATATTTTGATGCATGCCCCATTTCATATATTTACTATTATTATGCTATTATTATTTTATATAAGGCAATAAACCTTTGTCTGATTCCAATTCAGGTTAAAAAAAAAAAAAAGAAAACAGAATGAGACGTGAGTGAATAGCAGTGGCATGACTGTGACCTCCAGTAATAGAAATGTAATAAATGTGTTGTTATTTTGTTTGTTTGTCTAAATCAATCTTGATAAACGGATCAGAAACTGTCCACAGTCACATGATTCTGATGTCCCGAGACAAATCAGCGAAATGGAACCATCAAAGTGAGTCATTTTACTGAAAAGACAATATAATAAAGTCCTAAATACTTTATGTAACCGAAAAATAAAAACGACACGTAGAAACTTTATATTCGGGCTGTTTTCCAGGCGCTACGAGCCGAGCTAGCTTTCCCCTTTCTGTCTGAACATCTGCCGATTACCGCCAATTATTTCACTTCACAGACCAAACTTTAACATAAATAACATCAGGAAATGTTTAATCATATTACTGCGGTTCATCTGTAGTGAAATCAATCGCATTTACCTTGAAGTCCGGCGTCATCTGGGCCATTTTACGTCGTTTGTGTTTCAGCTGTTCCAAAACAAACGTTACGTCATACTTCCTGCTCCGAGCCGCGCCCCCTTCTGCGTCACGGTGCAGGCAGCCAATCACAGCCCGCGCACAAAGACAGGGGTTCTATTTAGGGGGAAATTAAAGAAAAAGAAAAGGTTAGTTTATTTTAGCTTTCTTCATAAATCAAATATTTTATCTTGGAATTAAAAGCACCAACTTTCAACGAGACTATATTTTATTCATTTTATTCATTTTATTCATTTTATTCATTTTATTCATTTTATTTCATTTATTTCATTTATTTTATTTATTTTATTTATTACATTTATTACATTTATTACATTTATTTATTTATTGAAAGTCACCAAATTTTGAAAGTGTAAATAATAACCAGCATTTTAAGCAATAATGAAAACATTAATAATAAAAATAATAATAATAAACTTTTGGTCTTTGTGCTATTCTCAGTAGTGAACCTTTTCTGTCACAATGTCGATGCCGCTGCTGCTTTTGTGTAGGAAGTGTGTTTTTTGGCAAATTAAGCACGCATACTCCACACAGGTCGTGGACATGAAGAAGAACAGGATGGACAGGATGGACCTCCACAAGAAGCCTTCACTACAGGAGAAGATGCAAAACACTGTGATCATCTGAAGCGAGAAGAGAACTGCATTCTGTTTGTTTCTGAAGCTCTCGTTTGGCTTTTACCTGATTATTCAACATGTTTGCTGAAAACACCAGATCATTCACTGCTTGATTCTTTACAGTCACAGTGAGTCAGCACAGAGTCAGATAAAAGCTTCAGCAGCTTTGCTCCAGTCAGTGGAGCAAAACACTGAGAATATTTAAATTCAATTATTGTAAGTCTTTTAATGAATCCAAAGCACTTAATAAAGACGGTCCAAGTGCTCATGATTTGATTATATATTGTGTGTGTTTTTATAAATGAGTTTTATTTTCTCTTGCGGTTGTTTATGTGTTTTGTTTCCTACAGGGTATTCATGTCATTCCCCCCTCAAAAAATGTCAAAAAATAAATGTTTTCTTGCTTTTAACACTTTGTTGAGTTGTCGGGTCCTTTGTGTGTGTTTTGAAAAAAAAAAACTCGTTCCCTTTTCGTCACTATTTTTTGGTTTTGCTTTGAATTGAATTGGACAAAAAACACTTATTAAAGTTAAAACTGTTCTGCATCAGCCTCAGGCTCATGTTGAAGACATGTTGGAGCATGTCTTGTGCAATACTGCAATACTGACTGACTTAACTATGTGCAATACCGTCATATTCATGTGCATATAACTCATGTAAATAAGATAAGATAAGATAAGATATTCCTTTATTGTCCCACATGGGGAAATTTCATTGGTGCAACGCAGGTAGATACAGAGGTAGATACAGAAGAACAGATCACTTATAGGAAGTCTGAAAAACACTTTCAGTAGAAGATCTCCTATAAATAAATAAAAACTCCCATAGACAAATAAATAAATAAATACATAAATACCATTGCATGTGATCACGACAGTAATTGCACATGAATATGTGCCACGACAGCACATAGGTTGCACATGAATTGCACATGAATTCCAACAGCAATTGCACATATGACAGAATTGCACATCAGTATTAGGTTAGGTCAGTATTGCGAGTGTTCAGTACTAACAGTTTTTGTTATAAAGTCTGACAGCAGCAGGAAGGAAAGACCTACGGAACCTT
Organism: Eucyclogobius newberryi; assembly: GCF_026437365.1. Classification (NCBI taxonomy): domain Eukaryota; kingdom Metazoa; phylum Chordata; class Actinopteri; order Gobiiformes; family Gobiidae; genus Eucyclogobius; species Eucyclogobius newberryi. Next base: position 16,541,425 of record NW_027315757.1, read on the forward strand.
TCCTTCACACATCGAGGGTGGATCAGTCTCTCACTGAAGCTGCTCTCCAGAGCGGAGAGAGTGTCCTGCAGGGGGCGACACTCATGGTCCAGCATAGATGTGAATCTAGCCAGGACCCTTCTGTCCCCCACCTCCTGCACCGAGTCCAGAGCACAGCCCAGGACGGAGCTGGACTTCTTGATGACTCTGTCCAGCTTCCTCCTCTCCCTCTCTGTGATGCTGCTGCTCCAGCAGGCCACACCGTACAGGAGCTGATGCCACCACAGAGTCGTAGAAGGTCTTCAGGAGTGTTTACTTTACCATTATTATCATTAGTAGTATTATTTGTCTTATGCTAGCTATTTTTTATTATTATTATTTTATTTTTATCTTTATTTTTATTTTCTTCCCTCGATTCCCTATTAAGAAATGAGAGGTCCTGTTAACAGGAGTTTTGTTAATAAGAGTTTTTGTTTTTGTTTTTAAGAGTTCTTCTATTAAGGGTATTTTTTAAACTTCCTATAAGTTTTCTGTCCTTTTCCTCTGTATCTACTGCGTTGTAACACCAAAATTTCCCCATGTGTGGACAATAAAGGAATATCTTATCTTATCTTAAATTTTTAGTTGATTTGAAGGTCAGGAGTCTGGGACATTCTAATGAACAGAATAAACACAAAACACAATAAATACAAAATGTTGATCTGTAAACAACAAAATACATGATATTTATTGATGTATTCATTCATTCCTCATTCATTCCTTTTCTGTGACATGTTGCTGTGCGCGTGGATAGGAGAGCACGCGCCCACCCCAAACCCAGGTCACGTGCACGAAGAGCGTTCAATTGGAAGGTAAACATGTGACGTCACTGTCCACCTCGCCGGATATTAGTTTCATAAATAAAACATAACAGTGTTAAGTTTTAAACGACTCACTTAATTAAATATTATAGAACTTAAAAAACAACAACAATATAAATATATTTTTGATGCCAAAGCGGAAGCAAATACTAAAAAAACGAAAAAATATTTATCATTTCATCATCTTTTTTGTGACTCAAAGATATCATTGTATGGAATAAATTTTAAGTTTCTTTATTTTGTGTCTTCTTTGTACATGTGAATATAGTCAGTATACAATACAGTAAAATAAATGTATTTCATTTCATATAATCTGTTGTAATTTTATGCATATTTTTTTTGTTATACAAAGTCTAGATTTTGATGCTTGAGATTAGACATCGATTATTAGTTATTTTTGAACGTTTTACAAATGAAATAAATAGCCATGTTTCGTTGTTTTCCTTGTTTACGACTCGTGCTTTTATTGTGAAGTCTCGATCCGGAAGTGTGCTGCAGAGACGAGCCTCGGGGAGAGAAACCAAAGGCAACAGAGATCGCGTTTGGGCCAAGAAAAAGTCAAGTTCTGCACCGAAAAACACCACGCCACGATCGCCACGGAAGGTTAAAGGGTGAGTGCACCGTCCGCCCGCGCCGCGGCGTTTACGCGTGCGTTTTAAGACCTTTTACCGGTGTCTGAACGCTGCGGCGAGCGCGGAGGCGAGCAGCGGGCGAGAGAGCGAGAGGGGCTGCAGCGGAGGATCGCCCCGTCGCGACACATGTGCGCTACGCGGACGGAACACGCGCGCTCTCAACACCGCGGACGGTTGCACGGCGCGTGGGCAGATCGCGTGGGTAAAGCGGGCGGCGTGACAGCGGGCGGGCGAGCCACACGGACGCGTCTGAGCTCCGGGGCGACAGGGGTCGAAGCTAACCGAGGCTAACGCGGCTAACGAGCGTGTTGTTGTGTCAGCGCCGCGGACTGTTTACGTGCGTCCTGCAAAGACAAACCACGTCCCGCGATGAAAACCGACGCACGGGCTCGAGGCGGACGGGGCGGACACGCGGCGACGGCTCGGAGTGTGTTTGACGTGTTCGGAGCCGCGTGCGATGCTGGAATGACACAGATGTAGCGGATTACGGTGCTGGAAGTGCACTATCATAGAGTTTCTTTTGTTTCTCCAAAATGCGAATGGACAGATTGTTGTTGGATTGATTGTTTTTGCTGCAAGTGCACGAGAATTCAGCCTTACTGCGTTTAAAAGTTCGTAAACAAATAATTGAGAGATTTTTCTGCATCAAGACAGCAAAAGCCTGAAGTTTAGATCTGTACAAACATGTTAGAAATACGTGTGATTCTTGTTTTAGTTTGTCAGTTCATATTTCAGCCTTTTTTTGTCTATTTAAATGTGAACTTAGAACGGAGTTCTATCTTTAAAGCTCATTTTGCTGCCTCAAAATACTGCATCATATAAGGTGAAAATTCCAGATGGTTTAGTCACAGTAACGGCTGCTTTAAACACATTTAACTCTGGATTTTACTGCTTATACTGGACATTTAACAGCACATTAATTGACCGACCGTGACTGGTGGGATATATTGAATAATTGTAGTTGTATTTTGATAATTGGATTGTATGTCTAGAAGCCTTCAGGCACCATTTTTCAGCATTTGTTTGTTTAAAAATGTATTTAAAAAGTGTCTCTTTACAATTGAAATAATCGTTTGACCATCAACTCTTTATTATTATTATTATTATTATAGTTGATTATGGTTCCTGTTTGTGTGTTTTGTGGCAGGCATCACCAGCATCGGCGTCATCTCTTCTCTCCCCGGCTCCAAGTCTCTACATTTCATATCTCACGTCGTGCCTATTTCAAACATTTATTTATCTTTTTAATTTGAGCTCACACTTCACCAGCGAAACGCAGAACACAAGCTCGACCGTAATTGTTTAAGCTGACGACAGAACACTAGACACATTCTGCTTCTTTTAGGTTTATTTACTGTTTTTGAAACGTTAAATTGCACCGAAATGGCCTCCATCACTCGACAAAACGACCTGGAAATCCCTGATAATCACAAAGAAAGCTGGCTGGCTCTGCTTTCTGCGGCGGAGGCGTACAGTCAGAAGTCCGGCTGCGATGTGGCCATACTCACGGCTTGTAAGAAGTTTCGGTCGGTGGTGGAGCAGGCGGAGAAGAAGAGGGAGAGCGCCCCCTATCCTCGAGACTGCGACTTCACTTACAGCGTGTGGGGCCCGGGGTTTCTGGCCGAGTCGACGCGCAGGTCAGAGCATGTCACCGACTAATGTGTAGAGGGTGCAAGGTATGTAGGGTGCGTTGCGCAAGGAGTGCAGAGTGTGCAAGGAGTGCGGAGTGTGCAAGGAGTGCGGAGTGTGCAAGGAGTGCGGAGTGTGCAGGGAGTGCGGAGTGTGCAGGGAGTGCGGAGTGTGCAGGGAGTGCGGAGTGTGCAGGGAGTGCGGAGTGTGCAGGGAGTGCGGAGTGTGCAGGGAGTGCGGAGTGTGCGCGGAGTGTGTGCGGAGTGTGCAGGGAGTGTGCAGGGAGTGTGCAGGGAGTGTGCAGGGAGTGTGCGCAAAGGAGTGTGCGCAGCAGAGTAGTGCGCAAGGAGTGAGTGCAGAGTAGTGCGCAAGGAGTGCAGTGTGCAAGGAGTGCAGGGGGAGCAGGGAGTGCAGGGAGTCTGTGTGTAATAAGAAACGTGAAGCAGTGACACATGATTAGATGAGAATTGTGTGAGATTCAAAGTGTTCTTCGTTGTCTAAATGTGTTTTGTGTTAAGTCGACTCAGACTGAACGTCTGGTGTTCCTCAGGTACGTGGAGGACATCGGCGTTCTGCACTCGACCTCGATGCTCACAGCGCATAGACACACACGACAGAGCACAGCAGACGGAAGCAAGATCGACCTGACCTCTGACCCCGCGCTTAGGCCGGTGAGGGAGCGCTTCAACCAACAAACACCAATATGTCCAACTTTGTGCTTTACTTGTTCTCTGAGGGTAGATTGCCGTGGCAACCGTCTCCCGGTGCTGAGAACTGAGTTTGTGAAATAAAAGTTCTTAATTAAAACGGAAATAGTCATTTATTCTAAAGCAGGAGTGCAGATAACGCCAGTGGTTACTGGAAACGCTCTCCGGCTCGTGTCACGTCAGTTTAAAGAGTATTTAGACATTAAACTCTAAACGTGTCCATTGACTCTCACATCTCGGTTTATCTACTTGGAAACTCGGGCAACATCAGCTGCATCTGTGAGTTTAGCTGCTCCCGAGTTGAGCCTCTGCAGTTATAAGTGTGTTGTGCTAATGTTGCTAACATCGACACAAGCTAATGACAACAAAAGTAGAAATTCCCTCTCAAATATTGATGTATAACTTGCCAATGTAATAACTCTGGCCGGTTGGGCTGCAACAAGTGAAATCAATCAATCAATCAATCGCAACAGCTCGATTATTGAAATAGTCATCAACTAATTTAGTAATCGGTTAATGGTTAACTGGTCTATAAGGCTCCAAAATATGCCATGAGCTGAGGTTTTATGACTCAAACAATGTAGTCATAACATGAAAACTAATTGCACTTAGAATGTGTTTTCAGTTTTCATAAACAATGTTAAAAAAAGCCTCCTTCACTTTCACCCCGAGCCTCCTTCACTTTCAGCTAGTCTCCTTCACTTTCAGCTCGAGCCTCCTTCACTTTCAGCTCCTTCACTTTCAGCTCGAGCCTCCTTCACTTTCAGCTCCTTCACTTTCACCTCGAGCCTCCTTCACTTTCACCCCGAGCCTCCTTCACTTTCAGCTAGTCTCCTTCACTTTCAGCTCGAGCCTCCTTCACTTTCAGCTCCTTCACTTTCACCTCGAGCCTCCTTCACTTTCAGCTCCTTCACTTTCACCTCGAGCCTCCTTCACTTTCACCTCGAGCCTTCTTCACTTTCAGCTAGAGCCTCCTTCACTTTCAGCTAGAGCCTCCTTCACTTTCACCTCGAGTCTCCTTCCCTTACACCTCGAGTCTCCTTCCCTTTCAGCTAGAGTCTCCTTCCCTTTCAGCTAGAGTCTCCTTCCCTTTCAGCTAGAGTCTCCTTCCCTTTCACCTCGAGTCTCCTTCCCTTACACCTCGAGTCTCCTTCCCTTACACCTCGAGTCTCCTTCCCTTTCAGCTAGAGTCTCCTTCACTTTCAGCTAGAGTCTCCTTCACTTTCAGCTAGAGTCTCCTTCACTTTCAGCTAGAGTCTCCTTCACTTTCAGCTAGAGTCTCCTTCACTTTCAGCTAGTCTCCTTCACTTTCAGCTAGTCTCCTTCACTTTCACCTCGAGTCTCCTTCACTTTCACCTCGAGTCTCCTTCCCTTTCAGCTAGAGTCTCCTTCACTTTCACCTCGAGCCTCCTTCACTTTCACCTCGAGCCTCCTTCACTTTCACCTCTGAGCCTCCTTCACTTTCACCTCGAGCCTCCTTCACTTTCACCTCGAGCCTCCTTCACTTTCACCTCGAGCCTCCTTCACTTTCACCTCGAGCCTCCTTCACTTTCACCTCGAGCCTCCTTCACTTTCACCTCGAGCCTCCTTCACATTCACCTCGAGCCTCCTTCATTCACCTCGAGCCTCCTTCACATTCACCTCGAGCCTCCTTCACATTCACCTCCTAATCGTTTCCCTGGTGTTGTTCTGTTTCAGTCTATGGGAGTGGGTGAGAGTCCCAGCAGCAGACTCTACTCTCAGAGCTACCCCTCCATCTACAGCCCTACGACAGGAGCGGGACAGGTGCAGGGACAGGTGCAGGGGCCGGACGACGGGGACCGGATCGGCTCAGAAGCAGCTGAGCGCGGGCGACACAGATCCGGCATCGAGGATCTGGAAGAAGAGTGTGAGGAAGAGGAAGAGATGGACGAGAGGAGGCCGTTTGGGAGCGAGAGCGCAGGTCAGAGAGGGACAGGACCTGGGACTGGGACCGGACCTATGAACTGGGACAGGACCTAGGACAGCACCTAGTAACTGGGACAGGAACTGGGACCGGACCTAGGAACTGGGACCGGACCTAGGACCTGGGACAGGACCTAGGACCTAGGACCTGGGACCTGGGACAGGACCTGGGACAGGACCTAGGACCTGGGACAGGACCTGGGACAGGACCTGGGACAGGACCTAGGACCTGGGACAGGACCTAGGACCTGGGACAGGACCTAGGACCTGGGACAGGACCTAGGACCTGGGACAGGACCTAGGACCTGGGACAGGACCTGGGACGGGACAGGACCTAGGACCTGGGACAGGACCTGGGACAGGACCTAGGACCTGGGACAGGACCTGGGACAGGACCTAGGACCTGGGACAGGACCTGGGACAGGACCTAGGACCTGGGACAGGACCTGGGACAGGACCTAGGACCTGGGACAGGACCTGGGAGGACAGGACCTAGGACCTGGGACAGGACCTAGGACCTAGGAGGACAGGACCTAGGACCTGGGACAGGACCTAGGACCTGGGACAGGACCTAGGACCTGGGACAGGACCTAGGAACTGGGACAGGAACTGGGACAGGACCTAGGAACTGGGACAGGACCTAGGAACTGGGACAGGACCTAGGAACTGGGACAGGACCAAGGAACTGGGACAGGACCAAGGAACTGGGACAGGACCAAGGAACTGGGACAGGACCAAGGAACTGGGACAGGACCCAGGGACTGGGACAGGACCCAGGGACTGGGACAGGACCAGTGACTGGGACAGGACCTGGGACAGGACCAGGGACTGGGACAGGACCAGGGACTGGGACAGGACATAGGACTTGGGACAGGACCAGGGACTGGGACAGGACATAGGACTTGGGACAGGACCAGGGACTGGGACAGGACATAGGACTTGGGACAGGACATAGGACTTGGGACAGGACATAGGACCTAGGACCTTGGGACTGGGACAGGACCTAGGACCTTGGGACTGGGACAGGACCTAGGACCTTGGGACTGGGACAGGACCTAGGACCTTGGGACTGGGACAGGACCTTGGGACTGGGACAGGACCTAGGAACTGGGACAGGACCTAGGAACTGGGACAGGACCAAGGAACTGGGACAGGACCAAGGAACTGGGACAGGACCCAGGGACTGGGACAGGACCCAGGGACTGGGACAGGACCAGTGACTGGGACAGGACCTGGGACAGGACCAGGGACTGGGACAGGACCAGGGACTGGGACAGGACATAGGACTTGGGACAGGACCAGGGACTGGGACAGGACATAGGACTTGGGACAGGACCAGGGACTGGGACAGGACATAGGACTTGGGACAGGACATAGGACTTGGGACAGGACATAGGACCTAGGACCTTGGGACTGGGACAGGACCTAGGACCTTGGGACTGGGACAGGACCTAGGACCTTGGGACTGGGACAGGACCTAGGACCTTGGGACTGGGACAGGACCTTGGGACTGGGACAGGACCTGGGACCTTGGGACTGGGACAGGACCTAGGACCTGGGACCTAGGACCTGGGACCTGGGACCTAGGACCTGGGACCTGGGACAGGACCTAGGACCTGGGACTGGGACAGGACCTGGGACTGGGACAGGACCTAGGACCTGGGACTGGGACAGGACCTAGGACCTGGGACTGGAACAGGACCTAGGACCTGGGACCTGGGACAGGACCTGGGACAGGACCTAGGACCTGGGACAGGACCTAGGAGGACAGGACCTAGGACCTGGGACAGGACCTAGGACCTGGGACAGGACCTAGGAACTGGGACAGGACCTAGGAACTGGGACAGGACCTAGGAACTGGGACAGGAACTGGGACAGGACCTAGGAACTGGGACAGGAACTGGGACAGGACCTAGGAACTGGGACAGGACCTAGGAACTGGGACAGGACCAAGGAACTGGGACAGGACCAAGGAACTGGGACAGGACCAAGGAACTGGGACAGGACCAAGGAACTGGGACAGGACCCAGGGACTGGGACAGGACCCAGGGACTGGGACAGGACCAGTGACTGGGACAGGACCTGGGACAGGACCAGGGACTGGGACAGGACCAGGGACTGGGACAGGACATAGGACTTGGGACAGGACCAGGGACTGGGACAGGACATAGGACTTGGGACAGGACCAGGGACTGGGACAGGACATAGGACTTGGGACAGGACATAGGACTTGGGACAGGACATAGGACCTAGGACCTTGGGACTGGGACAGGACCTAGGACCTTGGGACTGGGACAGGACCTAGGACCTTGGGACTGGGACAGGACCTAGGACCTTGGGACTGGGACAGGACCTAGGACCTTGGGACTGGGACAGGACCTGGGACCTTGGGACTGGGACAGGACCTAGGACCTGGGACCTAGGACCTAGGACCTGGGACCTGGGACAGGACCTGGGACTGGGACAGGACCTAGGACCTGGGACTGGGACAGGACCTAGGACCTGGGACTGGGACAGGACCTAGGACCTGGGACTGGGACAGGACCTAGGACCTGGGACTGGGACAGGACCTAGGACCTGGGACTGGGACAGGACCTAGGACCTGGGACTGGGACAGGACCTAGGACCTAGGACCTGGGACTGGGACAGGACCTAGGACCTGGGACTGGAACAGGACCTAGGACCTGGGACCTAGGACCTGGGACTGGGACAGGACCTGGCACTGGGACCTAGGACCTGGGACTGGGACCTGGGACTGGGACAGGACCTGGGACTGGGACCTGGGACTGGGACCTAGGACCTGGGACTGGGACCTAGGACCTGGGACTGGGACCAAGGACCTGGGACTGGGACTGGGACCTAGGACCTGGGACTGGGACCTAGGACCTGGGACTGGGACCTAGGACCTGGGACTGGGACTGGACCTGGGACTGGGACAGGACCTGGGACAGGACCCAGGACCTGGGACAGGACCTGGGACTGGGACAGGACCTAGGACCTGGGACAGGACCTGGGACAGGACCTGGGACAGGACCTGGGACTGGGACAGGACCTAGGACCTGGGACAGGACCTGGGACTGGGACAGGACCTGGGACTGGGACAGGACCTGGGACTGGGACAGGACCTGGACCTGGGACTGGGACAGGACCTGGGACTGGGACTAGGACCTGGACCTGGGACTGGGACAGGACCTGGGACTGGGACAGGACCTGGACCTGGGACTGGGACAGGACCTGGGACTGGGACAGGACCTGGACCTGGGACTGGGACAGGACCTGGGACTGGGACAGGACCTGGGACTGGGACAGGACCTGGGACTGGGACAGGACCTGGACCTGGGACTGGGACAGGACCTGGGACTGGGACAGGACCTGGACCTGGGACTGGGACAGGACCTGGGACTGGGACAGGACCTGGACCTGGGACTGGGACAGGACCTGGGACTGGGACAGGACCTGGGACAGGACATAGGACCTGGGACAGGGACTGGGACAGGACCTGGGACAGGGACTGGGACAGGACCAGGGACTGGACCAGGGACTGGGACAGGACATAGGACTTGGGACAGGACCTGGACCTGGGACTGGGACAGGACCTGGGACAGGACCTGGACCTGGGACTGGGACAGGACCTGGGACAGGGACTGGGACAGGACCTGGGACTGGGACAGGACCTGGGACTGGACCTGGGACTGGGACAGGACCTGGGACTGGGACAGGACCTGGGTCCTACAATCGGCCCTGGAGCCAGGTTCTGCCTCGTTTCAAACGTGTGACCTGGGACGGGACCTGGGACAGGACCTGGGACCTGGGACAGGACCTGGGTCCTACAATCGGTCCTGGAGCCAGGTTCTGCCTCGTTTCAAACGTGTGGTTTTGTGTCAGGAATGTTTTCGATGGACGAGGATTCGCTGTCGCGCGACTGTGAGCCGTTCTTTGAGTCGGACGGAGAAGAGGAAAGCACGGACGGTGAGAGCCTGAAGAAAAGACGAGAATCTGAAAGTACAAAGACCTCATGCTTTTCTCTGCAGGCTCGCTGAGTGAAGAAGCTCCGCCTCCCGTGCTCTTCATGGCCGTGGGGCAGGTGGCGGCGTCTCGGCAGCAGAACTCTCTGGCGCTCGCTCGCTCTCTGCCCGTGTCCGTGCCCGTGTGGAGTTGCCGTGGAAACAGAGGCGGGCAGGGCGAGGGCAACAGCGGAGAACGGGTGAGTTAGAGAGCCCTGCCCAGTCTGTGTCAAACAAGCTAGCACGCTAACGAGCTCCGCTGCGCCACGACTTCCGCGCTGTCGAGGTGGGCGACATTTAACCCGGGGATGTTTTTCACAATTTCAATTGGCAAATATTTATTTTTGATATATATTCATCACAACTATGAGCTTTTAACCCCGTTCTAACATTGTACCTCGTCACAAACTCAGCAGGAGCACTTTGAGCTTCATTCACAGTTTGATGAATCCTGGTTGAAAAGTCCTCTCCCTCCGAGCCTCAAAAACACTGTTCTGAATTTCTCTGATCTATGAAGTTTTCTCCATTTGATCAGGAGCATTTCTATCGTCAAATCATAATATTTGCGCCTCGACTGCTCGGCTGCGATCACGTGTGCGGGATAAGCTCTTATTTATTTCCTCTCAGGTGTAATTCCCTCTGCTGCCAGTAGATGGAGCCATCAGGTCAGTTACTCGCACGGGATCAGCAAGAGACTTGGATGTTTTTTTTTTGTTTGTTTTTTTTGAGCTGCCAAACTAAAGGTACTCTAGAGCTCCAGAGCAAGATTAAATGCTGAAAACAATGTAAACAAAGCATAATATTTGTCCTTTAACTTGCTCCTTAGTATCATTAAATGATAGTTTTAGTGTATCTAAACTAATAAAAGGTAAACCCGCGTGAGGAGCTGAGTTGTGGGCTCCATCTACTGGCACCAGAGGGAACTGCATATTTAAGAAAAATATATATATAACTGTGTTAGAACATGCTTAAAAGAGAGAAAAAGTACATTTAGCATAATATGTGACTATCATATTTCACATTCAGGATTAAACTTGGGTTGAGTTTAGAAACCATTCATTTAGTGAAGATTAGAGCTTTGGGACATGTAATGCTTGTGTCGACCTCTAGAGGGGGTCAGAGTTACACATCAAACTCTTCACAACAAACCAAACAGGAAAGTAAATAAACTCCACACAGACTTTATTTCGATTAAAAGACATGTAATTGATTTTTTAGGGTTTTTACTCGTGTCAGTTTCATTTAACCTGGTGTCAGTTTCATTTAACCTGGTGTACATTTCATTTAACCTCGTGTCAGTTTCATTTAACCTCGTGTACATTTCATTTAACCTCGTGTCAGTTTCATTTAACCTGGTGTCAGTTTCATTTAACCTGGTGTACATTTCATTTAACCTCGTGTCAGTTTCATTTAACCTCGTGTACATTTCATTTAACCTTGTGTACATTTCATTTAACCTCGTGTACATTTCATTTAACCTGGTGTCAGTTTCATTTAACCTGGTGTACATTTCATTTAACCTCGTGTCAGTTTCATTTGACCTCGTGTACGTTTCATTTGACCTCGTGTACGTTTCATTTGACCTCGTGTACGTTTCATTTGACCTCGTGTACGTTTCATTAGACCTCGTGTTTTGACCATTACATGGGTCAAACGCGTCCTTTTAAACTGGTTTATTTACTAAAATCGTCTCTGTGCAGTTTAGCCACCAGCGCCCTCTGCTGTTGAGCACGTTCAGTCACAGTCTTCATCATTCACTTAATATAACAGACCCTCTCTATCTGGAGCAGGTGGGCTGTGCTGACTTGGACCACATCGCCGCCAGCATGAAGGCTCTGCTGGTTCCCGGGGCAACCGACGGCACGGAAATGTTCGGAGGGCTGCCCAGACCCAGGCTCAACACTGGGGACTTTTCCCTCAAGCACTGACCCCGAAGACGAGACCCCGGAAGACGAGACCCCGGAAGACGAGACCCCGGAAGACGAGACCCCGGAAGACGAGACCCCGGAAGACGAGACCCCGGAAGACGAGACCCCGGAAGACGAGACACCGGAAGACGAGACACCGGAAGACGAGACCCCGGAAGAGACCCCGAAGGACGAGACCCCAAAGAGCAGACCCCCTGTCACGACACTAAAACGCTGTAAAGGGAAAAGGTTGAATACCCTCCAGGGCTTCACATTAGACCCTTTAAAAGTTTGTAAACCCCATCATGTTTCTAAAAGTGTGAGTGGAGTGATTTGACTCCGTAAAGGCCTCAGTCCTCCAGGGGGCGCTCACACACATTTTAAACACATTTAACACTGGATTTTACGGCATTTACTGGACATTTAACAGCACATTATGACACACTTTGCATTTTTGATGATTTTTAGCTTTTACTGGACCGACATGTTGAGCCCAAGATACGTTTTTTGATTTTATCCACAGAAATATCACGCACTTTACCACTAATTCTACTTTTCGCGAAGCTCAAACCCACATTTTCTCCACAGAAACGCAAACTAACTGACTCATCCAAACACCCAGCCTTTAGATCGGGCGTCGGTTCATCTTTGAAAATACATCTGGGTCTTCATCATTTCAACCCGTTTTGGACTTTCTGATGACGGAGCGTTTTTAAAGGGTCGAAACGTCACAATTGCGTCAAAATCACAATCTGAGGCATTTCTCTTCTTTAATTCCGCGTTTTTCAACTTCTGTTTCTGTTTCGCTGCACTTTTTTATGGTTGAAAATCCCCCACGACGCACCTCCCACTAACACGTGATCAAAAACGCCAAACGCCATCGAGGGAAAGAAAGTGCCTCTGTCTCCGGTTCTTTAAACGTTGCCATGGTGACTGTTTTTCTTTGATTTTTTTGGCGTCATAGTTGCTCAGAACGCTCAAACTCCGAAACGTAGGCACTTAATTCAACGAAAACCATGAATCGGACATTTCACGTCGTTTTTCTCGGAAACGTGTGGGATTCTCGGATTAGTTCGAGTCGATTGTGATGCGCACAGAATCCACGTATCTAAACCGCGGTCGGTCGACTTTTTCCTCGCTTCCGTCGACGATTGTTCAGAATGCGGGGAAACAGACGGCCGACAAACTTACGCATCGATATTTTTGGTCGTTTTTGATCATTTGTCCTGAATTCTACAGTTTGATTTTACGCCAAACGCCTCCACGGACCCGTTTTTACGCCAAACCGCCGCGAGACGAAGCCGCGTGGACGTGTTTTGTTCAAATTAAGCTTTATATGTCGGCCGAAATCTGCTGAAGATTTAAGCGTAAAATATATTTTTAATATTTTCACGTGGGTTTATACGCGCTCCGATAAAAAACCAAGAAAAGTTTCAATTTCGTCACATTTATAAACGGTGCTGGACGAAAACGTTATTTACAGAATTCTGGACACACTTTCACTTTGTTGTTATTGGATAAAAATGTTAGAGCTTTATGTTTATTTGTCACTGATTTAGAGAAAGAAAAAGAATCACACTCAAAAACCACAAGGGCAAAGGTTTAGTTTTTCTCACTGATGCGGTGCAGTTTGAAGCCGAAATGACAAAAATGCAGAGTTAAAAGTGAAATAAACCAAACTCGCCAAATAAAAGGGAAACGGCGCGGGTTTAGTGACACCAGGCACCAAACCAAACTTAGGATATGAATATTAAACGCTCTCAAATAAACACTACTATTTCAGAACTATAACCTCCACGACTTCTTCCTCAGGTCTGAACCAGGACTAAACCGGGTCTAAACCAGGTCTAAGACGGGCATAAATCAGGCTTAAACCGTTTGAATTGACCACAAGTGCCCCCTAGTGATTAAAAAAACCACACTACAGACTATTTCAAAGCATGATCCACTTTGACTGCTGTTACTCTAAGACCGGACTGAAACAAGTGGTGAGACCAGGACTGAACCAGGGACACGAGCAGGGATGAAACTGGATGGAACGGGGCGAAACCGGGTCTGAAATGGGACGAAACCAGGTCTAAAAACCATTTAAAACCTAAACCTTTTCCTCACTGAGAAACATCTCCCTCCCGTTGACCAAATGTGCCCCCTGCTGGTCTAAAACGACATTACAGCCGGTTCAAAAAGCCCACTCATATTTTCGAGCGTAACCAAAAAACGTAAACTTGTACTACAAACACCGCCGCGATTACGCAAAACATGGGACTAAACCAGGTCAAAGCTTCAGTTTTCCCGCCCTCATTAAAGCGCCGCCGCTGCTGCTTTCTGATTGGCTGTTATAGAAAGGCCTCATGCGCCTCTTGTGGTTTAAGCGCGACACTGCAGCCTCTTTGAAAACCCGCTCTGCCTTAAACTGCTGCTAATACTTCTGCTCTACTAATGGTACTAAACAAGGGTTAAAACCAGACTGAACGGTGCCACTTTTGTTCTCTATTAGTTTAATAACGGCGCTAATATTACAACTATTGCGCCGCGACGGTTCATCCGAATAATTGTGATTGTCGGCTATTGAACTAATGATATACAGACTCTAAACGCACACGAAAACGCCTTTTATAACAAAGACGGCAGCATTGCTACATTAAAAGGTGAAAAAAAGAATAAACAATTTCATATTTTCATAAATAATTCCACTTTTTCTCCTGAATTTTCTCGATCTAAACGCTTTCAATCGACATATTTCGACCTTTACCTGGTTAAAAACTTATTCAAAAAGTCCCGACGTGCAATAGAAATAATAGTTTGACCGCCAACTTCTGAAACCGTCGTCGGTCGCAGCCTTAACACCGCTCCAGAAATCGCCGCTCGGAAAACGCCTCAATTCAGCTTTTTATCTTTTTTCGCCAAGGTATAAACGTGCAATAAAAACTGTGCAAAAGAACAAGTCGACTCCAAAAACGGGAAACACTAAAGCTGCTCACGACAGGGAGGGCATCCGGTTAAAAAAAAAAAAAACGTGAACTTGCCAAACGGCCGAAGCCCGAACGACACTTTTCTTCACGGTTTCTCACGTTGGACTTCTTTTACTGTAGATAAAGTGTTTGTATTTCACGCAGACAGACGTAACTTTTGCCAACGAATGACTGACATGGAAGAGGAAGATTGTAACGTTGTTTTCTGTTTTGTTTCGTTGGTTGTTTTTTGCCTCCTTAAATCTGGTTGAATTATTTTGAATGTTGAAATGAACGAGTGAGAGAGAAAAAACAATTCAGTTTGAGGCAATAAAGGAGCAACTCCAAGACGAGACGGACTGTGTGTCATTTATTTATTTTCAGTTCGGGCAAAAAGGTTTTTAAATTGATAGAAAAAAAAGCTTTTTTTTTTTTTTTTGAATCAAGAAATTGCAGCGTGACATATCATTTTTGTGTAAATAAATAAGGGCAGAATACTAAAACATACATGTAGAAAGTAAAAATATACAGACCGTATTTTCCGTAGTATAAGTCGCACCAGCCAAAAAATGCATAATGGAGAAGAAAAAAACATAAGTCGCACTGTAGTATGAAATGCGGTGTGAAAATAACAAATATATACAAGTCGCTCCGGAGAATAAGTATAAATATAAGTATAAGTCGCATCCCGGCCAAAACTATGAAAAAAGGTGCGACTTGTAGTCCAGAAAATATGGTAATACATTTTTAGATGAACAAAATGAAGTAAATGTGAAATGTAATTTTCTTACACTTCTTCCTGAGTGACTTGATAGTTGATCATTGGATGTGGACCACGCCTCCTCCTGAAACCACTTCCCCACTCTTTAACCACACCTCTAATTACCCAGAAGCCCTTTTTATACAGGCAAACTCTAATGAGACTGGTGTTTTTTTGTAGTACTTCATCTTTGACTAAATACAGCCGAGGGTAAAGGAAGTACTCAGTACATGTACAGATACTGGGCAAAAGGAATACTCAAGTGAAAGTAGCACATAATAACATTTGACTTTATTTAGTGTATTCATACCTGTTGTACATATAAATTATAGTTTTACAACGATCGAGCAGGTATTTGTGGAGAAAACGTTGAAAAATCTGTGGAAAACGACAGGAAGTGACATCACGTTCCATCCAGAGTTTATGCAGATTTCACGCAAAGGAAACTACTTTTTTTGACCATCTAAACATTTATTCAACAAAATGAAAGTTTTCTTATATGTTTTTATTTGTCAATAATAATAAAAAAGACTTTGGGGGAGTTTTGCCCCATTGGTTGCTGGGTAATTTTCCATTGTGATGTCATCAATTACAAACAGGAAGAAAGATTAAAAACATTTTAAAATTGCTATTCTGGGGAATTTTTTTAAATAATTTTTGGCAACATTTAAAATATATTTATCTTTATCCGTTTGGCACTAAAGTAAAGTACAAATACCTAAACAGAACAGAAGAATGACAACAAAAGAACGCGTTTCGGTTTGTAGGAATAAACATGAACGCATTCACACGTTTGACATGATTTCATTTTCAACACATAGAAAAATACAGATTTTAACAGCACAGCAAAGATGCACGTCACATTTCTAATATAGAACAAACTTTAAACGCAATATAAATAGAATAAATAAAGGGAGAATTTCTGAATGAATAGAGGGTTTTTTACCATGCAAAATAAAATATGTCTAAAACTTGTTACCAAACACTTAAACTATAACTTTAATTTACACTTTTCCTTCTTTTTTTCTTCTATTTTCTCACAATTTAAGTTAATTTTGTTGGATTCATTTGATTTGTTTCAGTTCCAATATTATTCATTTTTCAGTTTTGTAAAGTATATTTGAACATTTTAAGTCGAAGTAATAGTTTACGGGTGCGTGGAAAACGGCGTGAATGGCTCCGGCGCCCTCTGATGGCAGCACTGTGGACCTAAGTAGATTAAATGGAGTTCAAAACAGTAGCTGCGCACGTCAGCGTTACTTTTAGTGAGCAAAATCTGAGCGAGAAATTTAGTTTTTTGTTGGTTTCAACACGTGTTTTTGCAAAGTTTCGTTTTATATTTGGATTCAGCGCAGTTCAGATTTTTGTTCTGTTACGAATCAACAAATGATGAACACAATGGATCTTTTTGCTTTGACATTTTGGCATTTCGACGGTGTTTCAATCAGAGGCTGTGAAACGAAGGACTAAAATAAAGCTCGTTCTTAACAATCTGAGCACAATTTTCTGCTTTTCATGGTCTTCAGTAGCTGGACTATTCTTCTGGATAAAGGGAAATAATGAACCTGCCGTAATCACCAAACGCATCGACACTAAAGTCAGTTTGCTCGAGTTTATTCTGTTAAACGTATATATATATATATATATATATATATATATATATATATATATATATAGTAGAAAAAGCTTCAGTTGTAGTCATCTGGACTCAGTTTGAAAAAATAGACGTTTCGACTCTCATCCAAGAGTCATTGTCAATAAAAGAATTTAGGTCGAGAACTCCGATATTAATACTGTTCTGTGGTAAGACCCGCCCATTGGGAGGAGCCTTCCTGAAGTAGAAAGAGTTGTTTGTTTCAACAGAAACTCCCCCCTTGTGTCTACCGAGCTAGCCTATTCAGAATCTTAATGGGCTATTAGAATCCTCTTTGTCTTTGTGAGACCCTGGCTCAACCACCCTGAGTACCTGATTAGCATCTGAATGTCCTCTACCTTTCCAGGGGTTCAGTAACCCATTATAAATAACAGGAAGATTAAACCTTAGCCCTCCATTTCTGTTTAAAGAAGGTCTTTCTTTTTTTTAACAAAAATAGCTTCCTTGACTCCTCTTTCAAACCATCTTTTCTCCCTGCTTAAAACCTTCACCTCACCGTCTTCAAACGAGTGATTAGAGGCTTCAAGATGGAGATGCACGGCGCTCTGTGGTCCTGAACTTGTATTTCTTCTGTGCTGATAGAGCCTCTTGTGTAGAGGCTGTTTTGTCTCACCTATGTACCGTTCTTTACAGCTTTCTTCACTGCATTGGATCGAATAAACTACATTGCTCTGTTTTTGAGTCGGCAACTTGTCCTTTGGGTTGCCGACTCAAAAACAGAGCAATGTAGTTTATTCGAAGAGGACATTCAGATGCTAATCAGGTACTCAGGGTGGTTGAGCCAGGGTCTCACAAAGACAAAGAGGATTCTAATAGCCCATTAAGATTCTGAATAGGCTCGGTAGATACAAGGGGGGAGTTTCTGTTGAAACAAACAACTCTTTCTACTTCAGGAAGGCTCCTCCCAATGGGCGGGTCTTACCACAGAACAGTATTAATATCGGAGTTCTCGACCTAAATTCTGTTATTGACAATGACTCTTGGATGAGAGTCGAAACGTCTATTTTTTCAAACTGAGTCCAGATGACTACAACTGAAGCTTTCTCTACTATGGAACACGCCTGGACGAATGAGGGATTACACCGACATATATATATATATATATATATATATATAGATATAGATATAGATCTATAGATATATCTGTTCTGCGCACGCTGTAGAATAAACACCAGATTTATTTAGGCTCAAAGTTGTGTTGATCAGAAGTTCTATCGTTTCTCACTCAGTCGCGCAGCAGGAGCGGCGCAGCGCGGAGCAGACAGCTGTGGGGCTATGTCACGGGTGGGCGGGGCACACACACGCGCTCTGAGACTACGTCACGGGTTGGGCGGGGGAGCCAGATCGCTCTTCGCAAGGGTGGGGGCGAATATCAAACCAAGCCGTCTGCATTTCCGGGTTGGTGAGGGGGTCCAAGGTCTGGGTGATATTTCTAAACTATTATGTTAAGAGTGTTGCACAACCCTTATTATTATCAAATATACACTTAGGATAGACTACGAAACGTGGAAAAAAGCATGTTATGGCACCTTTAAGCTTGTATGCAGATTATTAGTCCTTAAATATGTGCGTGTCGGACGGATTTGACTGATATTTACGACTGAAATCCAGTTTTGCCGAATTTTTTGCTCTCCCACAAAGGGCAGGACTGCGGAGTGATCGAGGCGTTAGGGGACAAGTGTGGACATTCGGACACAGCCTAGGAAATTTAATATTCTGATTTCAAACCCATGTCTGTTTTGCAGTTGTGACTATTTACACACGGTAGAACCAAACGCAGCGCTCGTTCTTCTCGTTCTTCACGTTCCCCTTGTTCCGCTCGTTCCTCACGCCTCGTTCTTCCGCAGCACGCACCACGAGCTCGTCCCCACCCAGAACGCCGGCAGCAGCTTCTCCTGGGCGTCCGCCTTGAACTTGCTGATGACTCGCACCTCTCTGGCGCCCCCCTCCGGACCCTCCACCAGCAGGAACTTGATGATCCCGGCCGGCTGGTCCACGTAGATGCCCAGGGTCCCGGAGGGCGGCAGGGAGACGTCCGTGTTCTCCGCGTTGTGCCAAACCTGCGCCGCGGGGCAACGATGTCAGTCACACTTTCAAACGCACATGTTCTGCATCGTTTGTATTGTTCTGGTGTTTAAACTTGCGCTTGTGGTTTTGCTTTAAGACGTCTCCGGTTTTAGAATTTGAAATGATGTACGTACCAAGTCATCGTAATCGTAAGAACTAAAAAAAACAATAATCGTGACAATGATAGGAACAATGTTAATGTTCAGTTCATTCTATTATTCATTCAGAACGTTTGATTTAAAGATTTCAATGTTGGTTGGTCAAAGTACCAAAATCTTGGATAATGGTAAAATTGTATGAAGAACAACGTTGAAACGGGTTCGAAAGTGGGTCAGTGTTGCATATGTGTCCTCTGACTGTACCGTGAGAGGGTTTATCTCCAGTACCTGGTAGCAGGAGCCGGCCCAGCCCGCGCCCCAGGAGCAGCTGTTCTCCCCCAGACCACAGGGCCCGTCCTGGACCTTACGAGGAGCGCTCTCCTTGACCACACCCGCAACCACCCAGCCGTCGAAGTCCACCTCCCAGTACGCCCTGAAGCCAAAGACGCCCTCCTTGCACAGCACCTGCACCACAGAGAGGAACTTTATGAACACACGGTGAGCCACAGCCGACACAGGCAAGGCCGCTACAGTATGTGATCGGCCTCACCTTAAATCAAGTCTAAACCCTCCTTATAGTTATTATTCCTGAGGCCGAACTCAGCAATTCTCAAAAATTGGGAGGAGTATTCTAAAGGGGTGGGACTTGCCTGGGGGGAGTGCTCAAAAGGGGTGAGACTTGCCCGGGGTGAGTGGTCTAAAGGTGTTGGACTTGCCCGGGGGAGTGGTCTAAAGGGGTTGGACTTGCCCGGGGGAGTGGTCTAAAGGTGTTGGACTTGCCCGGGGGAGTGGTCTAAAGGTGTTGGACTTGCCCGGGGGAGTGGTCTAAAGGGGTTGGACTTGCCCGGGGGAGTGGTCTAAAGGTGTTGGACTTGCCCGGGGGAGTGGTCTAAAGGGGTTGGACTTGCCCGGGGGAGTGGTCTAAAGGTGTTGGACTTGCCCGGGGGAGTGGTCTAAAGGGGTTGGACTTGCCCGGGGGAGTGGTCTAAAGGTGTTGGACTTGCCCGGGGGAGTGGTCTAAAGGTGTTGGACTTGCCCGGGGGAGTGGTCTAAAGGGGTTGGACTTGCCCGGGGGAGTGGTCTAAAGGTGTTGGACTTGCCCGGGGGAGTGGTCTAAAGGTGTTGGACTTGCCCGGGGGAGTGGTCTAAAGGTGTTGGACTTGCCCGGGGGAGTGGTCTAAAGGTGTTGGACTTGCCCGGGGGAGTGGTCTAAAGGTGTTGGACTTGCCCGGGGGAGTGGTCTAAAGGGGTTGTACTTGCCTGGGGGGAGTGGTCGTAGCGCTCTGGTCTGACGGGATAAGGACACACAGCTTCTGAGGTTCTGGCCACTTTGGAGCCGCCTTCCGAGAGCCACAGCAGCTTCTGAGCCGTGCGATCGTCGAAGGTCAGAGGAAGCCAGTCTGAGGGAGAGGGAGGGTCAGGCCGTGCATTCCATATGTGTCCATCAAACATATTGTGAATAACTCGAACATGTTGTATAGGTTTGATTCATTTCATATGTTTGATCTCTGCTTCGCTCACTTTTGGCTCCATAAACAAACCTGAGCAGATTTCATCATGAGAAGGCGTGTCCAGGTAGTAAATACTTTATAATTAGAAGTTCAGATATGGGTTGAAATAGATTAAGGTTTGGGTTGAGATATACTTTATTGTCCTCTGCATTTGACCCATCCTTCAATGCCGCTGTCGAAACCTGCCCGGAGCAGGTCTTGGTTAGGTCGACTGTAGCTGGAAGATTTGACCTGCTGTGCATGTTTTGGGTTAACGGAGTAAACCAGAGGAAACCCACCAACCCAACCAGACACGGAGTGTTTGTGTGTGTGTGTGTGTGTGTGTTCATACGCTTGATGAAGTCGTCTCTGGAGGTCGGCTCTGGTAGAGCGGCGTCGTACGTCGGTGGCTGAAACTCTGAGGCGGCGCTGCTCTTCCTCCCTGAAACAAACACATGTCAGACTGACCCCATCTACCCCCAAACCACTGTTCAACTCAACTAATCAGCACAGAGGGGCCCCCAGTGCACAAAGGGACAGAGGGCCCCAGTGCACAGAGGGACAGAAGGGCCCAGAGCACAGAGCGGCCCAGTGCACAGAGGGGCCCAGACTCAATGCTATACTTCAGCAGGCGACCACCAAAGGGCCACACTGTGTCATAATCCCACTTCCAGGAAAGAGAGAAGACGTCACATGAAGAGACAATCACACAAAACCTGTGAATGGACCACACCAGAAGTGCAGGCCAACTTTATGCCTGGACAAAAAACACTTGCTTGAAGTCGCTTTTTTCTGCACAATTTGAAAAAAATACATACATTTCAGGTTTGTAAAATAAAAACACTTTTTCATGTAAAAATGTAAAATCTGTTACATCCCAGAACAGATACAGTAAAAGCAGCTCTTTAAGGTCTAAATGAGACCGCTGTGTGTGGTCTGAATTTATTGGAGCGTTAGGTTTTTCACCGTAAAGCATGCTAAGATTTGTGTCACCGGGACAGTAAACATTGCTGTGTATCTGAAAATATATATATATATATGTTTTTTTTTTTTTTTTTTATTAAATTAAAGTGAGAACACAAACTTAATGCATTAAGGACAAGGCATTAAACCTAAATGACCCATTTGACAAACTTATATCAAGGACCTGAGGTCAAATAGACTTATTTTTGGCACAAATGGAACCCCATACATTTGAGACACATAAAATAATGACATCTGATCCAAACCCTTTGAAAGTGGGACGTGCCCTCGGTCAGTTTGGTCTGGACTCTGGACCGGGCCTAAAGCCGAGACTCTTCTGAGAACAACTCGTGTCTAAGTCAAGTTTCATCTTCACATGACTCGTATACATGTTTGGACAGGCGTAATGTGAGCCGCCTCAGCTCTTTCAAACACTCCTACAGCTGTTTAAAGACACATACTGCATTATTCTGAATCAACTTCCATGAGCTTTAAACCTTGTGACAACAGAAAAGTTCATCTTTTTAGCTCCTGATATTTTAGAGAAAAACGTTTTGTAGAACAATTATGGTCTTTTTTTGGTTGAAATGACATTATTTCTCCAATAATTTTGCCTCTCAAAACTGCTTTGGCTGCGTCCCAGAGGATGGAGACATTTCACCACTGTCGCGTTCCTCTACAGATAAACTAAAATGAAGAACTACTTATATTAAGGTTCAACTCTAAGTGCCTGAAAAAAGAATGGTCTACGTCTCTATTAAAGCCGCTGAGTGACTTATGGTCAGTGATTTTGCGAGGGAACAAAGCCGCGGCTCAGATCAGCTGCCATAGAACATCATAAATCAGTTTGCGCTCATCGCTGTCCGTCACCGGAGCAAAGGCTTGTGCCGTGATGCTTCTGCCGCCGACTCGCTGTGTCAGCTCAGATTTCCACGCCATGAATCCTCCGCGTTCCGTCAGCGTGCAGTTAGTGGCCAAAGACAGGAAGAGTGCGGCTAATTATACTCCTGCATCCGCCGCAGAGAGAAGACTGATCATGAACTAACCCCTGACCAACACGACGACCTGAAGAGCGAGAGGGACATTCAGCGCCTCGGCCCCAGGACTGTTTTTAGACTATCGCTGAGTATTAATTAAACATTTAGATGTGATCGGGTAAGTGAGCGGAGGTGACAGGAGAACCACAGAGCCCCGAGGGGAGAACCACAAAGCCCCGAGGGGAGAGGCGGGATGGGGGGAACCACAGAGCCCCGAGGGGAGAGTCAGGATGGGGGAGAACCACAAAGCCCCGAGGGGAGAGGCGGGATGGGGGAGAACCACAGAGCCCCGAGGGGAGAACCACAAAGCCCCGAGGGGAGAGGCGGGATGGGGGGAACCACAGAGCCCCGAGGGGAGAGTCAGGATGGGGGAGAACCACAGAGCCCCGAGGGGAGAGGCAGGATGGGGGAGAACCACAAAGCCCCGAGGGGAGAAGCACAGAGCCCCAAGGGAAGAACCACAGAGCCCCGAGGGGAGAACCACAGAGCCCCGAGAGGAGAACCACAAAGCCCCAAGGGAAGAACCACAGAGCCCCGAGGGGTGAACCACAGAGCCCCGAGAGGAGAACCACAGAGCCCCGAGGGGAGAGGCGGGATGGGGAGAGAGCGGTGTGACGGGAGGAAAATGACCCTGATGGATGAGAGGCAGAGCTTTGGCCTGTGCCAGGACTAAATCTGCCCTGGACTGAAACTGGATCCGGATCTGATCTGGATTTCAAACACGTGTAAACCCCATAGCGCTAATGCTAAAGCTACCGCCGAGGCTAAGCTAATGAAGCTTTAGGAATATCTGACAATTAACAGCACAACACGAGCAGAAAGATGGGAACAGAGTGGAAACGTGACAAAGACAGTCAATATTAATCAAGTCTTAGTAACGAGGAAAATTCTGAAAAACTAAAGTATTTGAAGTAAAAACAAAATACACATTATCATTAAAGTTAGACATTATCCAGGCTTTATGAACTTTATGTGGGCACCTCAGCAGTGGATTTACTTTTGTTTATGTAGAAAGCATTTAATATTAATTCAGCTTTGATTTCTAAAAATAAAACACAACCTAAAGTTTAAGAGAAGCCTTTAAACCTAGAGTGGAAATGGAGACGAATAGCAACGAAGTGTGAATTTTGTTAGATAAAATTTGCCTCAAAATTCTGCAAACAATACACCATAATGGCAATGTGAAGGAATTAGATTTTTTTGCAAATTTATAAAAAAATAAAAGAACTACCTACACATTGGCTATGACACAAATTCCGCTCAGGTACATGTTTTTTCCTCTGATCGTCCCTGAGATGATTCTAAAGCTTGATTGGAGTCCATCTGTGGTACAGTCAGTTGATTGGACATGATTTGGAAAAGCACACAGCTGTCTATAGAAGGTCCCACACTGTGACATTAAAGCACAAACCAAGACATGAAGTCCAAGGAATTGTTTGTAAACCTCAGAGACAGGATTGTATCAAGCACAGAACTGGAGAAGGGACAGAAACATTTCTGCTGCACTGAAGGTTCCTCTGAGCACAGTGATTCTTCTGGAGCTGAGGACAGTCAAACTGAGCAATCAGAGGTGAACGTCAGGGCCGTGAACCTATACTCACCATCCAACCTGATGGAGCTTGAGAGGTTCTGCAAAGACCAATTGGATAAATAGGTGTGACAAGCCTGTAGCATTATACTCAAAAAGAACAAAGCACTGATCAAAGTCACTGGTCTCTGGTGAATCGAGCCTTCGAGCATCGTCACGGTCAGGCCCTGGAACAGGTCAGCTTCTTGTGGTCACTATTCAAACCATTGGCCACAATCCAACGTAACGAGGAGGGGCAGAGATGCAGAAAGGAAGTGGTTTCAAACTGGAGCTGTGATGTCAGCTTGTACCTGGCTGACGGACAGCACTAATGACAGGTTCAGCTTTCACATTAATGAGCTCAGGTTTGGAGCTGTCAGATTCTTGGATGAGTTTGTAGATAAACAACATGTGTCAGTAAGATTTATATTTCATCTTTTCCTTCTCTTCCTCACAAAGAGCTACGGCACATTTGGCGTCAAACTAATTCATCCTGAAATGAAAACTCAAACTTTATCAGAAACTGTGCCTTCTCTCAATAATCCCAGGTCCAGTCACAGCCTGACAATAGGCCCCGGGGCGACAGAGGAATGAATATTAGACTTTTTTGAATCGGAGACTATTTTATTACGTAACAAATTAATCTGTCAAGTGGGACATAAATAACCATCCATCTGCAGCCGTCTGCGCCTGAGGAGGAAGTCTGAGGTCAAAGTGATCAGGGCTGTCCCGAGAGGAAGGATTAAAACACCAACAAGAACAGGACAGGGACAGGACAGGACATGTGGCCAGAGGAGAGGCCAGGGGAGAGGCCCGAGGAGAGGCCAGGGGAGAGGCCAGAGGAGAAGCCAGGGGAGAGGCCAGGGGAGAGGCCAGAGGAGAGGCCAGGGGAGAGGCCAGAGGAGAGGCCAGGGGAGAGGCCAGAGGAGAGGCCAGAGGAGAGGCCAGGGGAGAGGCCAGGGGAGAGGCCAGAGGAGAGGCCAGGGGAGAGGCCAGGGGAGGCAGGGAGAGCGTTTCATTATCATTTATTATGAAGGTTTAAAATATATACTTTGTTAAAGTTATTAACTGCTGTATTAAGGCTAACCCTAACCCTTCAAACTTCCTATAAGTGATCTGTTCTTTTCTTCTGTATCTACCTCTGTATCTACCTGCCTTGCATCAATGAAATTTGCCCATGTGGGACAATAAAGGAATATCTTATCTTATCTTATCTTATCTTAAATAAACAACAAATAGTGTGAAAGGAACAGTTTGTGCAGAACGATGAGCTGAACCTGATCTCACGCTTTTACCATGAATCACCTGCAGATTGTGAATATCACTGTAAAAACACTGCGCTCGATTGTTGGGAAACTTGACTTTAACATTCTGGGAAAGCCAAAAGAGGCACCAAATGCCTGAAAATGTGGTTTGTTCTATTACAGTTTTTTTACGATTGAATAAACAAAATTTTGATTGTTTTGTTTAATTTAGCAAAACCCTGCACACAATTAGCAGAACCACAAACCCAATTAGCAAAACACCTTAGCTCCTTTGCAGAATGAAACACTCTTGTAAAAACTCTACACTAACTTATCAAAACCATATTTTTTTACCATGTGAAACACACACGTTGCATATGACTTAACTATGTTTGCACCAGTTACACACCAGTTACACACCAGTTACACACTGCTGTGGAAAACCTTAAACACTTTTGGCTAATTCTGCTTCTAAGTGCATAGAGTCGTATGGGTGAAGTACACAGTGAATTTGCAAAACATGGCTCGGATTTCACAACTATAAACACAATGTCTGCTCACACTTTTTGCAAACAATACACACAGTGAACACTACACACACTTGTGTGTGTTACTGTAGACACCACACAGGACACAAGACTAATGCTGTTGACAATGTCATTATTTTTTTCCATATACTCAAGCAAACATGGCGAAAAAAAAAAAAAAACATTTCCCAGTTTTCATGAACATTACATTTTATCCAGTACAAAAAAGAACCCCCCAAACTCCTCCCCCTCTTCCTCCTGCTTGAAGTCTTCCTCTTCCTCTACCTCCACCTTGACCTCCACCTCGACCTCCACCTCAGGCACGGCCTCTGCCTCCTTCTCCTCCTCCTCTTCCTCCTTCTCATCCTCACTTTTCCTCGTCCTTCCATTTTGGTTCAGTTTGGTGAACTCACCAGCTGCATTTTTATAGTGCTTAAATCTGATTGGTGTGTCTACAATTAAGCGATCTTGTGTTTGTGCGCCTGATGACAGTGTTCAATGGATTGACACATGGGTGTGGTCATTTGGCACATGGGTGTGGTCATTTGACAGTCAGTGCTTTAGAATTGCAAAGAAGTGACATCTCTATAAACTTCTGTGTCTTAAATTCATACAACTGTGTTGAGTGTTGTAAATCACTGTGTGTGTTGTTTTGCACAAAGTGTGAACTGACTTATTGTGTTTACAGTGGTGCAGATCTGAGGCCGAGTTTTTCTCCTTGAGTGTAAGGTTTTGATAATTGGACTATTTTAGTGTTTATTCAATTGTAAAAAAATTTAAACAAAAATTGAAGTTGCTATAGTAATTGGAACAAATGTGGATTTGTTTGATCAAATTGACTTGTGAAACACAAATACAATATTTTACTGTTAAGTTTAAATACCAATTTCACTTTTTGACTCAAATTCTGACTTCCTGTGAGGCGTTTTCTTTTCCTCTTCTTTGGTGGGAAAAGTCTTCCGTGTAAAAGAGGCAAACGAGTTAGATAACCACAAATGCCAAATCGGGCCGATTGAGAAATCACTCAGCGCAATGACAGTCTGAATGTGAGTATGTGACATGTGTGAGTGATGAAAGGTCAAAGGTAGAGTGCAGATTACACAGAACAAGCTTTTTATGACACTGTTGCATCATTATCCTTTTCATTTCTTCTGTGGAATCACAGAGGGTCAGAGGAAACGCGATGACAGGTCGAGGAGCCGAGGAGCCGGTTTTAAGTGCAGTGAAACCCGAACCTGCCCCAGAGACAGCCCTGTTGACATCATTAATGAGCCTGAGCCGCAGCCAGAGGGAGCGTCCAGGGGAAAGTGAGGATAAACGAGACCACCACAGCCCATAAACGACACATAAAACACGCTATAAAAGACACCTCCATCTGATGACTTGGAGATGTGAAGTTTGAGAGGAAACAAGGGAACAAACAAGGGACGCAGTCGACTAAAGACACACCCTTAATCGACTAAAGACACACCCTTAATCAACTAAAGACATGCCCTTAATCAACTAAAGACATGCCCTTAATCGACTAAAGACACACCCTTAATCAACTAAAGACACACCCTTAATCAACTAAAGACATGCCCTTAATCAACTAAAGACATGCCCTTAATTGACTAAAGACATGCCCTTAATCAACTAAAGACATGCCCTTAATCGACTAAAGACATGCCCTTAATTGACTAAAGACACACCCTTAATCAACTAAAGACATGCCCTTAATCGACTAAAGACATGCCCTTAATTGACTAAAGACACACCCTTAATCAACTAAAGACATGCCCTTAATTGACTAAAGACATGCCCTTAATTGACTAAAGACACACCCTTAATCAACTAAAGACATGCCCTTAATCAACTAAAGACATGCCCTTAATTGACTAAAGACACACCCTTAATCAACTAAAGACATGCCCTTAATCGTCTAAAGACACACCCGTAATCGATTACAGACACGCCCTTGATCGACTAAAGGCTGGATAACTTGAAATGAGCTCCCAAATCCTTATAACTTGAATAAAATAATTTGTCGAAGAATAAAACAAATGGACTTGTGACTAAAGCAGAACGCAGTGTTCTGAAAACTGGAAAACCCACAAATATTTTCCCTGATCATTTCTTTTATCCAGCCACAGCACAACATCTGCAAATTAATAATTAATTTCACTTTCTTTAGGATGTTCAATGACATTTACATTTCTACTAATCCAGAGCCAACTATTGATCATTTCAGCTGAGCATCATTAAAACGTTGTCTTTAAACTATGCACTGCAGTAAATAACAGGGCAGTTCAACTCACAAACGAAAGGACTATTTCTACCTCCAAAGTGATTTAATGTCACAGATTGTTCTAACGGGACAATGTGAGTTATTTCATGTTCTTCTTCAGTAAAACTTTAAAACCTGCCTCAGGTTAAAGTCAACGGTTAAGTTGTTTTAACTTAAACCTGAATTGTACATCATGTTAACTAATGACTTTTGTTAACAACATGTTGTCTTCACGTATGAGAACTTATTATGAGCTAAACATATTGTTCCAAGGTTTGTCAACTCATCTTTTAAAGCAGAAATTTAACTAAAACCTTTTCTTTAAATCAGCTTACAGTTATTAACAGTAAAAAGTCCATTTATAACAAATACGGTGATGTTATTAATGCAAAATGTCAAAAAATATGAAACATTTTTGGTTTTCTGATCCATTAACACAAATATTTTCTATGTAAAAGGCTTCAGTCGCCATATTTCAACATTTATTTGGTTAAAAACATATTTTAAAAGTCTCGTGTACAATAGAACTGTGGTTAGTTACAGCCCTTTATGTGACGAACAAAAGCTTTACATTTAAATCCTGTCACATTTACCACCACCACAAGAATATCACATTGTCGTCTTGAATTGTACCGGTAAAGTCCTTTTCCTGAGTGAAAATAAAGACTTGTCTCACCTCCTTTCTTGGGCACAGGCATGTTTCCTCTGGAGTTCAGTGCGTTTGTGGCTTTTGTCGATCGGACGCGAGGCTGGAGTGACTCTGAGACGTTTGGAGACGTGGACCTGCTTTTATCAACTCCACACGGCCCAGAGGAGGAGGAGGAGGAGGAGGAGGAGGAGGGAGGCGCGAGAGGCTCCAGGAATCACACAAGAGCTCGAGGAACGAAGAGGAGGAGGAGGAGGAACGAAGAGGAGGAGGAGGAATGAAGAGGAGGAGGAGGAGGAGGAGGAGGAGGAGGAGGAGGAATGAAGAGGAGGAGGAGGGACGAAGAGGAGGAGGAGGAGGAGGAATGAAGAGGAGGAGGAACGAAGAGGAGAAGGAATGAAGAGGAGGAGGAGGAATGAAGAGGAGGAGGAATGAAGAGGAGGAATGAAGAGGAGGAGGAACGAAGAGGAAGAGGAGGAACGAAGAGGAGGAGGAATGAAGAGGAGGAGGAGGAGGAATGAAGAGGAGGAGGAATGAAGAGGAGAAGGAGGAGGAGGAACGAAGAGGAGGAGGAGGAATGAAGAGGAGTAGGAGGAGGAGGAACGAAGAGGAGGAGGAGGAATGAAGAGGAGTAGGAGGAACGAAGAGGAGGAGGAGGAGGGAGGCGCGAGAGGCTCCAGGAATCACACGAGAGCTCGAGGAACATCCACAAAGTCGTAGTTTGTGAAGAGAATTTGATAAATAAAACTTTAAAATGACGGGACGTAGTGCTGAGTTCTCAAACCGAATCCCTCTGTGATGTCATCAGCGTGCGACGTCCCGCTGAAAACACAGAGACAATTGACACTTTTCTGACGCTTCCAACGATCGTTTCACCAAATAAAGGTGTTGTCAGGTCATTTTGGGCCTTGTTTATGTTACGGTTGCTCGGTAACAGTAGTGGAGTTCCCAATGTCATGATCTTCTTATGACCAACCAGGAAGTGCAACTATAAACTTTACAAAAAATGCGAAACCTTAAACACTGCCAGTTCTGTCCTTCCCGTGAGATCTTTGTCCTCGGACCAGAACTATATTTGCGTTTCGGACTTTTGAAGCGAAGAGGATCAGAGCAGGTAAACACCGGTCGAATGATCAGGGCTAAAAATGACCCCATGAAGTGCTGACCCCTCCATCACGCCCGCCGCCGGACTGACCCATCCATCAGGGTTTCAGGAGCTCCACGGGGGGCAGAGTAACGGGACAGGGCCCAGGTCCAGAGCTTCAGGGGGGGCTGGGTCAGAGTCTGAGCTGAGGGGAATCAGATTCAGCTCCGTATTCTCACCCTGACAGTGCAATTCAGTTCAAGAAGAGAGAAAATTGCACAATCATCCACAACACACACAACACACACAAGAAAACAATCACAGTGTCAGGTCAATACAAGAAGACGCTCCAATCCTCAGGTTGAAGTACAAACGCCAAGGTGATGTTGCCAAATAAAGACATATTATAAGACATATTAAGACAGCGATACGTGGAGTGGACTTCTTTTTAATTCAATATATTTTTGTTAAAAAACTTTGCCTCGAAGGACAAACATCCTCCGTTCTGAGAGCCTTTAGAAACCTTGAGGAGAACCACAGTGAAGGAGAGACCTGACTCCCACGGACGGACGGACTACTGAAGCCGTATTTCCACTGATGCTAACTTATATGTCGAATCTTAGCAACACAAAGCTAGCAAAGCGCGTTAGCATCAGCTGCTTCCTGTTTATGGCCGCACGGCACTCGCTTTGTCAAGAGCCACAATCTGATATTTCCAGGTCATAATGCGTCTGACATGATCCAAAGCCAAAGCGTGACATAAAGAGAGGTTCAAACGCGGCGTAGAGGCTTTAGCCACGCCCCTCACATGCAGAGAAGTCAAAGAAATGAGGCAAAACTGTTCCTGTACACGCTAGCTTTAGCCACGCCCCTCACATGCAGAGAAGTCAAAGAAATGAGGCAAAACTGTTCCTGTGCACGCTAGCTTTAGCCACGCCCCTCACATGCAGAGAAGTCAAAGAAATGAGGCAAAACTGTTCCTGTGCACGCTAGCTTTAGCCACGCCCCTCACAGACAAAATTCTGTATTACACGCACACGTCTTTTCTCATTACAGCTCACCCTCCGCCATCTGTGCCGCGGCTGTTATTAGCGGAGGCATTTTAACGAGCGCCGCACCTGCCCTGCACCTGCCGCCGGCGCCGGTCACTGCGCGGCTAAACTATGAAGCGGGTCGACCTCTCGTGCCGCCGCCGACCGCCACGAGCTCGACACTCGAAGGCCAATGAGGGGCGCGGGCTAAAGAGAACCCAGGGACATTCTCTCACTTTACAGGGGAAACACGTGAAGTCGACGGTTCTCTGCCCTTTTTCTGGAAAACCATCCGGACTGTTAAAGACGAGGACCGCTGACGACGGCTTTTAGCGACGAGCTGTCAAAACAATAACTCCTTTCGTGTAATTCCCCCATCGATAACGGTTAATGCTGCTGTTTTATTTAGTTTTGACTTACAGTCTTTCTCGGATGGAGCAGGACTTTGTAATTGTTCCTCACAACACATGATAAAACTGGTTGACTTTTGACTTATTTGAATTTGTTTTTAACGTATTCTAAACGTATTATATTTTTCTCATGATTTCAAAGCTAAGTTAGAGGTTCACATTAGCCATGAGAGCACTTTGGAACGGTTCTGTTTGTGGCGGCGCAACTGACTTTTCCTAAACATAAAAATTAAATCTAAAGCAAATCACAAAAAGACGTCGAGATATTCCAAGTCTGTGTGTGTGAGGGGCGTGGCTAAAGCTAGCGTGCACAGGAACAGTTTTGCCTCATTTCTTTGACTTCTCTGCATGTGAGGGGCGTGGCTAAAGCTAGCGTAAACGGGAACGGGTTTGCCTCATTTCTTTGACTTCTCTGCATGTGAGGGGCGTGGCTAAAGCTAGCGTAAACGGGAACGGGTTTGCCTCATTTCTTTGACTTCTCTGCATGTGAGGGGCGTGGCTAAAGCTAGCGTAAACGGGAACGGGTTTGCCTCATTTCTTTGACTTCTCTGCATGTGAGGGGCGTGGCTAAAGCTAGCGTGCACAGGAACAGTTTTGCCTCATTTCTTTGACTTCTCTGCATGTGAGGGGCGTGGCTAAAGCCTCTACGCCACGTTTGAACCTCTCTTTATGTCACGCTTTGGCTTTGGATCATGTCAGACACATTATGACCTGGAAATATCAGATTGTGGCTCTTGACAAAGCGAGTGCCGTGCGGACATAAACAGGAAGCAGCTGATGCTAACGTGCTTCGCTAGCTTTTTTTCAACATACAAGTTAGCATTAGTAGAAATACAGCGCTTTGGAGCAAACCAGGAAACAAGCCTTATGTAACTTCAGTGCTGGTTTGAGACCGCGGCCACTTGCAGAGTTCCTGTTTAATCATCTCCAGTCCACTTTGGTCTGAACAACACACGGATCCTGGTCAGATCTATGTTTCACTGTCGGCAGGTGAATATGGACCAGTGGATTCACTCTGTCACTGCATCCAACAGATCAGTGTGTGGATGTGTGGACCGGCCTCCTACTGGTGCCAGAGGGCCTCCTGCTGGTGCCAGAGGGCCTCCTGCTGGTGCCAGAGGGCCTCCTGCTGGTGCCAGAGTCAGTGTGTGGATGCAAAACAACTTTCTCCAGCTGAACTCAGACAAGACTGAAATAATCGCCTTTGTCCCACAGAAACAAAAAGAAAGTGTTAGCGTCACCTCTAGAGTCTCGTTCTAAAACCTACAAACCAAGTTAGAAATCAGGGGGATAATAATGGACTCCGACTTGAACTTTAACAGCCACATCAAATCAATAACATCAGCAACAGCAGAGTCAGGACTAAACATGGACCGGCCTCCTGCTGGTGCCAGTCAGGACTAAACATGGACCGGCCTCCTGCTGGTGCCCAGAGTCAGGACTAAACATGGACCGGCCTCCTGCTGGTGCCCAGAGTCAGGACTAAACATGGACCGGCCTCCTGCTGGTGCCAGAGTCAGGACTAAACATGGACCGGCCTCCTGCTGGTGCCAGAGTCAGGACTAAACATGGACCAGCCTCCTGCTGGTGCCCAGAGTCAGGACTAAACATGGACCGGCCTCCTGCTGGTGCCAGAGTCAGGACTAAACATGGACTGGCCTCCTGCTGGTGCCAGAGTCAGGACTAAACATGGACCGGCCTCCTGCCGGTGCCAGAGTCAGGACTAAACATGGACCGGCCTCCTGCTGGTGCCAGAGTCAGGACTAAACATGGACAGGCCTCCTGCTGGTGCCAGAGTCAGGACTAAACATGGGGAATCTGCGTTTCAGTTATATCTGGAACAGGGCTGGACTGTGCTCTGGATAAATGTCGTGCGTCGTTTAGAGCTTTGATGTGAGAAAATGCAGAAGCTCGTGAGTTTGATCCTGGCTCGAGGTGTTTAATGACATCGGGCAACTCGGCCTCCATTAGCAACTGCACAGAACATCTTAACGTGTTCAGATCGTCTGTGAATGTTTGTGCGTGTGTGCAGCGCTCTGATGTCTGAGCGACGCAGCAGCTGCAGCAGATTTGTGTTGTGTGTCTCTCATGTGAAGTATGTCCATCGCAAAGTGACAAGTGCCCCTCACCCGCCCCTCACCTGCCTCGCACACCCGCCCCTCACCCCGCAACACGGTATTTAAACCCAAATGAGGCAGCGAGTGGCTTTTCTTTCTGAAACAACCATGTGGAATGACGAATCCCGTGGTCATGGATGTTTGAGAAGGGTCAGATCATTGGCATTGAGCAGAGAAAACAAAGCAAGGAGAAGCAGAAACTAATGTACTAGATCTGTGTGAGGAACAATGACACGCTGAAGATCTGTGTGAGGAACAATGACAGGCTGAAGATCTGTGTGAGGAACAACGACACGCTGAAGATCTGTGTGAGGAACAAAGACACTCTGAAGATCTGTGTGAGGAACAATGACACACTGAAGATCTGTGTGAGGAACAACGACACGCTGAAGATCTGTGTGAGGAACAAAGACACTCTGAAGATCTGTGTGAGGAACAATGACACGCTGAAGATCTGTGTGAGGAACAACGACACTCTGAAGATCTGTGTGAGGAACAATGACACGCTGGAGATCTGTGTGAGGAACAACGACACGCTGAAGATCTGTGTGAGGAACAAAGACACTCTGAAGATCTGTGTGAGGAACAATGACACGCTGAAGATCTGTGTGAGGAACAATGACACACTGAAGATCTGTGTGAGGAACAAAGACACTCTGAAGATCTGTGTGAGGAACAATGACACGCTGGAGATCTGTGTGAGGAACAATGACACACTGAAGATCTGTGTGAGGAACAATGACGCACTGAAGATCTGTGTGAGAAACAATGACACACTGAAGATCTGTGTGAGGAACAACGACACGCTGAAGATCTGTGTGAGGAACAATGACACACTGGAGATCTGTGTGAGGAACAATGACACACTGGAGATCTGTGTGAGGAACAATGACACACTGAAGATCTGTGTGAGGAACAATGACACTGAGGAATAGCGACACACTGTATCTCGTGTGTCTTTCTGTCCTGATGTGTCCCTGGAAGCTGGACGTCTCCTGATTTACTGCCGCTCTTCAGGTTTATGTTCTCTAAAGCGGCTCAGGGTTTGAAGGGTTTAGCCTCTCGTTTTCAGGCCGTAAATCCTGACTGCGCCACATGAACTCTGAACTAAAAACAGTCGTAAAAAGAGTCGACAGGTGCCATCGAGCCGCATTACGTCACAAACATCCACCAGACGCGGAGGAGGATTAGTGTAGTGCTGCTGGAGAAAAGTCCATAAAAACTCTAGAGCGGACAGAGTGTCCTGCAGGGGGCGACACTCATGGTCCAGCATAGATGTGAGTTTAGCCAGGACCCTTCTGTCCCCCACCTCCTGCACCGAGTCCAGAGCACAGCCCAGGACGGAGCTGGACTTCTTGATGACTTTGTCCAGCTTCTTCCTCTCCCTCTCTGTGATGCTGCTGCTCCAGCAGGCCACACCTACAGGAGCTGATGCCACCACAGAGTCATAGAAGGTCTTCAGGAGTGGCCCTGTCACTCCAAAAGACCTGAGTCTCCTCAGGAGGTAGAGCCGACTCTGGCTCTTCCTGTACAGTGCGTCTGTGTTATGAGTCCAGTCCAGTTTGTGGTTCAGATGAACACCCAGGTACTTGTATGAGTCACTCTCTCAATGTCCCGTCCCTGGATGTTCACTGGTGAGGGGGCAGTGGGGTGTTGTCTGCGGAAGTCCACCACCATCTCCTTGGTCTTCCCCGCGTTGATGAGGAGGTGGTTCCGCTGACACCAGTCCACAAAGTCCTGCTCCAGTCCTCTGTACTCCGCATCATCATCGTCCGTGATGAGTCCGATGATGGCAGAGTCGTCAGAGAACTTCTGCAGGACACAGCTGTCCGTGTCATGTCTGAAGTCTGCAGTGTAAAGGGTGAAGAGAAAGGGCGCGAGGACAGTGCCCTGGGGCGCCCCCACACTGCAGGTCCGAGTGTCAGACACACAGTCCCGGGCTCTCACAAACTGGGGTCGGTCTGTGAGGTAGTCCAGGATCCACTCTGCCAGGTCATACTCCACACCAGCCGTCTCCAGCTTGTCCCTCAGGAGCAGCGGCTGATGGTGTTGAAGGCGCTGGAAAGATCGAAGAACAGGATCCTCACAGAGCTGCCAGGCTTTTCCAGGTGAGAGAGAGAGCGGTGCAGCAGGGGCTTGAACTCAAACCCTTTGGTCAGAATGTCACAATGAAGAGCTTAAAATAACCCCTCAAACCATGTGAAAAGTATTTTGTACTTTCCAGTCCTTTCTAAAAATGTAGTGGAGTAGAAAGTATAGATACCTGCTTTCAAATGTAGTGAAGTAAAAGTTGCAAAACGTCCTCAAGTGAAGAACAGACACCTACAAATTTTACTTTTGGCACTTTTTTGTAATTTGTAACTTTCCACCTTCGTGAATTCTCCCTCGTCTCGACTTCGATCATGTGATATGATGTGAACCAATAAGATTAAACCGTATGGATTAAATTATCACTGTTCAATATATTAAGCAAGACGGCTCAAAGGTGTAAAATCTGCTCTAAGAACATTTTTTGTTGTTGTCGTTGTTGTTGTTGTGTTTGTGCTCGTTAGGTGTTGTTGTTGTTGTTGTGCTGGTTTGCCTCGCGTGGGAGACGCATGTGCGTCGAGAGCGACATCTGTTAGCATATAACACACTGGAGCGCAGCGTCGCCGTGGTTTCTGGGTAAGCGGTCATACGTCAGGCCCGATGACAGGCCTCCCATGATGCATTACTTCACACGCATCACGTCAAACGGAGAATGCGAGCGATGCGGCGACGGACGGACGCTAACGTAAGTATTTTAATGATAACGTTAAGACCGCGAGCCAGTGCAATGGGCCTGACCGCGCGACTGCACCGTGTCCCTCAGATTGACAGTGACTTTTCAGACGTTAACTCTCCCGGACGCGTATGAAACGTGCTCTTTGATCCAGTAAAAGCACTAAAATGTCCTGCAGAGCGACCGTAACGCCTTTCTCGCTGCGGCGTGACAGGTTAAAACGTCTAAAGTTACAGTTCACACACAAATGATGTCACGCTGGTAATACAAGGTCTTTTCTCTTGTGGCAGAGTTGTTTAATTTCACGACACACGCTGCAGGACGGAAAGAAAGACTCACAAACGTCCAGTACTGGCTTCCCTGCGGCGTGTGAGCGGCAGCAGCGGTCGAAGTACTTAAAAACAGATGAACTGAAAGCCGGGAAACCTGACTTCATTTTCTTTTTGTAAATGAGTGAATTTTGTGTTTTCAGCCAGAAAATACACTGTAAAAGGATCATTCTATATAAATAAAGAGACCTCTGCAATGAAAAAATATGACTTTATTTCTTGTGCGGTTTGGACATGATGTTCCTCAGGTTTAAATATACTTTGTACTTTCCAGTCCAAAATGTAACGAAATTACCAAAAAAGCACAATACTTTTTTGGGCTTCGCAAAAATATCTAATTGCAATTTTTCTGACTTATTTCATTACAAATATTGCAATTGTGATGCATGTTTTGATCATAGGATTCTACTGAAAGTTTAAATTTTAACCACGTCCTGGAGAACTGACAAAAAGACGGAAATATAAACGGACAAACTCATAAAAGAATCCCACGTTTGTACAAATCTAAACTACGGGATTAGAAACAGGATATACTGCGGTTTGTGGAAGAAGTTAAGACATGTCAAACATTTGCTAAATTGCGTTCATTCGAATAACAATTTGCGACTGGAGGGCGATTAATCGTGGGGCTCCAGCACGTTTAGTTTTGTCCTTGGTTCCGTTCCAGCGTGAGAGCTCAGGGGCCTCTCTTCGCTCTCAGCTGTTGTCGCTCTCGCCTCTGAGCACTTCAGAGCCGAGCGGCCCCCGCGGGACCCTCTAAGGCGGCCGCAGTGTCACCGTGTCAGGGGCAGGGGACGCCGAGGGGCAGGGGGCGCCGAGGGGCAGGGGGCGCCGAGGGGCAGGGGCCCAACAGCAAAGAGCATTCCCCAACCGCAAGAGGAAGACCAGGCTGGAGGTCTGAGGACATTTGGAATCTAAAGTTACATGGAAAGATCTGTGTGAGGAACAATGACACGCTGAAGATCTGTGTGAGGAACAATGACACGCTGAAGATCTGCGTGAGGAACAATGACACACTGAAGATCTGCGTGAGGAACAATGACACGCTGAAGATCTGTGTGAGGAACAATGACACGCTGAAGATCTGTGTGAGGAACAATGACACGCTGAAGATCTGCGTGAGGAACAATGACACGCTGAAGATCTGCGTGAGGAACAATGACACGCTGAAGATCTGTGTGAGGAACAATGACACGCTGAAGATCTGTGTGAGGAACAATGACACGCTGAAGATCTGCGTGAGGAACAATGACACGCTGAAGATCTGTGTGAGGAACAATGACACGCTGAAGATCTGTGTGAGGAACAATGACACACTGAAGATCTGTGTGAGGAACAATGATAAGTAAGACGCCGGAGATATGAACCCATAGACATTGCGATTGTGTGTATCCCAGTCTGATACAGTGGTTTAGCTGCTTCCACTGTCGGGAGTCATATATCTGACGACGCAATTATGGACGCAATTAGCAAATCACAAACCGCACACCCTGTAGTTTAGATCTGTACAAACATTGTTGCTCGGAAACACATTGATTCTTTCAGTACTTTTTCAGTTCATACCATTATTTCAGTCTTTTTGTCCAGTACGATGGATGTGTTTACAATGAGAACTTTGAACAGAATCCTATTATTAAAACTAAAATTGCAAATCTAATCACTATCGCAGTACCGTATTTTCCGGAGTATAAGTCATAAGTCAAACATATATAAGTTGCACTGGAGTATGACATGTGGTTGCAAGTGTGAAAATAACAAATAATCACATATAAGTTGCACCCTGGCCAAAACTATGAAAAAAGGTGCAACTTGTAGTCAGAAAAATAGGGTAATTGTCAGAAAAATAAGCTTTAGATTATATCCCAAATTGGTGCAGCCTTAACTGTCACAGGGGAAATGCTGTTTCCTCCTGTTGTGGGCTCTTAAAAAAAATACAATGGCCAAGTCGAAAATTCTGTTTTTGGTGATTTATTTTGTGCAAACAGTGAAGGAAAAAAAAAAAAAACCTCGTGCTATTTACAAAGTGACAAAAAAGGACCAATTTGACGTCAAGAATTCCAAGTTTTAGGTTTTTCTGTCCGCTGTCCAGGTGTTGCCCACTCTGCCACACACCACCTCTCCTGGCAGCTTGAATGGCCCCGCTTTCCTCCCCTTATGCCCCTCCCACGGACTTACGTTACCCAACCATAATACAGTTTCGAAAAGAACACCATTTCCCCCAAAGTAATACATAAAAAATATACCCCAGATAAACACACGGCTGAAGCAATCAGAGCCTCGCGGGAGGGGCGAGGAAGAAGAGGACGCGACAGCACAGTTTTTGGACTCGATCGTCCCCAACGTTCTGTCCGAGACCTGGACGTGAACTCTCAGAGACGAGGACGAGGAGCGGGTTTTACAATCTGCAGAGGTCGAACGAGACGATGACGAGAAGATTCACTCTTTCAAATGCAGAGATTTGACCGCGTCTGTGAGGAGTTCAAATCAAAGCGCCTTCGACGTGGCTTTAGCTCTTCCAGCCGCTGTGTTGGTGACAAACATCCAAATGTGTCTAGTAAATGTACGACGTCTGGTTCTCTCTTTTTGAATGTGTTTGTTTGATTGGGTTCAGTTTTCACGATGAAGGGTGCGACTTGTAACACTTCTGTTGCCATTGGGTTGATAGTGTTGAACTTGCCGTTGATGATTTTGGAATGTTTTTAATCTCTCAGGTCGAACAGAAGAACCTCAAGAAGATAAGATAAGATATTCCTTTATTGTCCCACATGGGGAAATTTCATTGGTGCAACGCAGGTAGATACAGAGGTAGATCCAGAAGAACAGATCACTTATAGGAAGTCTGAAAAACACTTTCAGTAGAAGATCTCCTATAAATAAATAAATAAAAACTCCCATAGACAAATAAATAAATAAATACCATTGCATGTGATCACGACAGTAATTGCACATGAATATGTGTCACGACAGCACATAGATTGCACATGAATTCCAACAGCAATTTCACATATGACAGAATTGCACATCAGTATTAGGTTAGGTCAGTATTGCGACGGGATAACGTGACGATCTCCGGGTAAGACGACTGTTCTCCGCAGTTTCATGAGTTCCTCCTTTGTGGAAACGCGGTACGGCGCCGGGCGGGGGGCGGAGCCAAGACACATCGCAACGACACGACGAAAACACTCAATCCAGCCGAATAAAGTCAAAACAAGTTCATTTAAAGCGATTCCAGTGCGTGTCCCGATCGTTCGTGAAGTTCCTCTTTCATATAAACGTGTATATAAACGTGTATATAAACGTGTACCGACGACACGCCGTACTTTAGCGCGGCCGGAGGGCGCGGGGGGGGCTCACTCGGAGCTAGCTCACGTCACAACAACACAACGAACGCAACGAAAAACGCTCAAATCCAGCCGAAAAAAGTCAAAAACAGTTGAATTAAAAAACTATTTCAGCGCGTGTCCCTATCGTACAGTAAAATAGAAAAAAATATACTAACTATATTTACAAAATATAGGAGATAAAGCACAATAAGTGTGAGAAAGAAGAGAGAGCGTTTACACCGGGCTGCCAGCTGTACCAGCGCCTTATGACGAACCACAAGAACCACAAGAACCACAAGAAGCACAAGAACCTCAAGAAGCACAAGAACCTCAAGAAGCACAAGAAGCACAAGAACCTCAAGAACCACAAGAACCACAAGAACCACAAGAAGCACAAGAACCTCAAGAAGCACAAGAAGCACAAGAACCTCAAGAACCACAAGAACCACAAGAACCACAAGAAGCACAGGAACCACAAGAAGCACAAGAAGCAAAAGAACCACAAGAACCACAAGAACCACAAGAAGCACAGGAACCACAAGAAGCACAGGAAGCAAAAGAACCCCAAGAACCCCAAGAAACACAAGAACCTGAAGAACCTGAAGAACTTCAAGAACCACAAGAACCACAAGAACCTCAAGAAGCACAAGAACCTCAAGAAGCACAAGAAGCACAAGAACCTCAAGAACCACAAGAACCACAAGAACCACAAGAAGCACAGGAACCACAAGAAGCACAAGAAGCAAAAGAACCACAAGAACCACAAGAACCACAAGAACCACAAGAAGCACAGGAACCACAAGAAGCACAGGAAGCAAAAGAACCCCAAGAAACACAAGAACCTGAAGAACCTGAAGAACTTCAAGAACCACAAGAACCCCAAGAACCTCAAGAACCTCAAGAAGCACAAGAAGTACAAGAACCTCAAGAGCCACAAGAGCCACAAGAGCCACAAGAACCAAAAGAACCAAAATAAGCACAAGAACCACAAGAACCTGAAACTGATGAAAAAATCAAATAGAAACAAAAGGGTTCATACTGAAAACAAGCACTGAACCAAAAACCTGATAATGTAAATGACAGTAAAGAGGAGGGAAGGCCACGCCCCCTGCTGCCCATATAACCTGCTCAAATGACCACGCCCCCTGCTGCCAATATAACCTCCTCAAATGACCACGCCCCCTGCTGCCCATATAACCTCCTCATATGACCACGCCCCCTGCTGCCCATAGAACCTCCTCATATGACCACGCCCCCTGCTGCCCATATAACCTCCTCAAATGACCACGCCCCCTGCTGCCCATATAACCTCATATGACCACGCCCCCTGCTGCCCATATAACCTACTCTGATGACCACGCCCCCTGCTGTCCATATAACCTCCTCAGATGACCACGCCCCCTGCTGCCCATATAACCTCCTCAGATGACCACGCCCTCTGCTGTCCATACAACCTCCTCAGATGACCACACCCCCTGCTGCCCATATAACCTCCTCAGATGACCACGCCCCCTGCTGCCCATATAACCTCCTCAGATGACCACGCCCCCTGCTGCCCATATAACCTCCTCAGATGACCACGCCCCCTGCTGCCCATATAACCTCCTCAGATGACCACACCCTCTACTGCCCATATAACCTCCTCAGATGACCACACCCCCTGCTGCCCATATAACCTCCTCAGATCACCACGCCCCCTGCTGCCCATATAACCTCCTCAGATGACCACGCCCCCTGCTGCCCATATAACCTCCTCAGATGACCACACCCTCTACTGCCCATATAACCTCCTCAGATGACCACACCCCCTGCTGCCCATATAACCTCCTCAGATCACCACGCCCCCTGCTGTCCATATAACCTCCTCAGATGACCACGCCCCCTGCTGCCCATATAACCTCCTCATATGACCACGCCCCCTGCTGCCCATATAACCTCCTCATATGACCACACCCTCTACTGCCCATACAACCTCCTCAGATCACCACGCCCCCTGCTGCCCATATAACAGGATACTAAAACACAAATAAAACAATCAATAAAATTAACCAATACATAAAATACATTTATACATACAATATGGGATGCAATTATATAAAACAAGAGCGCTGCGGGTCGTCCTGGACCAGTGCTTTAGAATCATTAAGGCATAAAATGATTTAATGTAAAAAGTCTCTGTGTTTTGCTCCACAGGAGCAAAGTTGTTGAAAGCCTTTTTTCCTGTCTCTGTGTTGACACAATGGGATTGTAAGATAAAAATGAGACCCTAACTGTAAAAACTAGAATAATCAAAAATGCAAACTAGAGCCTTTAACAAAAACAAAAGGCAGAGCTCTTCACATCCAATGATCACGTTTTACTTTGGAGTATAATTCACAGTGATGCTTGAGGGTAAATACCTAGTAAAGTGTTGTTGTTGTTGTTGTTGTTGTTTTATGGCGGTTGGCATCCGAGTGTTGCATTACCGCCAGACTTTATTCCTCAGACGTTTCGTAGTCCTCAGACTCTGTCGTAGTCCGTAAAAGTACTCCTCCCATCGCTTTGGCGTTACAAAGCCCATGAGGTCATGATGTGTTTTTGTGACTAGAATAGTTGTTGTGTCAGAGACCAACCGGCTTTATTCCAGGGAGACTCTTCTTCACCTTCCTCGCCCTCTTTGACGTTCGGTGCTTTGGAAGTACAAAGCCCATGAGATCATGGGACGTCTTTGTTGTTTTACAAAGCCCATGAGGTCATGGGACGTCTTTGTCGTTTTATCCTTTAGAAGTCCTTCTTCCATCACTTTGGCGTTTCTAGGCCCATGAAGTCCAAGCGCGTTAGAACATCCTCTTGCTCCTCATCCTCGGCTCAGTCTCCACCACCCCCCACCTCTATAAACGTTTACCCAGCCCTGTGCTACATAAGTAAGCAACCACAGCCTGACACAAACCCTGTGACTGGATCGCCAGAACGTTCCGCAGATTGAACTCCCGCCCATTATTCCGAAACCACAAGGCCAACCCGGCCCTTTCCCTATCATAAGCCTCACAGCAAATCAGCACATGCTCGACAGTCTCTGGCACCCGACAGTGACCACACAGACCGGTCGGATGTTTGCCTATCCTACTCAGTGACCAATTGAGTCCAGTATGGCCAATCCTCATGCGGGCGAAGGCCCTTTCCTCCCACGCGTTCCTGCCCATAGACCCGCAAGGACCCACACTACCCTGTATGTGATAGAGATGCCGTCCAGTAACACAGTGGCTCCAAAATTCCTGCCAAAGGCCGACCACATGACTCTTGATAACAGGCTTGATTTCAGATTTGCTTAACTCAACCGCCACATCAATTGATGGCCGCCGAAGGGAACGTTTAGCCAGTGCATCAGCCATTTCGTTACCATCCACCCCCACATGCGCAGGGACCCAAATGAAGGAAACCCTCACATCCTTCCTGGACAGGGAGAGCATCAGACAGAAGATGCCATTCAACACATCCTGTCTGCAATCCGATTTCCCAGATTTAATGCTTTGCAATGCAGAAAGGCTGTCAGAGGCCACCACAATGCCGCAACACTGCAAAGCAGATTCCGCCCATTCCAACGCCAACCGTATCGCTATAAGTTCCAACGTGAAAACAGAAAGGCGATCTGTCAACCTCTTCTTGACCGCTAGCCCCAGGTCAGGCACAAAATAAGCGGCGCCAGTACGCCCACTCTCAGGATCCCTAGACCCGTCGGTATAAATAAACACATCACCTGAGTGCTTATCGATGAGCGCTTGAACGGCAAACTGCGGTGCCCTCCCAGCGACTCCTCTAAGCTTGCCATGCAAGCTAACATCAACAGG
Source organism: Eucyclogobius newberryi (assembly GCF_026437365.1). Lineage (NCBI taxonomy): Eukaryota > Metazoa > Chordata > Actinopteri > Gobiiformes > Gobiidae > Eucyclogobius > Eucyclogobius newberryi. The sequence continues at coordinate 16,585,239 of NW_027315757.1, forward strand.
AGCCGGGACAAACTTCCACGGAGCTATAGCAGACAAAGCCACCGACGGGCTCACACGCAGATCACCAACCCCCGCAAGCCGCGCCTTCGCATTTCCTACCTGGCTGAAAATCATACCGCCAGCCTCACTCTGCCCCCCATCAACCCTGAGAAAGTCCCTCACCGGGTGAGAGCTCGTATGACCTTGCACATTCACCCAGTAAGCCAACAGAAGTTCTAGCCTCCGGAGCCGTAACGGCAATTCCCCCAACTCAACCTGCAGCGCCGAGACAGGGGAGGTCCTAAAAGCCCTACAGCAGATGCGCAAGGCCTGGGCTTGCTCCACATCAAGCTTCTTTAAGTTAGTTTCAGCCGCAGACATGTAGGCTATACAGCCATAATCAATAGCCGCCCTCATGACGGCCCGATAAATACCCAGGAGCGACCTTCTGCTGGCCCCCCAGTCCTGGCCGGATAGACAACGAAGCAAGTTATTCACCCTTTTGCATTTACCACTGACCTCATCAATGTGCCGACGCCAACTAAGCCTCTCGTCAAAGGTGACCCCCAAGAACCTCACCTCCCTGACCTGTTCGAGCACCTGCCCATGCAGTCGAAGGGAGACGTCCCTATGTCCATTGAAGAAACAGATCACTTGAGACTTCCGTACGGACAGTTTAAACCCCCACTTCAGGGTCCACTGCTCCACCTGCTGTATTGCCCTTTGCAGTTTCGCCTCGTAAAACCGGAGATTCCTCCCTCTCACCCATAGAGCGCCATCGTCAGCATAAAGGCTCCTCCCAACAGACCCATCCACGTCGTCAAAGATGTCCTTAATCATAACATTGAACAAGATAGGGCTACACACACTCCCCTGCGGGATCCCATTCTCCACCCCATAGACCCCAGAGTAAGCAGCGCCCACTCTGGTTTGGATACGCCGGCCAGACAGAAAGCTCCGGACCCAGTTAAACAGTTTACCCTTCACACCACACTTCCGCAGCTTAATGAGGAGCCCATCCTTCCAAACCATATCGTACGCCTTCTCCACATCAAAGAGCACCGCAATAACCTTTTCTTTCTGAGCCCTGGCCAGCTGGATATCAGATTCCAAACACAACACGGAATCCATGGTGTTCCTGCCCCTACGGAAACCACTCTGGTGCGCGGGAAGCAAACCCTGACTCTCCAAGAAGTAATCCAACCGCTCGGTAACCATGCGCTCCATCGTTTTCCCGAGCTGCGACGTCAAGGCAATCGGCCTATAACTTGAAGGGTCAGACGCTGGCCTACCCGGCTTCAGAACCGGCACCACCGTAGACTGTTTCCACGCAGATGGAACACAACCTGAATCCCAAACACGGTTGAAAAGACCCAGGACTAGCCCAAGCGTGTCATCAGTCAAATGAGAGAGCATGTCATAGCACACCTCATCTTTACCCGGGGCTGTCTGTTTCGCCTTAGAAAGTGCTCTCCTTAGCTCAAACAAACTAAACGGAAGGTCAAGGTCATCTTGAGTCGAAGGCTGGTGCCCAATCAGCTCAGAATTCTGGGCCAAAGTACTCTCCCTGTAGTGCCTTTCCGCAGGTGAGAGATTGTCAGAGCTGTGCACCGACACAAAGGTGCTGGCCAACAGTTCAGCTTTGTCAACGTCGCTGACTGCTTCAACACCATTCAGTATTAGGACCGGGGTCCCACGACGGCGCTCAACCCCATGCATCCGCTTAATCATCCCCCAAACATCCCCGAGACGCGTTTCTCTCCCAATTTTGGAACAATACCGCCTCCAATAGGCACTCTTGGCCGTTCTCACAGTTTTCCGCACAACAGCGCGGGCCCTCTTGTAGTCAATGAGGGCACCCTCAGTGTGGGCAACCCTTAGCCGGCGAAACGCCGCATTTCTCGCCCTAACAGCATGACCACATGCTTCAGTCCACCACGGCACCCGCTTCCTATGTCCACTACCACCACTCTTAGGAATCGTGCCTACCGCTGACTGCGTGATGAGCGAGACAATTGCACTATTGAGATCATCCACCTGAGTCAATCCTCCTTCCTGCAGAACCCTAGAACCATCATCAGCTTTCCTCAGGAAAGCCCCCCAGTTCGCCCTTGCCAACTGCCACCTCTGGATCCTCGTCCCCCTGACCACACAGCTCCCAAAGCCAATCACGGTGCGGACTAGATAGTGATCGCTACCAAAAGAAAGATTACCAAGAACCTCCCAACTACAAACACCAGCTAACTCCTTGGACACAAGTGTAAGATCTATTGCACTTTCCGCACCGGTCCCCATATCATAGCGGGTCCCACCCCCATCATTCAGACAAACCAACTCCCTTTGATTGATAAAACCCTCTACCACTGTTGGATTCATGAGAAGAATAAAGCCTAAAGAATAAAGTCTAAAGAATAAAGCCTAAAGAATAAAGTCTAAAGAATAAAGCCTAAAGAATAAAGCCTAAAGAATAAAGCCTAAAGAATAAAGCCTAAAGAATAAAGCCTAAAGAATAAAGTCTAAAGAATAAAGACTAAAGAATAAAGCCTAAAGAATAAAGCCTAAAGAATAAAGCCTCAAGAATAAAGCCTAAAGAATAAAGTCTAAAGAATAAAGACTAAAGAATAAAGCCTAAAGAATAAAGTCTAAAGAATAAAGACTAAAGAATAAAGCCTAAACAACCGCCATAAAACATCAAAGAAGAAGAAGCTGGACACTCCACAAGACAAAACCAAAGCAAACGACACGACCAGACGGGTTCAACAGCATTTCATTTGTATCCAGACATTGGACCAACTTCTTGAAGAAATGCATCACATTGGGTATGGACATTTCTGGTTTGGTCAAATACAATAGAACATCATCTGCGTAACAGGCAATTTTATGTTCCGCTCATCGATTGTAACACCGTGAATTGTTTTTGATTGTCTAATAAATTGGGCCAATGGTTCCAAATACAAAGCAAACAGGAGTAGAGACCACAGTAGGCGGCGGTAATGTAACACTTGGATACCAACCGCCATAAACACAGAAGAAGAAGAAGAAGAAGAAGAAGAAGAAGAAGTAGTAGTAGTAGCTTTATACCACTCTGAGGTGAACCCATCGCCCCCGGAGATTTACTCTTCTTTAATCTTTTGATTGCGCCTTGTATTTCCAAAACTGTTGTTTCAGCTCCTAATTTTTATCATGTTCTTCTGACACAACAGGCAAATTAAGGAGTCCAGGAAGGAAATTATATCATCTTCTTTGTCGCAGTTCTGTTTTTTTTAAACTTTCATACTATGACTTTTGTTTCTTTTCAATTTGTAAATGTGTTGTTTAATCTGTGTGCTCTAAATATTTGCACTTAGGCCCTCGTCACCCTTTGGTCTCAATCTAAATATGTTCTTACATGTTTAAATAAAGGTCAAACAATATAATTTTTTTATGTAAAACCAGCATTATCATATGCAGCAGTTTGCTTTGTGTTAATGTATTTTTTCTTTAAAAGGCTCTGAAAATATGTTGAGATGTTTGACAAATTGTGTTCTCATTTTGCTTTTGAATTTAGAGACAAAATGGCTTCCAGGCTGGAGGAGGACCTGACCTGTCCCATCTGCCATGAGCTCTTCAGAGATCCTGTGTTTCTGTCCTGCAGCCACAACTTCTGTAAAGTCTGCATGGAGAACTGGTGGAAGGACAAACCCAAAAAGACATGTCCAGTTTGTAAAAGAAGGTCCTCAAAAGACTTTCCTCCACTGAACCTGACCGTGAAGAACCTGTTGCAGACGTATGTAGAGCAGAGAGACCAGGCCGCTGCGGAGCCTCTGTGCAGCCTTCATTCAGAGAAACTCCGGCTCTTCTGTCTGGACCATCAGCAGCTGGTCTGCCTGGTCTGTGGAGACTCCAGGACTCACAAAGACCACAGGTTTAGTCCCATTGAGGAGGCGGCTTCAGACCTGAGAGAGCAGCTGCAGACGTCCATCAAGCCTCTGCAGGACAAGCTGCAGGTACAGGCTCTTTCTTTATCTCAGTAACTGTATTAATGTGGAGCTGGTGCAGACCTCCCTCTCCCCAGACACCTCCTCGTGCTTCTGTCTGATTAACTCCGGACTCTTTCTGTGCAGGTTCTGACTGAGAGGAAGGAGCAGTTTGAAGAAGCGGTGGATCATATCACAGCTCAGGCCAAACACACAGAGAAAGAGATCCAACAGCAGTTTGAGAAACTGCACCAGTTTCTGTTGGAGGAGGAAAAGTCCAGGATGAAGGATCTGAGGAAGGAGGAGGAGCAGAAGACTCAGAACATGAAGGACAAGATAGTCGCTGTGAGCAGAGAGTTAGAGACTGTGTCAAAGACCATCACAGAGACAGAGGAGCAGCTGAGGGCCACAGACACCTCCTTCCTGCTACACCACAAGTCTATAGTGGAGAGAGTGCAGCGCTGCCCCCTGGTGGAGGAGCTGAAGATTAAAGATGATTCTCTGATAAACCAGGCCAAACATCTGGGCAACCTGAGCTTCAACATCTGGACGAACATGAAGAGACTGGTGCAGTTCTACCCTGTCATTCTGGATCCAAACACTACAGCCCCTAAACTCATCCTGTCTGAAGATCTGAGCTCAGTGAAGTGTGGAGAGACACAGAAGCTTCCACAGAATAGAGGCAGATTTCCAACTAACGGTGTGTTTGGATCTGAACTCTTTACATCAGGGACTCACAGCTGGGACGTGGAGGTCGGGGAAAATAAAGACTGGAATGTAGGTGTGATGGGACATGTTCAGAGAGGAGAGGGCACTAAGGTTGGAGTATGGTGGATACATTTTTCTAAAGATAAATACTCAGCCTTATCTCTCCTGGACACAGATGTTCCTCTTTCTGTGAAGAGTCTGCAGAGAGTCAGAGTGAAGCTGGACTTTGACAGAGGAACAGTGACCTTTAGTGACGCCGACACAGACACAGACACAGACCTGCACACTTTCACAGACACTTCCACTAAAGGTCTGGTTCCATATTTAGCCACAAAAAACAACATCCCCCTTAAGATTTTACCGTCCTCAGTGGTCCTCAGTGTAAAAGTGTAGATCCTGAAACTGAAGGAGTCTCTTTTACAACGAACCAAATATAATAAAGAGTTTGTTTTGTTGGAATTTGGGAAAACAGGAAAAAGGGAAGTCAAACTGACATAATTTAGTGTCACGATTATTTCTGTTACAAGAAAAGCTGTGATTTTATGATTCTCAATCATTCCTTTTAAATCACTCAAAAAAAATAATCCTCAAATCGACTGTTCTAGTCCTGGTTGAATCCTGTTCGAGTTCAGGTTTAGTTCCGTGTTTAGTTTTAGTCCCAGCTTTGTTCAAAATGTGTTGAAGGTGCAAGTGTGAATGCATCCTAAACCAAGTCCAAACCGGGACCAGATGGCTTGAACCACGGCAAGTACGACACATTTAGTTTAGACGGGGGTTTATCTTGGTTTAGACCTGGTTTAGCTGCAGTTTAGTCCAGATTTAATCCTGTTTCGGTCCTGGCTCAGTCTGGTCCAGCTTTTGTTCTGTTGTAGACCTCTTTGGTGCTGGTGCTAGACCTGGTTTAGTCATAGTTTGGACCTGGTTTGGTATTGTTATTGTAGCATCTCCTGTAGCTGCACCCTCTAACCAAAAGGTGTTTGGTTCGATTCCTGCGTCACTGTAATAAACGGCTGCTCCTTTGGCAACACACTTCACGTGCTTTGTGTGTGTATGACTTACTTTGTGTTGTTATTGGCCTTTAAAGCTGCTCTTGAGCTCCTTTAAATCATCACATCTGTGTTTTTCTTAGAGAAGTTTTAATTTTTCTTTGCTGGTTAGTTAGTCATATTTATATTACTTACTTATTACTTGTTATGACCTGTTGAGTTGTTTGAACCAAAAATATAAATAAAAATCATCCTCATCATATAATCTCACGGGTCTTTTGTGTTCTGGTTCCTTCTGAAACATCTTCATCTGCATCTTTCCATTGTTCCTGCAGCGTTCATGGTTCAAGTCTCGCTCGTTACATGACAGATGAGGCGTGTTTCGAGCGGATCGGGGTGAATAAGATGAGAAAACCTTTATTTGTTTCACAGTTGCAACACACAGTTCAAGAGCAGCAGTCTGAGGAGCTGCTGATGTCACAGGCACACATTATGGCGCCCTCTGTAGGTAACCTGCACTCACAACAGGTCGACCACCTCAGAGGGTGTGACCATGGATCTATTATAATATCTGGATAGGGTACGCCCCCTCTGCCTCTGGCTCCAAATTGAGTAGTGGCCACTTCGCAGAATGCAGCCTTATGGTCGGACCATTTCAAGAGTTCGGCCTCTAAAATTACCAAACATGCTAAATTGTTTTTTGTCTAAAAATAAAATAGAAGGAATTTCACTCTTCAACTGTTTCTAAAATACTTAAAAAATAAATTTTTAACCTTCCGGTGAACGGTGTACGCGCACCGAGCGCGCACGTGACCCTCATGAACGAGCCTCAGAAGAACATGTGACGGAAACTAAACACAAGCAGAAGAATGTGACGAGACGAGACCACGATACACGTAAGTTGTTTGTATGTCATTCCTCACGTTTCACACATTGTTCCATGTGAAGTGTAAATCAACGATTACACAGTTAACACGAGTTAACACAAGCTAACACGAGCTAACGTAAGCTAAAGTTTAGCTACACAAAGATGCAACAACACGTCATGATGGCTCGTGCTTCTGCAAATAAATAACTAATTATTTATCTTACTAAATGTTCTAAGAGACAAAAGGTTAAGCACAGATCAAGGAAAACTAGAGAAAGAAGGGAAATAAAGTGATGTTTGTATTATGTGCTATAAAAAACAACCAATAATTCAAATATAACCTGCTATAATGGGTCATATCTTACATATATAAATGTAAACGTGTTTAAAAGCGACAGTGCTGTACTTACAGGGGCTGAGACCACATTTGAGGTTTTATTACCCATTTAATAATGACGTGTGCTGTGTTTAAACAGCAAAGCACACGCTTGTTTTGTATAGGAATGTCATGGATTTACTTCCATGGAATATGTAGAGATTTAGCAAACATGTCAGTTATGTTCTAACTTCTAAGGTTTAAACTTATGCATAAGTAAATGACTTTTGGTTCTAGCTTTAAAAATTAATGTGAAAAGAGGAACTTTTGTGTTACAGAGCGAAATGTAAATCTGTCAATAACATATTCCAGCTTTTCTCTGTTAAATGTGCAGAATATATCAATGTTCTAATGAGTATCTTTCTCATCTTCAGAGTGCTGACCAGTGAGTTTAGTCTGTCTGTGCTGTCCAGAGCTCTACAGGTCACTGCAGGTCACTACAGGTCACTGCAGACCTAATCACTGCAGACACAGAGTCATCTCAAGTAAACTCCTGACGACTCCAAAGCAAAAGGTATTTTAATAATAACTTGTGCCTCGACTAAAAGTAAACAGTGTAGAATCAGTATTTTGAATTTATAAAATGTCTGTTTTGTTATGACCAAAAAAACTAAATGATAATTGTTCTTCAAAAGAGCCACTGCTGTGTCACATGTGTCTGTGAAGCAGCTTCAGGACAAACATATGAAGTGTATGTTATATGACTTGTATAATCTAAACATATGAAGTGTATGTTATATGACTTTTAATAAATCTAATACATATGAAGTGTATGTTATATGACTTTTATAATCTAAACATATGAAGTGTATGTTCTATGACTTGTATAAATCTAAACATATGAAGTGTATGTTATATGACTTTTATAAATCTAAACATATGAAGTGTATGTTATATGACTTTTATTAATCTAATACATATGAAGTGTATGTTATATGACTTTTATAATCTAATACATATGAAGTGTATGTTCTATGACTTGTATAAATCTAATACATATGAAGTGTATGTTATATGACTTGTATAATCTAAACATATGAAGTGTATGTTATATGACTTGTATAATCTAAACATATGAAGTGTGTGTTCTATGACTTGTATAAATCTAATACATATGAAGTGTATGTTCTATGACTTGTATAAATCTAAAGCTGTGACATGTTCTGTTTGTCCCTCAGTCATACGATGGAGCTGAACGGTGCAGTTACTGAAGTACAGAAGACTGCGTAGCCATAGAAACAAAGTCTTGTTAAATACTGAGATATTCAGTATTTAACGCAATAATGTCACATTCATGTGCATATAACTGATGTAAAAAGAGTGTTTATTTTACCATTATTATTAGTATTATTTTGTCCTACGCTGTTTTTATTTTATCTTTATCTTTATTTTCCCCCTCCATTCCTTATTAAGGTATGAGAGGTTCTGTCTATAGGAGTTTTTGTTTATAAGAGTTCTTCTATTAAGAGTGTTTTTTAAACTTCCTATAAGTGATCTGTCCTTTTCCTCTGTATCTACTGTGTTGCAACAACAAAATTTCCTCATGTGTGGACAATAAAGGAATATCTTATCTTATTCAGTTTGTTCTTGACTTATACAGGTTGTTTTATCATTTTATCATTATTTTTATGTTGCACTGAATCACCAAAGCAAGTTCCACTGTTTGTGGATTCTGTTCTTTGACAATGGCAATACATTTTCTGATTCTATTAATGATGATAATAATAAACAGTACAGACTCCAAAACTCCTTAATAAGGGACTCCCACATTGTAGCTTTAAAACTCACTGTAGCTTTAAAACTCAACTAAAACTGGCTAAAATCAATTTATCATTTGTAGTTATAATCAGATTTACATTTATTGAACAAGTTCATTCATGTTCATTATTCGTATTAAATACATTAATAAACAAATGTGTTTCGTATTTATTAAAGATTGACATGATAAAAAAGACACAAAAGGAAACTGAATATAATTAAATACTGCTTAACTCAATTATGTAACAGAATCGATGATTATATTTTATATTTCTTCTCATCTTATTAAAAAAAATGCATATTGGCCAAATTATATTATGTAAATAAATAACTGAAAAGTTAACAAAATAAATACCCAAACCAAAAACTACAGAAAATGATGAGGACGTTATTCCACCTCTAAATGTAATTCATTGTCATTAAACCAGACTTTTTATCTTAACACTTCTTTAAAATTCTCTTAAATATCAGAGCTTTACAACATGATACATGTATATTTATAGATGGATATAACAATTCATCATTATACGTTACGTAAACAGACTATTTCAAGCCGAATTATTCCAAAAGTCGGTGTTGACTGTTCTCAGTCTGTCGCGCTGCTGTGACGTGCGCGCTCCCGACGCCAAAGCCTCACGGCGATGACGTCACAAAAGTGGGAGGAGATATACCACTGTTCAGGAAGTAATGCGGAACTAAGGGACTACGACAAAGTCTGAGGAATAAAGTCTGGCGGTAATGCAACACTTGGATGCCAACCGCCATAAAACAACAACAACAACAACAACAACAATGCGGAACTAAAAAACTTTTTTGGAACCATGCGCCAATGAGCAGCTCCATAGGTTTCAATGGCGGCCATCTTGGCTTCCGGGGGCTTGGGTGTGACCAACACTCAAGATAATAAAAATAACACTGTGTACAGTTACAGGCTAGTGACAAAGGAATGATCAGATAATACAATAATTAAATACGATTTGTGAGTACAGCACAAAGGAACGCTGGTGTTTTAAAAATACAATTCATTTTAAAATAATATACTTTTTTTTTTTCAACAGTAGATTGAGTCATTGATTGCACCATTTTCTCGGTCAAAACCTGCACCGTGTGAACTATCAGGAATAAATTGGACTAACTCGCATCAGATGGAACTGTTTACACGACTTTTCAATAATCCGATACCTCCAGATCAGATGATTGTGATCAGATTTTTTTGGTTTTCATGTGAACCGTTCTGCTCGTGTAAACAGCGCCCCCCTCAGGCCGCTCTGTGCACTGCGCCTCTGTGCTACTTCGGCTTTTGTCGCTTTTTCCCCAAACACAAACCCAACATCATGGTGAGTACGGCCACGAAACACGCCATTTCCACCACATTCACCGATAACCAGTGCTCTTCCCCTCCTGCGATGTCCCACTACACCTAGAGCCACGCAACGGGCGAGGAAAACCACAAACTTTACATCTAAAACCGACACTTACGCTACAAGTCTTTGTTTGGCTAACGCAGGCTAGCCGGGCTAGCATGTGGAGCTAACTGTTACGATCGCGATTAAACTCTTAAGGCAGGAATAAATCACAAAAAACAAGATGACATTTGTCGGACGAACGGGTGAACAATTAAATAATGTAGTTAATAAGTAGAATCACTGTTTTAATATGGCGAGTTTTATCATGTTAGCGAGGAGGAGCTAACATGCTAAGCTAAAGTTGTGTAGTAGTAGCGGCTAATGATGTAATCTGATCAGACCAACGACTTAAATTATCTTAAAATACAATGTATGGACTTCGGAGGTAGCCGGGTCTATGGTGAATGTCTGCCATGTGTTTAATATTGTTTTATATCGGTGAAAACGTGTGTAAATACAGGCTAAGCTAGCTGCTAAACGTGGCTAAAGCTGTGTTAGCCGCAGCTGTCGCAATATGTTTAAAGCCCACTGCAGCAGACACGGGCTGTGGCGGAGGAATCCCGAATATACGCGGTGCAGAGTGGAAGAACCGGGATCAAAAACAAGCAATAACGCCAGACTTTAGTGCTCCAGGTGCGGCGTGTCCACTGTAAGAGTCGGTGTTTCATACGGAGACTATGGTAACAGACAGTTCCCATTTGAATCATTTTTAGGGGTAATTTTATGTCACTTATTGCTTCAACAAAGAACTGAGTAAAAAGTTCTAAATATTTATGTTAATTCAACAAGCAAGTATACTTTTTCATACACTATATTGATCAGCTTGTTCAGACTGTGAAGGGCCACTGTCATGTGTTCATGACATTTCCAGAAGAGATAACATTAAGGTTCTTTAAAAGCCACTGACACTTTAGCAACTGTTATTAAACTAATCTTCAAAAGTCACTGAAGCTGTTTTCACATTCACCACATCAAAATTGAGACTAAATCAAAGCTAAACTTGGCGATAAATACAAACGCTGATAAAGGGCTAACCTGTTACGACCGGAGTCGTTTACAGTTGAGACTTTTAAGTTTTAAGATTGTTTTCTGAACTTAATCAAACGCTTAATCAAATAATTACATTGACCCTGTTGCTCTTTTTCAGGATGTGTTTCTAATGATCCGACGTCACAAGACGACCATTTTTACAGACGCCAAAGAGTCCACCACCGTCTATGAACTCAAACGCATCGTGGAGGGCATCCTGAAGAGGGCGCCGGAGGACCAGAGGCTCTATAAGGTGAGACTGAACCCGGTTTGAAGACTAGGACTAAACTAAAGCCATGTTTCCACTGGTTCTCTTTGGTTCAGTCCTAAAGTGTGTCTCAGTCTTATGTCTCTGGTCCTTTTTCTTGGATCCAAAGTGGCCCCTGAGAGGTTCTAGCTCCCAAAGCGGTCTGGCTCTTGGGCTCCAGGTGGACTTAAGATCAGGAGGAGCAGCTTCACACCACAGCCAGATGATTGGACAAGAGAGATCACAGACAAGACGGCAAAAAGAAACACAAAATAATCATTTTTCATCAAACTCTGACTTGATCTCGTGCTAAAGCGCTGTATTTCCACTGGTGCAAATTTTTATGTCGAGCCTTCGCAACACAAAGCACGTTAGCAACAGCTGTTTCCTGTTTATGGCCCGCACGGCACTCGCTTTGTCAAGAGCCACAATCTGATATTTCCAGGTCATAATGCGTCTGACATGATCCAAAGCCAAAGTGTGACATAAAGAGAGGTTCAAACGTAGAGGCTTTAGCCACGCCCCTCACATGCAGAGAAGTCAAAGAAATGAGGCAAAACTGTTCCTGTGCACGCTAGCTTTAGCCACGCCCCTCACACACACAGACTTGGAATTACTAAACATCTTTTTATGAATCACTCAGATCGGCCTCAGGATTAAAAAGTATCATTCAGGAGGATTAAGATTAGATTTATGAAGAAAACATTGTTCTATTTGGTTGATGTCGGTTGCAGACTCTGCCCCCGTAACCATTAAAGTACTGTACAAAAGCGCTCCAGGACCAGTTGAAACATGACTTAAGACAAAATCAAGTGTAAATCAGGACTTTACTGGGACTAAACCTGGATTTAAATGGGACTAAAGCAGGTCTGAAAAAGGGTCCAAAATGATGATATTAGAACTCTGCTGTGTTCTCTTTTTTGTGGCCTTGTCTTTTTGTGTTTTGTGTTTTTGATGCGAGTCTGGTCTTTTTCAGGACGATGTTTTGCTGAACGACTCTCAGACTTTGGGAAACTGTGGCTTCACAAACCAAACGGCTCGACCCCAGGCCCCAGCCACCGTGGGACTGGCCTTCAGGAGCGAAGGTGAATAAATCCTCTCGTCCTGTGCATTTCTTCTGTCTAATCACATTTCTAGGTTTTCAGGGAAAGCTCTCCAGTTGTTATCCAGTTATTGACCTGTGTATTTCCCTCTGCAGCCACTAGATGGTGCCAAAACTCAGATAGTGCTGTGGGAAACACAACAATTTTAATTAGATAATTATTTTAGTTCTAAAACATGAGATGCCAAACTTGAGGTACATGTTTATAGGCTGGAAACAACACGGATTTATATTTGTCCTTTAATCTAAATTTGTAAACTCCTCACGTTTCCCGACTTTGTGTTTTTCAGAGGATTCGTTTGAGACGCTCAGAGTCGAATCATTCTCGACTCCTCCAGAGCTGCCCGACGTCATGAAGCCCCAGGACTCGGGCAGCACCGCCAACGAGCAGGCCGTGCAGTGAGACCAGGACCGTAACCAGACTCCAGAGGACGCGCCCCCCCTCTCCCTGCAACGAGACCAGGACCAGGACCGTAACAGGACTCCAGACCCCTTGACTGTGGACCCAGACCAGACCTGGAACTCGAACAGGACCAGAAGGAAACATTTACACTGCAAATTTAAAGGATTTACTTTCAAATTACTGTGACGCGAATTTAGAAAACGAATCTTGATTTGAGCCGTTCCCGTTTGCGATTTGTGCTTATTTATTTGTGTATTAATCAGACTGAAGCCGGCTGCAAACGAGAGGATTTATCTGGACCACGGTAAAAAAAAATAAAGATAATAATCAAATAAAAATCACAACAGAAAGACGTAAAAACAGAAATTTAAAAATGGGACTGGTGATCTCGTTTCCGTGACGTCGACGCCTCGCAATCTGGTCGTTTTCTCTTGAACGAGCAGAACGCGCGTGCAAACGTCGAGGTCCAAGTGCCGCACAGAACGTGAAAAGGGCCATAAAATGAACCACGAAAGTGCAGAACTATCACGTGCCACGCCTCATTTTTTAACCCTTTCAATTGTAGAACAGTTTTTGCACCTTTTCCAAAACCACCATTGCCATATCAGCCGTTTTTTTCCGATACGGCTCCTCCCTCCACATGCGTCAAATCGGAACTGCAGCCCCACGAAAACCCTGCCTTACTCTAATATGCCCTAGAACGACCACGTCACCGACCCGGCCCCAGGTGTCTGTAAGCGTTATGTAGAATCAAGTGTAATTGTACTTTTTCGATGAGTATATTGGTTTTTTTGGCCTAATTTCTTTAAAATATTACGTTTTATATGGATTAAAATTATGAAACACAGTGTCGGGACAAGAGATGAGAAAGAGTCCACTGAAAAGCCCAGTAATGGAAGACAATTCAACATAAATATCGCTCAATTAGATGTGATTAATCCCAACTAATCATTTATATATATGTACATTAATAAGTTGTCGAGTGGCCGGCTGGTCGACACCCAAACACTGAGCAGAGAAGAGGGCGGAGCCGGCGTCACGTCACAATCAAACGTAAATGTTCTCCACCGGGACGTCCTCCAACGGCTCCGCGAGATTAATCGAAAGAGTAATCGATCGCCGAGTTACGCTCGACCAATCGCAATCCGTACAAACTCCTCGAATCAAGATTCTTCTTCCGAGTTCAGGTCATTTGAAAGCCAGACTGACGTTTCCTTTGTCCGTCTTTGTTTGGTTTGTTTTTTTTAGTTTTGCCCTTCGCTTATCGCTGACCTCGGCACAGACGCCGGCCGACACGATCTTTGCATTTGACACAAACTAAACCATTTTGAAAGTTTGCCACGATGTCGCGCGGTGAAAATCAAGCTGGTCAAAAACGTAATTTACACTGAGAAAATGTCAAACGTTCTGTTCTGGTTTTGCACTTTTATTGCATTGCTCTAAATTTGTGAACAGTTGTACCTTGTTCTATGGGGAAAAAAAGAAATCATCTTTATTTGCGGTAAGGTCGACTGCCTTGCTGTTATCATCATTCATTTTTTAAAAATATTTCGCTGGCTTAATTGTGAGAAAGATGTGACATTTTAGGTTTTTATTTTGTGTTCTATTAAAATGTTGTAACGTTTGAGGACACAAGTGTTTTTGCGGCTCTATTTGGTCAGAATTTGATGTCGGAAATAAATTTGCAGGAGAATTCTCGGTACGTATCCCGTTTTTCGGGGTTTGAAGCTGGTTAAAATGTCAAGTTTTTTTTCATTTTGTTTGGGGTTTTTTCTTCCGTGGGATAAAGGAGCTGAATCTGAGGAAAGATGTTCAACGTTTGGCCTCGTTAAAACAATGTCTCACAATCAATTTATCCTCGGTTTAAAGCTGCAATCTTCCGCTAAACGGCCTTTTCTCTCTGTTTTTGACCCTGTTCTGGATATGTTGCGATTCGTCGTCAAACCGCGCAAAACGTGTCACGAAACACGCCCCTTTTTTATCCTCAAAACTAAATATGTCAAACGTTTCTCTGAACTAAAGTGCGGCGTCTTCACAGAATCGCCACGTCGCCAATTACACCAGAAAACGCTCGTCGTAGCGGAAACGGCGACATTGATCGCCGCGTTTACGATGTCGTCAGAGGTGTACTTGGCAGTAAAAGTACTTAAAATGCAGCCTATCGTTGTGTTTTCAGCCGACACTCGTTACTCCGACTCCACAAATGTAATACTTTCTCCTCCACGACATTTCCGAAGTAGTTTTGAGTGAGTTTCGCAGGCGTTTTGTCAGTTTTTTAAAGCCTTAGACTTGATTGGCGCGGATATTTCAGAGGATTTGCACACATCCCTTAACAATATGTACACGTCTTACCAGCTTTTGAGTCGCTTATTTTCGCTTTCGATTTGGAAATAGTAAATTTACAAACTATTCCTTTATCCGGCGTTCCCTTTTATAACCAAATATGACTTTCTAATCTCATTTTGTACATAATTTATACAAGACGGACTGAACAGGAAACGTAAAAGTACTAGTTACATCTCGTCTTTAGAAGTAGTTGATCACAATTAAGCCCCGACATTTTTTTAGAATGTTTCTTAAGAAGTGCAGTCGAATTTCTACAGCAAATACTCCGGTACGTCAACTTAAGTCATGATTAGACCGAGCTACTTCCACTTGTATCGGAGTATTATTGGTGCTGTACTTTTACGCGCGTCCTGAAAAGCAGTACTCGTTTGGAGCTACATGCACCACGATCCTTTGCTCCTCTTCGGTGCAGACGACGACACTACGACGACTCATGAAGCACTTTTACAGCTCGAGTCTTTCAAACGTGGCGCCGAAGTTCCCAGTTCTGCTTCTTCAAAATATCGTGAGTCTCATTTCACCGTTAACGATCAAGCGCAGTGCCAGAAAGCTATTGTTGGTAGCCCATTTCGCTCTCCTCCGCTCATCTGCGCGTCGGCAGCGGGGGTCCCGGCGCCTTCTAGTGGCCGTCCGCACGAATTTCAGGCGTAAAATAACGTGAAATGCCAAGAAAAAACGCTGTAAAACGTCTAATCAAAAACACAAGGCATTCAAACGCAAATTGTTGATTGTAATACACGTTATGAGGCCGGTTTGTTTTGTGTAGTTAATGAAGCCAATTTGTACGTTGATTTTTTTAAAAACGTTCTGTTTTTATGTTAACGATCTTTTTTGCCGTGATGTCCTTTCGGAAGAGCCCGTCGTCGTCGTTACGCCTTCAAAACCTTAATCGAACCTCGCTTTTCCCTCTCATTTTCCCTCTCGCTGCTGCACGAGGAGTTATTCTCAAGCAAAGTCACCATGGAAACAAACACTGGCTCGTCGTTAGTATTATCGAGTATCCTTTGTTATTTATCTAGGACGGACTTAAAAGGTCAATGAGTGAAAATGTCTTTAAGCAAAAAATTAATAAATGACTAAATTGAAAATGTTGAATGGAAGTTGCTCTTGTAACAGATTTATCATTAAAGCAAACTGTTTTTAAACGTCGTGTCCCCTTTACTTTGTCATTTGCATGTTCTGCTCGGGTAAGTTCACACATTCAGCATTTCGGTGAGCGTTTGTCCAGTAAAGCCTACAAAGTGTGTGTCATAATGTGCAGTTAAACCTCCAGTAAATGCAGTTAAATCCAGTGTTAAGCATGTTCTAAGTGGCTCACAGGTGTCTGTTTAAAGGGTGTTAAACATGGTAAAACACACAGCTCAAATGTGACAGAACTTCAGGTCAATGTGTCAAACTGAAGCTGAATCATCTGATGCTGGAAACCTTTTATCAGCGCGTTATGTTCGCTCGGATGTGGATCAGGAATATCAAAGCTGAGGACGTGTTTTCGAAATGAGGCTGAACAAGTACAGAGCAATAAAAAGTTATTTCTGCCAAATACGTTGCCAAAGTAAAGGTTAGTTTAGGTGTTTAATACAGACTTCCAGCTGTGGAAGAAGAAACTTTTCTATCAACGCATCCATGCACTCACGGTTACAACAAAACCTGTATCATAACTATATTCATTTTAGCCGCCGTCCTCTGGCCTATGGAACCATCTGTGTTCAGGCTCGTGTTCAGCTCTTCAGTCTGTGTTCATGGTCGTGTTCAGCTCCTTCTCAATCTGTGTTCAGGCTCGTGTTCAGCTCCTTCTCAGTCTGTGTTCAGGCTCGTGTTCAGCTCCTTCTCAGTCTGTGTTCAGGCTCGTGTTCAGCTCCTTCTCAGTCTGTGTTCAGGCTCGTGTTCAGCTCCTCAGTCTGTGTTCAGGCTCGTGTTCAGCTCCTTCTCAGTCTGTGTTCAGGCTCGTGTTCAGCTCCTCAGTCTGTGTTCAGGCTCGTGTTCAGCTCCTTCTCAGTCTGTGTTCAGGCTCGTGTTCAGCTCCTCAGTCTGTGTTCAGGCTCGTGTTCAGCTCCTTCTCAGTCTGTGTTCAGGCTCGTGTTCAGCTCCTTCTCAGTCTGTGTTCAGGCTCGTGTTCAGCTCCTTCTCAGTCTGTGTTCAGGCTCGTGTTCAGCTCCTCAGTCTGTGTTCAGGCTCGTGTTCAGCTCCTTCTCAGTCTGTGTTCAGGCTCGTGTTCAGCTCCTCAGTCTGTGTTCAGGCTCGTGTTCAGCTCCTTCTCAGTCTGTGTTCAGGCTCGTGTTCAGCTCCTCAGTCTGTGTTCAGGCTCGTGTTCAGCTCCTTCTCAGTCTGTGTTCAGGCTCGTGTTCAGCTCCTTCTCAGTCTGTGTTCAGGCTCGTGTTCAGCTCCTTCTCAGTCTGTGTTCAGGCTCGTGTTCAGCTCCTTCTCAGTCTGTGTTCAGGCTCGTGTTCAGCTCCTTCTCAGTCTGTGTTCAGGCTCGTGTTCAGCTCCTTCTCAGTCTGTGTTCAGGCTCGTGTTCAGCTCCTCAGTCTGTGTTCAGGCTCGTGTTCAGCTCCTTCTCAGTCTGTGTTCAGGCTCGTGTTCAGCTCCTTCTCAGTCTGTGTTCAGGCTCGTGTTCAGCTCCTTCTCAGTCTGTGTTCAGGCTCATGTTCAGCTCCTCAATCTGTGTTCAGGCTCATGTTCAGCTCCTTCTCAGTCTGTGTTCAGGCTCGTGTTCAGCTCCTTCTCAGTCTGTGTTCAGGCTCGTGTTCAGCTCCTTCTCAGTCTGTGTTCAGGCTCTGTGTTCAGGCTCGTGTTCAGCTCCTTCTCAGTCTGTGTTCAGGCTCGTGTTCAGCTCCTTCTCAGTCTGTGTTCAGGCTCGTGTTCAGCTCCTTCTCAGTCTGTGTTCAGGCTCGTGTTCAGCTCCTTCTCAGTCTGTGTTCAGGCTCGTGTTCAGCTCCTTCTCAGTCTGTGTTCAGGCTCGTGTTCAGCTCCTTCTCAGTCTGTGTTCAGGCTCGTGTTCAGCTCCTCAGTCTGTGTTCAGGCTCGTGTTCAGCTCCTTCTCAATCTGTGTTCAGGCTCGTGTTCAGCTCCTTCTCAGTCTGTGTTCAGGCTCGTGTTCAGCTCCTTCTCAGTCTGTGTTCAGGCTCGTGTTCAGCTCCTTCTCAGTCTGTGTTAAGGCTCGTGTTCAGCTCCTTCTCAGTCTGTGTTCAGGCTCGTGTTCAGCTCCTTCTCAGTCTGTGTTCAGGCTCGTGTTCAGCTCCTTCTCAGTCTGTGTTCAGGCTCGTGTTCAGCTCCTTCTCAGTCTGTGTTCAGGCTCGTGTTCAGCTCCTTCTCAGTCTGTGTTCAGGCTCGTGTTCAGCTCCTTCTCAGTCTGTGTTCAGGCTCGTGTTCAGCTCCTTCTCAGTCTGTGTTAAGGCTCGTGTTCAGCTCCTTCTCAGTCTGTGTTCAGGCTCGTGTTCAGCTCCTTCTCAGTCTGTGTTCAGGCTCGTGTTCAGCTCCTTCTCAGTCTGTGTTCAGGCTCGTGTTCAGCTCCTTCTCAGTCTGTGTTCAGGCTCGTGTTCAGCTCCTTCTCAGTCTGTGTTCAGGCTCGTGTTCAGCTCCTTCTCAGTCTGTGTTCAGGCTCGTGTTCAGCTCCTTCTCAGTCTGTGTTCAGGCTCGTGTTCAGCTCCTTCTCAGTCTGTGTTCAGGCTCGTGTTCAGCTCCTTCTCAGTCTGTGTTCAGGCTCGTGTTCAGCTCCTTCTCAGTCTGTGTTCAGCTCCTTCTCAGTCTGTGTTCAGGCTCGTGTTCAGCTCCTTCTCAGTCTGTGTTCAGGCTCGTGTTCAGCTCCTTCTCAGTCTGTGTTCAGGCTCGTGTTCAGCTCCTTCTCAGTCTGTGTTCAGGCTCGTGTTCAGCTCCTTCTCAGTCTGTGTTCAGGCTCGTGTTCAGCTCCTTCTCAGTCTGTGTTCAGGCTCGTGTTCAGCTCCTTCTCAGTCTGTGTTCAGCTCCTTCTCAGTCTGTGTTCAGGCTCGTGTTCAGCTCCTTCTCAGTCTGTGTTCAGGCTCGTGTTCAGCTCCTTCTCAGTCTGTGTTCAGGCTCGTGTTCAGCTCCTTCTCAGTCTGTGTTCAGGCTCGTGTTCAGCTCCTTCTCAGTCTGTGTTCAGGCTCGTGTTCAGCTCCTTCTCAGTCTGTGTTCAGGCTCGTGTTCAGCTCCTCAGTCTGTGTTCAGGCTCGTGTTCAGCTCCTTCTCAGTCTGTGTTCAGGCTCGTGTTCAGCTCCTTCTCAGTCTGTGTTCAGGCTCGTGTTCAGCTCCTTCTCAGTCTGTGTTCAGGCTCTGTGTTCAGGCTCGTGTTCAGCTCCTTCTCAGTCTGTGTTCAGGCTCGTGTTCAGCTCCTTCTCAGTCTGTGTTCAGGCTCGTGTTCAGCTCCTTCTCAGTCTGTGTTCAGGCTCGTGTTCAGCTCCTTCTCAGTCTGTGTTCAGGCTCTGTGTTCAGGCTCGTGTTCAGCTCCTTCTCAGTCTGTGTTCAGGCTCGTGTTCAGCTCCTTCTCAGTCTGTGTTCAGGCTCGTGTTCAGCTCCTTCTCAGTCTGTGTTCAGGCTCGTGTTCAGCTCCTTCTCAGTCTGTGTTCAGGCTCGTGTTCAGCTCCTTCTCAGTCTGTGTTCAGGCTCGTGTTCAGCTCCTTCTCAGTCTGTGTTCAGGCTCGTGTTCAGCTCCTCAGTCTGTGTTCAGGCTCGTGTTCAGCTCCTTCTCAATCTGTGTTCAGGCTCGTGTTCAGCTCCTTCTCAGTCTGTGTTCAGGCTCGTGTTCAGCTCCTTCTCAGTCTGTGTTCAGGCTCGTGTTCAGCTCCTTCTCAGTCTGTGTTAAGGCTCGTGTTCAGCTCCTTCTCAGTCTGTGTTCAGGCTCGTGTTCAGCTCCTTCTCAGTCTGTGTTCAGGCTCGTGTTCAGCTCCTTCTCAGTCTGTGTTCAGGCTCGTGTTCAGCTCCTTCTCAGTCTGTGTTCAGGCTCGTGTTCAGCTCCTTCTCAGTCTGTGTTCAGGCTCGTGTTCAGCTCCTTCTCAGTCTGTGTTCAGGCTCGTGTTCAGCTCCTTCTCAGTCTGTGTTAAGGCTCGTGTTCAGCTCCTTCTCAGTCTGTGTTCAGGCTCGTGTTCAGCTCCTTCTCAGTCTGTGTTCAGGCTCGTGTTCAGCTCCTTCTCAGTCTGTGTTCAGGCTCGTGTTCAGCTCCTTCTCAGTCTGTGTTCAGGCTCGTGTTCAGCTCCTTCTCAGTCTGTGTTCAGGCTCGTGTTCAGCTCCTTCTCAGTCTGTGTTCAGGCTCGTGTTCAGCTCCTTCTCAGTCTGTGTTCAGGCTCGTGTTCAGCTCCTTCTCAGTCTGTGTTCAGGCTCGTGTTCAGCTCCTTCTCAGTCTGTGTTCAGCTCCTTCTCAGTCTGTGTTCAGGCTCGTGTTCAGCTCCTTCTCAGTCTGTGTTCAGGCTCGTGTTCAGCTCCTTCTCAGTCTGTGTTCAGGCTCGTGTTCAGCTCCTTCTCAGTCTGTGTTCAGGCTCGTGTTCAGCTCCTTCTCAGTCTGTGTTCAGGCTCGTGTTCAGCTCCTTCTCAGTCTGTGTTCAGGCTCGTGTTCAGCTCCTTCTCAGTCTGTGTTCAGCTCCTTCTCAGTCTGTGTTCAGGCTCGTGTTCAGCTCCTTCTCAGTCTGTGTTCAGGCTCGTGTTCAGCTCCTTCTCAGTCTGTGTTCAGGCTCGTGTTCAGCTCCTTCTCAGTCTGTGTTCAGGCTCGTGTTCAGCTCCTTCTCAGTCTGTGTTCAGGCTCGTGTTCAGCTCCTTCTCAGTCTGTGTTCAGGCTCGTGTTCAGCTCCTTCTCCGTCTGGGTTAGCCGTGACACACTCTAGTTTGAAACCAAAGCACCAGAGAAACGTGGAGAACATGCAAACTCTTGGCTCGCACCACCTGGGAAAGTTAAACAGAGCTAAAGCCAAACTGTGGAATTTCCCAAGTTATCGATTCATTTAATGCGTTTCTGTGGAAAGTTCCAGGCCAAGCTACATCAAAGAGAAGCAGGAGCCCTCCATCAGGCCAGGCCAAGTCAGCTCTGTGGAGAGGCAAAACTGCTAAAGGCATATTTTGGTTCTCAAGGGCATTACAGTGTTGCCTGAAATGATATCCAATGGAACTTTAACTTCTCTATTTCTTTATTACACTCAATCTTGTAGTTAAAGATTCCAGCATTTGTTTGAATGGTCATAAATAAAGTCTACTGATTAAAAACATAACGAAATAAACCTATTAAATCTTTGATATTTTTATACTGAAATCCATACATTGTTTAATAGTACATTTTTACTCGTGAACTATTTATAAGAGAATACAGTGTTCTACTTTGTGACTTGTCCTACATTTAACCTGTTAAATAAACCATAAACCACAATGCGCACAGTAGGCTACTCTATGGCCACTGAGTTTGTAGTTTTTTAAGGCATCCGTTACGTTACTGCTGCTTGGGATTGGACTACAAATCCCAGCCGGTACTCACTCGCCCCGCCCTTCAAGCCCGTGCTCCCGCCCCCGTCGGCCCCGTGTGTTGTTTGGCTAAAGATGGCGTTAACTACTAGCTTTCGCGATTTCAGTTTGTTTGACCAAAGATTGCGGCCCGTGCCGCCACAACACTGACAAAACAGTTACTCAGAACGACATTTAGGAGCGAAAATATGTCACACTGATGGTTTTCATATGCGAAAAATCATTAGGACAAGAATATCCGTGTTTTTCAGGCTGTAGGCCCGATTCGGGAGTGGACGGAAGCAAAGGAAACTCTATTTCCCAAGAGGCACTGCGGCATCAGCTGGTATGTGTGTAGTCCTATTTGTGTGCGAAAATATTCTTTAAAAAACGACTAAACTTACTTAGTTTACAATGTGTTCATAACGATAACGGCAAATTTAGCAAGATTTAACTTTTTTTGAACAGTTAATTTTTGAACTTTTTAAAATGATTTATTTTTATTAAAGTACCCCATTTACAATTTACCGTCAGTTTTGATATATTGACTTTTTCACTAACTACAAAATGTTGTCAAGTTGTAATAAAAATTAACATTAACTTTCTTATAGAAGATAATTCGTTTCATCAGATTTTATTGTGTTTTTCTCAGTTTAAAAATTCTAAACAAAAAATTGATGTCGGTATTTTTAATATTAAATTCATAGACTGAAATTCAGTGAATTTAGCGTAATTGATCCAAGTTGAATGAATTTTATTATCTTGAATCTTTGCTGAGAATTTATACATTCTGACTTTAAACTTTTCCATACATTTTCATTGCTAATTTGAACGTGTCCTTTTCCCCCTCAGACATTTAAAACGCTTAAAAAATGGCGTCTGTGTCGGGAAGCGATCGCAAACTCAAAACGTCTTCCTCCAAAGACCCGGAGCTGTGTCTGTCCTGGTGCATCTCCAAACTGCACACAAAGTCAGACAAAAGTCAAATGGACCTGGACAAGCGCGCAAGGATGGCCCAGTGGCGCGCCCTGGTGGCCATACGCACGCACCACATCAAAGGTCACAGGTCGGTGCAGAGACACAAATACACACTTTAATTTTGTGTTTGTTGCTGCTCATGTCAAGCATCCGTGGCATAAAGTCGTTTCCATATTACTGTGATCGTTGTATCTACCTTTATCTTGTTTATCCCACTATTTACTCATCAGAGAGTGCTTTTGTCGTGTGCTGCTCCTGTAGGTCGTCGATCTCGCGGTTCCGGCGTGAGGGAGGACTCGGGCCCCTCCTGGAGCTGCTCAAACAGTCCGACTGCGGCAGAAAGACGCTGGACCTGGGCCTGAGCATTCTGGGAAACTGCTGCACCGAGAGGGAGACGTGCGCTCAGGTGAGAAGAGAACAATGCTTATTTCATCCTCTACAGCTCAAATCTTATTGTATTACTGGTCTTTTCGGACTTTAAGCTGCTACTTTTTCCCCTCACGCTTTGAACCTTGCGATCATCACAACAGTCATTTTTTAGATTCTACTGGCTAACGGCCACCGGGGGGCACTCTAGTAGGAAGTATTTGACACACTGTAGAAGAAGAGAACAGCGGATAGTGTTCTCTGTATTTTAAGCTTCAAAACTCTGTGTTTTATTACAGTCCGACTCATATTCACGGAGAAATCAGTCTAATGAGGAGGTGAATCTAGATGAGGCAAAACGTGAAAACACACGATATACGCATACGGCGGTCTGCAGTTTAAAACCTGCTGCAATGAAATGAGACTTTCTTGGCCAGATCTGACCCGTGCATCAATACTCTGGACCATATTTCTGTGTAGAAATCTCATGTTTGTTAAAATATCTCGGGTAAATCGGCTCACACTGAGCAATCAAGGACAGAGGGGACAGTAGGGAAATAAATATTTTATGTTACAACTTGGGCACATGCGGTTTATTGACTTTATTGGCTTTTATTCAGGAGCGCTGTACAGCCTGATAAGTACGGTACAACAACAACACTTTCTTCACTATTGAAAGAAAATGTACATGATAAATATTCAGGCGTTCCAGGGTTCAGAATAAGCGGTATCGTATCGCAAAATGTGACGCAATTTCTCTCAAATGCGATGCATTCGTCAGAAAAACGCGTTTTTGTATCGCAGCGTTTGCAATACAAAAATGTGTGTTCAATTGTATATTGCACTCTTCTGTGCTGCGACTCTCGGCTCTTGGCATCAAAGCTGTAAACAAATAACAGGACATTTAATTTAATGGCTAACTATTTAACATAACACTCATTAACTATTTATGTTTTTAACACAATGTGAGAGTTTCAATATAAATACCTGAAGTGATGATAACTCTTGATCTTTGGAAGCCGTCTGAAGAAGGGACTCAGATGCTTCTGCCAGTCAAAGTTCTTGACAAACACTTTGCTATCCGCCGTTCCAACAAGCTGTGGGATATTGAGGTGAGACTCAGGAGAGCTGTTTTCCACTCCCTGATGACAAGGGCGACAATGTAAAAAAAATGAGAACAGAAGAAACACATCTTAAGCAGAGAGCAGCACTGAAGTTTTGCCAGGCTAATGTTTACACATTACAGTAGTCAAATAATATAAACTAACCTCAGCGATGTCTTCCAAAGTGTCAACCCTGGTCTTCATGTATGCTCGCTTCATAAGTCCAAAGCCGCAATCAGGGGAGAATTTGGTGTGGCCAGCAATGAGGAAGTAGATGTCCATTGTGTAGTGAAGCTTGGCCCCGGCTGCAGAGGGTTGGACGGAAAGTGTATCTCTAGTAGACAGAGAGAGAGAAAGGAGATTAGAATAATACATATGACATTTGATTAAGACGTATATCTCTCTATAATTGCTATTCTGCATTATCACTATTATTAGTACCTGCTGTGCAAAGTCAAAGCTGTAATGCATCCTGATGTCTTTGCTTGCTGGCGGTGAGGGTCCGAAAGACAGCACATTAGATTCTGTTGTAGAGATCTGTGCGTGGCCTGCAGCTTCTGATGTGTTGGAGAAGCTGTTTCCACAGTGATCTGAAGCTTGATGTACAACTGCAGGCTCACCTGAAAAACAGATGTTGCTTATGGTTAATTATACTCTAATCATTAAAACATGAAAATCACCAAAATAATGTTTTACACTTACCACGCTCCTTAGCAGACTTCACGTAGAGACAGGTCATGTCAGTCAGGGTGTCTTTGCCAATTCTGAAAAGGGGAAAAAAAGGATTAGGATTAACAGTAATATGGGAATAACACGCTTCACAGATAACAGTTCACATTGTGACGTTAACGGTGTATTTAAGATGCAAAACGCGGAGATATTGGGACATCTGCCCTCGGCTAGCGATGCTAGCTAGCTCACTTGAGATAACACGGCTCATAAAAGCACGCCTTCCCACGCCGAAAAATAACCCGATAACATAGCAAAGTTTAGCTTACAACTTAGCTCCGAATAGCTGCGTTTAGCTCCAGGCTGTGGGGCTAACAGCCGGTTTAGTGGAAGTTAATTTGTTAAGAGTTTTTTAAAAATAGAATATTTACAAATACATTTGAAATAAATAATATTGTTACATCAATGGAAAATATTGATTGTTAGTCACTTTTGTGTTTTGCTATGCAATTATCAAATTGCTATACAAATTTGAAAAAAATTGCGGATTGTGTAGCAGCGCCGCTATACAAGTGAAAATCCTTACTCTGAACCCTGCGTTCTGTTTACGAACACTGGGAGGGTTTATCTCTATGCTTAAAAAGTTAAGTCTTTATAATATATACTGCCAACCACTGTCACAGCAGCACAGGTGAGGAGTGAGCTGAAGAGGATTAAAGTGAGGAAGGCAGCAGGACCTTACGGCATCAGCTCCAGGCTCCTTAAGTCCTGCGCAGATGAACTGTGTGGAGTTATGGAGCATGTCTTCAACATGAGCCTGAAGCTGAGGGTGGTACCACAGGTCTGGAAGACCTCCTGTCTGGTATCTGTGCCCAAGACACTGCGCGCCAAAGACCTCAACAGCTTCAGGCCGGTGGCTCTCACGTCCCACCTGATGAAGACACTGGAGCGGCTGGTCCTGGACCACCTCCGCTCCACCGTGAGCTCAGCCATGGACCCGCTGCAGTTTACATACCGGCCTGGCATCGGAGTGGAGGACGCCGTCATCTCCCTGCTGCACCGCTCTCTCTCTCACCTGGAAAAGCCTGGCAGCTCTGTGAGGATCCTGTTCTTCGATCTTTCCAGCGCCTTCAACACCATCAGCCGCTGCTCCTGAGGGACAAGCTGGAGACTGCTGGTGTGGAGTATGACCTGGAAGAGTGGATCCTGGACTACCTCACAGACTGACCCCAGTTTGTGAGAGCACGGGACTGTGTGTCTGACACTCGGGGGCGCCCCAGGGCACTGTCCTCGCACCCTTTCTCTTCACCCTTTACACTGCAGACTTCAGACACGACACGAACAGCTGTGTCCTGCAGAAGTTCTCTGACGACTCTGCCATCATCGGACTCATCACGGACGACGATGATGCGGAGTACAGAGGACTGGCGCAGGACTTTGTGGACTGGTGTCAGCGGAACAACCTCCTCATCAACGCGGGGAAGACCAAGGAGATGGTGGTGGACTTCCACAGACACCACCCCACTGCCCCTTCACCAGTGAACATCCAGGGACGGGACATTGAGAGAGTGACTCATACAAGTACCTGGGTGTTCATCTGAACCACAAACTGGACTGGACTCATAACACAGACGCACTGTACAGGAAGAGCCAGAGTCGGCTCTACCTCCTGAGGAGACTCGGGTCTTTTGGAGTGACAGGGCCACTCCTGAAGACCTTCTACGACTCTGTGGTGGCATCAGCCCTCCTGTACGGTGTGGCCTGCTGGAGCAGCAGCATCACAGAGAGGGAGAGGAAGAAGCTGGACAAAGTCATCAAGAAGTCCAGCTTCGTCCTGGGCTGTGCTCTGGACTCGGTGCAGGAGGTGGGGGACAGAAGGGTCCTGGCTGGATTCACATCTATGCTGGACCATGAGTGTCGCCCCCTGCAGGACACTCTGTCCGCTCTGGAGAGCAGCTTCAGTGAGAGACTGATCCACCCTCGCTGTGTGAAGGAAAGGTTTCGCAGGTCTTTCCTTCCTGCTGCTGTCAGACTTTATAACAAGGCCGTGGCTGGAGAGCCGCGGCGCGGTCAAATTGTCGCGCAGTTTCAGGGACCGCGGCATTTCCCTTATAGCCTCATGGCTAATCCTAACCTTAACCCGGCGCGGTCTAAAACGGCGCTGAACCGCGGTCAAATAGAGGCGCAGTTTCAGGAGCCGCGGCGCGCGGCCAGCACAAAAATAACATGGCTTTTTCGGCCGCGCCGTGGCACTGCAGACACTCCCTTATAACAAACACTGTTAGTCCTGAACACTCGCAATACTGACCTAACCATGTGCAATTCCGTCATATTTGCAATTAGTCGTGATTCATGTGCAATTACTGTGAAATTCATGTGCAATCCATGTGCGGTCGTGACACATTCATGTGCAATTATTGTCGTGATCACGTGCAATGGTATTTATTTATTATTTATTTTTATCTTTATTATTTTTCCCCTCCATCCCTTGTTGGGAAACTGGAGGTTTTGTCTATGGGAGTTTTTGTTTATAGGAGATCTTCTACTGAGAGTGTTTTTCAAACTTCCTATAAGTGATCTGTTCTTTTCTTCTGTACCTTCCTGCGTTACATCAATGAAATTTCCCCATGTGGGACAATAAAGGATTATCTTATCTTAAATTGAGTTATTTATGGGATACATAATATTGTGTGCCCTGGATACATATTTTATTCTGAAATTCTTGGCAAATTTTTTGGCAATGATGGTTAAAGTCTGAGAATAAGTTTTGACTGTGGGACGTTTGGTCTCTAATCACTTTTGGACGCTTTTTTCTTTTTTCCCCTTTTATAGCTGGACTATATTGTTTATGGGAAATCTGTCTCTATATCTGAGCAAGACTTTTGATTTATTTGGACTAAAATGGTAGTTTCCTGCTGTTGTAACGATGGTTCTGTTTTCTGATGCAGGTTTGCAAACTGGATGGAATCAACATTATAGGTCAGTGAACTCATGGAACTGTTACTTTCGTTATGGTGTAAAGTTCTTATTTTTTATAATCTTTTGTTGTGAAAGATGCAATGAAATCTACAGAAAGTCAAATAAAGCAAGGATAAGATTAAGCACATCAGAGGCCTCGTCAATTTAATTTATATACAACCGAACCAAAATAATCATGGGCCTAAAACAGAACCCTGTGGAACTCCTCACTCACTTCTCCACAAACAGGACTCACTTCCATTTAAATATCGGAATCTGTTCAATTAAGACCGTCATTTTCTTGTTCTAAAGGTTTGTGATCGATTAGTCATGACTTCTTGACTATAATAAATAATTGTGGTTGTATTTTGATAATCATGAAGTTCACTCTAAAACGCATACATAGACTTAATAATAGGAATAATAGAGGATTTGCCGATTTGAAACCTCAAGAGACTGTTAGTCCCTTTTTTTAAAGTGCGCATAAGCACTCTCACCCCCCCCACACCAGGCTTTTAGCTAGGATTTGAAAACACCCCGTCCAACGGGGCTTAAAAAATTTTCTCTCGCGGGAAAGCTATGGAAAACCAATATGTGTATCACGACCTTTTTTCAACGCTTTTACAAAATAAAGCGGCGCTTTTAACGTGGAGGCGCCCGCACTGCAATCTAGAACGGCGGCCACACGCCTCTCGTATCATATTGACTTTCCATACTCTCGCGCCGCCTGCGCCTCTCGGCCGTGCGGATCACATTCTGCCACTTAGAAGCGGCGTATCGCGCCGTATTTTACATGGTATTTGGCCATGGAGGTTCGGCAAACGTGGAGCTTCGGCATTTTCCTGACCAGCGCGCAGCATGCAAATTTTCACTTGTAAACCGTAAACTGTCATGGCGCGGACCACGGAGGACTATCGTCAAACGCTTCCCGGCCCGATTTAATGATGATTTTCCCTTTTCTAAAATGTATTAATAAAAATTACACCGTCCTTGCCCTCGAAAATGTCCGTCCACACGTCGAGATACCCCGTCCAAAAAATGGGAAGACACTCCTGTTGTTTCCAACAGACTGCCTACCATCAAACCGGATGGTAGGCTGATCGCATCTCTCGTCTCCACAGATTTCCGTCGCTTCTGAGCTCGAACACAGTCTTTCTCTGTCTTCAGTTTTGTACTGTAACTGAAGGAACTCGCTAAACTCATACCGGCATATCAACCACACATGTGCAGCCAGGTAAACGTGCTGCTATCCTGGGAACGAGGCTGCTGGTGTGCAGCAGGACGCAGGGAATGATTGACATGTGGGAGAACTACTCGGCTGTCCACGTCACGAGGAAATGAAACTCAGATTGCTCTCCAAAAATCCTCTATTATTCATTTAACACAGACGGTTGATTATTAGATAGAAATGTCAAATATCTCCTATCTAGAGCGCTTCAGTCGCCATATTTACACCTTTATTTGGTTAGAAAGTCTTTAAAAAGTCTCATGGTGCCATAGAAATAATGGGTTGACTGTGAAACACTAAAATGAACAATGCTCATTATCTAAAAAGTCAAATACCAAACTGACCAAACTGTTCTGTTTCCTGGCTGCAGTGGACGTCATGAAGAGGCAGGTGGCGCTGGTGTCAGTGCAGAACAGAGCGGCTCGAGCTCTGGGGAACCTGGCCCTGGATCCAGAGAGTTCAGCCCTGATCCACGCAGCCGGTGAGAGAGGGAGGGCATCTGACACTAACTAGACCCACTTTGGTTTTCAGTTTAGCGTCACTGACTCTGCAGACACTGCCCTCATGTGTCAACACTGAAAATTACTCCACAAACGCTCTGATGTTTGTAACACTTACATTTGAGTGTTTAATTCTGTACATGTTTTAATAGTAGTTTAATTATAACGGTGTGATTAAAGATAATGGGTATATTCTGTCTAGGAATCACCAGCATAAGAGTTTTGCCAGTTTAGAAATCATTCCTCCTCTTCATAAATCTCTACACATAAAACAATATAAATGACACACATAAAGGTACATGAACCCAGCAGCTTACACACTCACTCAGATGAATACAGAGTGGGAGGGCATCTGACGTTTGTGTTTGTTTGTTTTCAGGTGGTGTTCCTCTGCTGCTTCTCTGTGTCTCTCAGTCAACCTCTTCGTTCTCTCCATCATCTCCTCACTCTTCCTCCAGCGCTTCCACTGCTCCGTCCTCTCCTCCTTCTCCTGCTACTCCCGACAGTACCACTACTTCTACTACTACTATTACTACTACTTCTTCTGCTTCTTCTGCTTCTGCTTCGTCCACTTGTCACTCCAGTCCTCTGCTGGAGTCCAGTCCTGGTCTTGAATGTGCACAGTCGGCCGCCCGTGCTCTGCTTTACCTCTGCGACTCCTCGTCCCATCGCTTGGCTCTACTCTCTCACGGCACGTTCTCGTCTCTGGCGCCGCTCGTCGCCCCCGAGTTCCCCTCCGCCTTGCGCCGTGCCGCCCTCCGCGCCCTCCACGAGCTCACACGGGGCTGCGGCGTTGAGTGTGCACGGCAGGTGGCTCGCTCCGGGATCCTGCCTCAGCTCGGGGCCCTGGCAAATGGAGAAGAAGAGGAGGAGGAGGACAAGGAGATGGAGGAGCTGGCGCTGAAGACTCTGGCTAACGTGTGCGCTCAGGGCTGCCTGCGCCCCCTGGTGGGCTCTCTGGGCGTCATCCAGAGGTTCTGCGACGAGGTGAAGAAGGACGCGCTGAAGTCGGGCGTGTTTCTCAAAGCGCTGTGTCTCTGCTGCAAAGAGGCGGTGAACAGAGCCAAAGTGAAGGACTCTGGAGGCCTGGAGCTGCTCACGGGATTCATCGCATCGCACCAGGACCATCCTCTGTCCAGGTACAGGCCCATGTCTCAGGGTTTAGATCCTCTGTCCAGGTCTCAGGGTTTAGATCCTCTATCCAGGTCTCAGGGTTTAGATCCTCTATCCAGGTCTCAGGGTTTAGATCCTCTGTCCAGGTCTCAGGGTTTAGATCCTCTGTCCAGGTCTCAGGGTTTAGATCCTCTGTCCAGGTACAGGCCCAGGTCTCAGGATTTAGATCCTCTGTCCAGGTACAGGCCCAGGTCTCAGGATTTAGATCCTCTGTCCAGGTACAGGCCCATGTCTCAGGGTTTAGATCCTCTGTCCAGGTCTCAGGGTTTAGATCCTCTGTCCGGGTCTCAGGTTTAGATCCTCTGTCCGGGTCTCAGGGTTTAGATCCTCTGTCCGGGTCTCAGGGTTTAGATCCTCTGTTCATTTTAGCCTGTGTTTCTGTGCCCAAGATGCCGGGTTTAGTCATTCCTTGTTTGTGTGTTTGTGAGACGTGTGAACAGGAACAGTTATGCCTCATTACTTTGACTTCTCTGCAAAACCTGTTTGCCATGTTTAAACCTGTTTTTGTAATGCATTGGCTTTGGATAATGTTGGATGCATTATGACCTGAAAATAACATATTTATTTGCTATGTGGGTCTTGACAAAGCATCGATGAGCTCTTTTGACACATTTTTGACACAGTATTATGTTTTACCCTTTGCGCTCCGTTCAGGCTGGCAATCTGGGCCTGTGTGGACTTTGTGTTTGACGAGGTTGCCATGGAGAGGTTGCTGGAGCTGGGGCTGGTGGCGGTGTTGGTGGTGCGTCTGGTGCGTCTCTGTGAAGGCTCATACCTGCCCCCTGCTGACGTGCCAAAGGACTGCATGGACTTCTTTGACTTTCCTGCTCCTGAAGAGAAGAAGGGAGCGCTGTGCTCGTCCAGCTTCCTCAGCCTCAGGTAAAAGTCGTGTTTAGACCCACGTTTAGCAATGTGGACGCCATTTGAACTGTTTGGCTGAACGGTTGGACTTGTTGACTTGTCCTGAGTGGTCCCATCCGCTCACAGTGGTGTAGTGATTCACAGCAAGAAGGTCCTGGGTTTGATTCCCAACCACTTTGAATCGTTTCCTCCCGTGTTTTACTTAGTTTCCCTTTTATTTCAGGTCCTGGCTGTTGTCTGAAGGCCTCATCTCGTCTGAAGGTGATTTACTCGACTCCTCGTCCACCGCGGAGTCAGACTGGAGCGGGCTGCACCTGTCGTCTGCTTCTACAACTACAGCTGCTCCTGCTGCTCCTGCTCCCTCCTGCAGCCACAAACCTCCTCCTCCACCTGTCTCCTCCTCCACACCGAAACACCTTGACTCCACCCCTAAAAACTCTTCGGCAAGCGCTTCACCTGCTTCCGGTTCTGCCAAAACGCCTGTCTCTCCATCTAAGTTCAAACTGGGCTCGCCACATCGTCGAAAACAGCGAGTGTCGGTTCTGAAGTTCACGCTCGAGACGCCTCCACCGTCTGCGTGTCGCTCGGCGTCGTACCACCCGTACCACCCGGAGCCCTGGACGCCCGAGTCGCCCATCCTGCTGCTGTTGTCACGTTTCTCGCACGTTCCGGACCCAAGTGCGGCTTTGGTGAACACGACGGTGATGTCGGGGCTGCTGCTGTACCTGACGAGCCACCCGGACCCGAGCGCGCGCTGTTTCAGGCTCTTACTGCGGCTCAGCGAGAACCCCAACTGTCTGCAGGCGATGGTGCGGAGCGGAGCGGCCGCCATGATCCAGTATCGCCTGTGTGGAAGACGAGAAGAACGAGAGGAGCGAGAAGAACGAGAGGAGCAGAGGCAGAGCCCGCGAGTGAAGGCCAAAGTCCAGCAACTCGGTAAGAAATAACCACTGCTCTATTTGTTTTGGATTTTGGATATTCAGTTGTTTTGCCAAAGTTTAGTTGTGACATTTATACATATTTTAGGACATAAAATTGACATATCATGCCAAACAGACTTTTTTTCTCTTTTAACCCTGT
The DNA here is from genome assembly GCF_026437365.1 of Eucyclogobius newberryi. NCBI lineage: Eukaryota > Metazoa > Chordata > Actinopteri > Gobiiformes > Gobiidae > Eucyclogobius > Eucyclogobius newberryi. The sequence continues at coordinate 16,617,754 of NW_027315757.1, forward strand.
TTTAACATTGTTCCTCATCAAAAACATGCCTGGAGCACATTCAGCTTCATTCACACTACTTTGAGGAATCCTGGATAGAAAGTTCTGTCACTCAGAGCGTCAAAAACTCTCTGTTCTGAATCTCCTCCATCTGTGATGTTTTCTCCATCTGTGACGTGGCTCTGAGAATCTCCTATTGTTTTTAACTCCATAAATCATCTCCAGACTCGTCCTGAGCATTTCTCCCGTCTCATCACTATCAGTACAACTGTGTGCTTCTTGGCAACTTTCCAGTTAGGCTACCCCAAAATAAATTGTCTGTTTGCTGTAACCCGACCCAACATTTTTCAAGTGGGTCAATCTGGAGGTAAATTCTTATTTTTTTGACTTTGAAGGCAAATAAAAAAGATCAAAATGTTGCTATTTTTTTACTCTGAGTAATCCTCAGGGGTCAGGCTTCAACAGTCAATGACGGAAAACGTCAGATACTTCAAGCGACCCTTTTTACGCCGTTATCCCGCCATGTTTGTTGTGATTACGCTGCTGGGCTCCCAGAATGCAATGCGTAAGTCAAATTTAAATCAATCCACACCATGATGGAGAATGACATGACCAATGGCCACGTAAGGGGCGTCGAGAGAGGCAAACTAACATGTAAGAGGCGATATAGGTTACCTCTTGTCTGTTCTGTTTTGATACCGATGCATATGGAGGACAGAAAATGAAGATGCATATGCGTTTTGAAATGTGTTATTTGTCCCTTGGGATGAAAGATTTTTGGGATGAAAAAATAAAAGAATTTGGCTTATTTATTTATTTTTAAAGTCTGACATTTTTTTTCAGTCGGTTAGTTTTATACCGGTTCGGTCGGGTTACGTCAAACAAACCTATTTTGCTCAGCCCTATTATGAACCCGTGTAAATCCGTCTGTAGCCAAGATGGAGCCAAACTCAATTAGTCCGGTGCAAACAGCAGAGCTTAATTTATTCTAAAATTTTGTTGATTAGAAAACAAATAATGCATAGCATTAGTCCTTTAGTAAGTAATACTAGTAATTAGTCAAACATTAAAATTTTAGTTGATTATCTATCATTATCTACTGCCTCAGCGTTACTGACCTGTTTGACCGCTGTGTGTTCATCTGGTAACACAGTTTTACATCATTCAAAATGCTTTATATTGTGGTTTTGTCGTTATGTAACACTTTTAAGTTTATTAAAATTACATTGGCCTAAACACAGGCTCATCAAAGTATTTATTTTCAACCCGATAAAAGGAATGGATCAAATATTCTCAGTAATAATAATAAAATTAGAAGGTTCTCTGTGAAGCCTCCTGACCCTGTGCTCCTCCAGGCCTGAGCCTCCTGACCAACCTCCAGCTCCAGTGTGAAGGAGCGTTTGGAGCTGGAGTCCTGAGCCACCTCCTGCTGACGGGATCAGAGTCTGACCGGCTCCACAGCGCCCTCTGCCTGCCACTGCTCACCAGGTACAGCGCCAAACACACATGGACATCCCATCGATAGTTATTCTGTTCACTTCACGACTATCACTATCAAAGACTTCAGCTCTTTTTCAAGGATTGACATGTAACTGTCCTATCCTTGTTGAATAATGTATTACCTAAAATAAATAAAAATCATAATGTTTTTACTTTGGGACTTGTTACAGATTTACAGACATTTCGATTTTTTACGCAAGGCCCCTTTAAATAAGTGACCCAATTCAATACTGTATTTCAGAGGCGGCGCTTTGAGCACTGAATTATTCATAGAACCATAGTTACAAATGTAACTACTGTTGACTAAAATAAATTACTATTACTAAAGTTTTTGCTAGTATTGTAATTATTATTATTATCATTTGTTTCCTTCCAGTAACAAGACTCTGTTGAAGAAGCTCCTGTTGGGCAGCGGCGGTCTGCAGTTTGCTCTTCAGCCTCTAGGGGGCGACACACACTCAAACCAAACGACTCCACCTCAGGATGAGTCTCCACAGTGTCCTCTGCGTGCGCTCTACCTCCCCCTGCTGGCTGGATGCCTCTCTGCACTCACAAAACCCTGCGTCAGAACCGGCTTCACTTCCACAAACGCTGTTTGCTCGCTCTCGTCTCCTGCCACCAAAAAACCCCGCCTCTCCTCGCCGTCCTGCCACTATAGCGCTGCTGCCTTTGACCTCAGCTTCCTATTGGATGACGGCGAGACGTTATCGGCCAATCGCGATGCTGTATCAGGGGACCAGACCTCCAGCGAGTATTTCCAAGCTCTTCTGAACGGGGGGTTTGGCGAAGCGACCAGCAAAGGCTCCATTCCCATTAAAGAAGTTAGCAGCGCGATGCTAGCTCCCGTTTTGCATTACCTCCATGGCTGTCGCTTCAACGCCGCGGCAACGGACAAGTGTCAAATGTTAGACAGTTTTGCTGACGGCGTGATGAGCGAAAACGATCGATTGGAGGAAACGCGTCTCGGCAATGCGATGATCGGTGCCTGTCGGTTTTTAGTCGCCGATTTGCAAAAAGAGTTGGAAGACGTTTGCGTTTCGTCACTCGCGTATGGATGGAACCGCGTCGAGAGAGACATTTGCAAAGACATAAGCGAAAAAGTGTCAACCCAAACTTTAGATTTCGACGAGAAAACGCAAGAAAGTCCAGATGCAAAACCTCAAAAGCGGAAATGCGCAGACAGCGCTTCGTCAGAGAACTTTGTGAACAGTGGTTGGATTTTGGCGCGTCTTCCACAGATGTATTGGTTTTCGCAGAGGTACAGTTACTCAAACCTGCGGCGCACCTGCCTTGCCATCCTCCTGGGGGCGCCGATCTCTCAGTCCCAGGTCGCAGACGATCTCGGAAGCCTGGTCCAAGAGGCCGACTGCATTCAAATGCTCAAACTGGACTTGGTCCAATTGGTGACGGAGGCTTTGAGCTGCAAAGGGAACGTCAGCTGTTGAAAAAGACTGAGAAATGAGAAAAACCACTGGAGTTACAATGATCTTGAGTTAGTTAGCTTTAGGGCTGCAGCTAACGATTGTTTCGATGACCGATTTATAGAGGTTGCAGATGACATCACAACATTCTGAATTTCACTAGTGAGTGGAAAAAACTGGGTAATGAAATGTTCTTTTGTAAAAGCAGCTACTGTCTTAATAACAAATATAAAGTCTACTACTTAAAGGAATAATAGAGGATTTTTCGCCGATTTGAGAACTCAAGCACACTCACCCCCCACCCTCCTGTTGTTTCCAAGACCACGCCTACCATCAAACCTCCCCCGCTACTACACAGAGTTCCGTCTCTTCTGAGCTCGAACAGTCTTTCTCTGTGTAATTTTTGTACTGTAACTGAAGGAACTCTCTAAACAGACACAGGCATATCAACCACGCATGCGCAGCCAGAGAAACGTGCTACTATCCTTGGAACGAGGCTGCAGGTGTGCAGTAGCACGCAGGGAATGAATGACATGTGGAAGAACTACTTGGCTTTCCACGCCACGAGGAAATTAGACTAGGATTGCACGCAAAAAATGCTCTATTATTCCTTTAACAATGCTAAATATTGAGTTTGTATCTGACATGTAAGAAAATAAAGTCACTGCAGTTACTTTGGGATCACACACGGTTGAACTCATGAACTTTCTCTGCTTAAATTACATGTTTCTGAGTCCCAATGTTGAGGATATTCATTGTTGTGTTCAGTTGAAGTGTCCTTTATCTCCCCCTGCCGAGCTAAAGCTAAGCTCCGCACAGTCGCAGCAATGACCAGAAACTACTGAACTTTTCATTTTACCCTTGAAACTTCAATTAAGCCGAACATTAAGGCCAAAAATGCAAAGAAGCACATTTAAAGTTGCACCACGTAACTTTTCACCTAAATATGTGGTTTATACCGAGTTGTTTTTGTGTCGTCTTCTCTGCTGAAAAACCAGAGTCACGTGACAATAAACGACCTGCTTTGCGGCACTCCCCCCTTCCGCACAGGTATACACATGAAGCTGCTTTTACCGTTAGTGTTTTTGCCAGTTTGTCATTGTGGATGGTTATTAGAAGTCGAAGACCGTGTCGGAGGAACGGAAGAGAAAAGGTTAAAGGGGCCGCACTAGATCCAGACAAGAGTAAACATCGGCTCTTGCTGCTGGAGTCCAGTAAGAGATGGAGATGGCTGCACATCGTGAAACTCCACCAGTGGTCGACTAAAGTACTGAAACACGCACACACACAGTTTTAAGCAGTTTTAGCATTTACATTTTGCAACAGTGCAGTGGCACTTGTGGCCTCTAGAGGTGCAAGACCGGCAATTAACATGGTGTAACTTTTAAGTCTAAGTCAAAGGATTGAAACTATAAAAATAGGGAGTGTCTACAGAGCTGCGGCGAGCGCCCAAATCTGCTGTGTAATTTTGTGCCGCGGCTCCTGAAACTGCTGCGCTATTTGACCACGCCGTTTTAGACCGGTTAGGGTCAGGGTTAGGGTTAAGGTTAAGGTTAGGGTTAAGGTTAGGGTTAGGGTTAAGGTTAGGGTCAGGGTTAGGGTCAGGGTTAGGGTCAGGGTTAGGGTTAAGGTTAGGGTTAGCCATGAGGCTATATGGCAGTGCCGCGGTTCCTAAAACTGCTGGGCCATTTGACCGCGCCGCGGCTCTGCAGCCACGGCTATAAAAATAATGTTTTGCCCAGATTTCTCTTTCTGTTCCAGACTTTTCCGATTTCCATCCCCAACCAGCTGCATGCCATATAAATCTTGAGATTGCTTTATTCATCAAAGAAAAAAAAATCTGTATCCGATACAAAACTCTACAATCATCAAAAGAAAAAGGAGGCGGTGTTTACCTTGTCTGAAATATTACTTTATTTCGAGTGTTGCTGGTGTGACCCAGAATATTAAGCTCAATTGAAAAATATTGAGAGTAATGTTGTGCCCGAGGTTCCTGTGCAGGCCTTACTGGCAGATGTGTCTTTTGGGGAGGTGGAGAACCCTGGAAGAAGCTAATTAGATAAGATAAGATATTCCTTTATTGTCCCACATGGGGAAATTTCATTGGTGCAACGCAGGTAGATACAGAGGTAGATACAGAAGAAAAGAACAGATCACTTATAGGAAGTCTGAAAAACACTTTCAGTAGAAGATCTCCTATAAATAAATAAAAACTCCCATAGACAAATAAATAAATAAATACCATTGCATGTGATCACGACAGTAATTGCACATGAATATGTGTCACGACAGCACATAGATTGCACATGAATTTCACAGTAATTGCACATGAATTGCAAACTAAACAAAGATGTTAAATCTGTGCCGTTAGGTGTGAAATTCTGATCGTAAGCCAATCAATTTAAGATTTAAAGTCTGGACAACAAAAGGTATAAATGTTTTTTTTACCAGATTGTAAAGCAGAATCATATGAAGAAGTATTTACAAATAAGGCAAGGCAAGTTTATTTGTAGAGCACATTTGATACACAAGTCAATTCAAAGTGCTTCACTGCAGGAAAAATGCTTTCAAATCACAAATAAATTACAGAAACAGAAATACAATAAAATTAACTAAATTAAAAATTATCAATCCAACTGATTGTCTAAACTAATAAAATAACAAACAAAAGAGATGAGTGCAAAGAAAAAATCCTTTCAGTCATATGCGCAGCTAAACAAAACTGTTTTTAGCTTAGATTTGAACATTGTCAGAGTAGAACCTGTCTCACATCTTCAGGAAGACTGTTCCAGGTTTTAGCTGCATAAAACTGAAACGCAGATTCCCCATGTTTAGTCCTGACTCTGGGCACCAGCAGGAGGCCCGTCCCTGAGGTCCTCAGAGTCCGAGATGGTTCATATGGCACTAACATATAAGAAGTTATTATTTTCACACCTCTGCTCCAGCCCATCAGCACCCCACTTCACCTGGACTCACCCATCCCCCCAGCACACAGTCCCCCTGCCATCCACTGACTGTCACAGCAGCACAGGTGAGGAGTGAGCTGAAGAGGATGAAAGTGAGGAAGACGGCAGGACCTGACGGCATCAGCTCCAGGCTCCTTAAGTCCTGCGCAGATGAACTGTGTGGAGTTATGGAGCATGTCTTCAACATGAGCCTGAAGCTGAGGGTGGTAACACAGGTCTGGAAGACCTCCTGCAGTTTGCATATCGGCCTGGCATCGGAGTGGAGGACGCCGTCATCTCCCTGCTGCACCGCTCTCTCTCTCACCTGGAAAAGCCTGGCAGCTCTGTGAGGATCCTGTTCTTCGATCTCTCCAGCGCCTTCAACACCATCAGCCAATGCTCCTGAGGGACAAGCTGGAGACGGCTGGTGTGGAGTATGACCTGGCAGAGTGGATCCTGGACTACCTCACAGACCGACCCCAGTTTGTGAGAGCCCGGGACTGTGTGTCTGACACTCGGACCTGCAGTGTGGGGGCGCCCCAGGGCACTGTCCTCGCACCCTTTCTCTTCACCCTCTACACTGCAGACTTCAGACATGACACAGACAGCTGTGTCCTGCAGAAGTTCTCTGACGACTCTGCCATCATCGGACTCATCACGGACGACGATGATGCGGAGTACAGAGGACTGGAGCAGGACTTTGTGGACTGGTGTCAGCGGAACCACCTCCTCATCAACGCGGGGAAGACCAAGGAGATGGTGGTGGATTTCCGCAGACGCCACCCCACTGCCCCCTCACCAGTGAACATCCAGGGACGGGACATTGAGAGAGTGGACTCATACAAGTACCTGGGTGTTCATCTGAACCACAAACTGGACTGGACTCATAACACAGACGCACTGTACAGGAAGAGCCAGAGTCGGCTCTACCTCCTGAGGAGACTCAGGTCTTTTGGAGTGACAGGGCCACTCCTGAAGACCTTCTACGACTCTGTGGTGGCATCAGCTCCTGTAGGTGTGGCCTGCTGGAGCAGCAGCATCACAGAGGGAGAGGAAGAGGCTGGACAGAGTCATCAAGAAGTCCAGCTCCGTCCTGGGCTGTGCTCTGGACTCGGTGCAGGAGGTGGGGGACAGAAGGGTCCTGGCTAGATTCACATCTATGCTGGACCATGAGGGTCACCCCCTGCAGGACACTCTGTCCGCTCTAGAGAGCAGCTTCAGTGAGAGACTGATCCACCCTCGCTGTGTGAAGGAGACGTTTCAATATGTGTAATACTGTGACATGTCAATCATTCTGGTGGAATATTTTCTGTCCATATGACGGCTGTAAATAAGCGTGTTACTAAGAAATAGTATAATATAATATATTTTTATTATTTACTTCTGTACCTAATCTGTGTTGCAACACTGGACTTTCCCCATTAGAAATTAGACCGACTAATGACCACCATAACCCTTTGACAAATATTACAATACATCAAAGCTCATAAATCTGAACCCAAAAGGGGAATCATATCTAAAATAAATATATTAACAATCTGAGCAGTCACTGATTACATTAAGGGTCAATGGGAAAGAGAGGATCACTTTGTTCTGGAGGATGAAGAGTGGGAAAGTATTTGTACATCTCACTGGAGAACCACAGGATCACATGTTTGGAGAGAATTCTGTTGGGATTAGAAACCAGACACACTTTTCCATGTCAAAGGGCACATGACTCACAGGGAAATACAGACTGTTGGAGAGGATGTGGCAGCAGGAGGCAGACTGTTGGAGAGGATGTGGCAGCAGAACGCAGACTGTTGGAGAGGATGTAGCAGCAGGAGGGAGACTGTTGGAGAGGATGTGGCAGCAGGAGGCAGACTGTTGGAGAGGATCTGGCAGCAGGAGGCAGACTGTTGGAGAGGATGTGGCAGCAGGAGGCAGACTGTTGGAGAGGATGTGGCAGCAGGAGGGAGACTGTTGGAGAGGATGTGGCAGCAGGAGGGAGACTGTTGGAGAGGATGTGGCAGCAGGAGGCAGACTGTTGGAGAGGATGTGGCAGCAGGAGGGAGACTGTTGGAGAGGATGTGGCAGCAGGAGGCAGACTGTTGGAGAGGATGTGGCAGCAGGAGGGAGACTGTTGGAGAGGATGTGGCAGCAGGAGGGAGACTGTTGGAGAGGATGTGGCAGCAGGAGGGAGACTGTTGGAGAGGATGTGGCAGCAGGAGGCAGACTGTTGGAGAGGATGTGGCAGCAGGAGGGAGACTGTTGGAGAGGATGTGGCAGCAGGAGGGAGACTGTTGGAGAGGATGTGGCAGCAGGAGGGAGACTGTTGGAGAGGATGTGGCAGCAGGAGGGAGACTGTTGGAGAGGATCTGGCAGCAGGAGGCAGACTGTTGGAGAGGATCTGGCAGCAGGAGGCAGACTGTTGGAGAGGATGTGGCAGCAGGAGGCAGACTGTTGGAGAGGATGTGGCAGCAGGAGGGAGACTGTTGGAGAGGATGTGGCAGCAGGAGGGAGACTGTTGGAGAGGATGTGGCAGCAGGAGGCAGACTGTTGGAGAGGATGTGGCAGCAGGAGGGAGACTGTTGGAGAGGATGTGGCAGCAGGAGGCAGACTGTTGGAGAGGATGTGGCAGCAGGAGGGAGACTGTTGGAGAGGATGTGGCAGCAGGAGGGAGACTGTTGGAGAGGATGTGGCAGCAGGAGGGAGACTGTTGGAGAGGATGTGGCAGCAGGAGGCAGACTGTTGGAGAGGATGTGGCAGCAGGAGGGAGACTGTTGGAGAGGATGTGGCAGCAGGAGGGAGACTGTTGGAGAGGATGTGGCAGCAGGAGGGAGACTGTTGGAGAGGATGTGGCAGCAGGAGGGAGACTGTTGGAGAAGATGTGGCAGCAGGACGCAGACTGTTGGAGAGGATGTGGCAGCAGGAGGGAGACTGTTGGAGAGGATGTGGCAGCAGGAGGGAGACTGTTGGAGAGGATGTGGCAGCAGGAGGGAGACTGTTGGAGAAGATGTGGCAGCAGGACGCAGACTGTTGGAGAGGATGTGGCAGCAGGAGGGAGACTGTTGGAGAGGATGTGGCAGCAGGAGGCAGACTGTTGGAGAGGATGTGGCAGCAGGAGGGAGACTGTTGGAGAGGATGTGGCAGCAGGAGGCAGACTGTTGGAGAGGATGTGGCAGCAGGAGGGAGACTGTTGGAGAGGATGTGGCAGCAGGAGGGAGACTACTATCATGTGTTCTGGGATTGTCCTGTTCTTCACAAGTTTTGGAGTCAGTTCAACAAAGCCTTACAGACAATTTATTACTATGACGATTTATCACCATCCACTGGATTTATGAACTCTGTATTTGGGCCTCAGGACTCTGTATTTGGGCCTCAGGACTCTGTATTTGGGCTCTGTATTTTTATTTATGTGTGTCATTATCTCTTATATGTTTTGTGCTTGGATGTTGAGTACTTTTTGTATTGTTTTGACTAAATAACAATGAAAAATAAAGTGATTAATTAAAAAATAAATCTTGATTTTCAAACTATAGTATTCAATTGTTTGTTTTTTCCTGGAGAGCAACTTTTGTCACAAGGAGTTTGATACAACAGTTATGTTGTTGTTGTTGTTGTTGTTGTTGTTGTTGTTGTTGTTGTTGTTGTTGTTGTTTTATGGCGGTTGACATCCGAGTGTTGCATTACCGCCAGACTTTATTCCTTAGACTTTGTCGTAGTCCTAAAAGTTCTTCTTCCAGTGCCTTGACTTCCAGTGCTTTGTCCTCAGACTCTGTCGTAGTCCGTAAAAGTACTCCTTCCATTGCTTTGGTGTTAAAAAGTCTACGCCGTGCGTCTACGAGCTGCCACTCGTAGACGCACGGCTCTTGTTGTTGTTTTATGGCGGTTGGCATCCAATTGTTGCATTACCACCAGACTTTATTCCTCAGACTTTTCGTACGTCCGTAAAAGTACTCCTTCCATTGCTTTGGTGTTACAAAGCCCATGAGGTCATGATATGTCTTTGTGACTAGAACAACAACAATCGGCTTTATTCCAGGGAGACTCTTCTTCATCTTCCTCTCCTTCTTTGACGTTCGGTGCTTCCACCGTACAGCTTTATTCTTTAGGCTTCATTCTATAGGCTTTAATATGTCCACTGATGTCGCCGCTTGGCAGCCGTGCGTCTACGAGACTGGACGAGGACAGGAGACCACCCCCACCCCCATCTCGTCAGTCTGATCACTCTGACTCCCCACAAGCAGACCCCCATCACTCCGACTCCCATTTAGCGCCTTTAGCCTGTTTTCTATATCTGCCCAATCAAGCTCCTTTGTTCCAAGGAATCTCCCTGCAGCTTTAGCAATGATCCTGATCCTTTCAGTTCTGCTTTGAGTCTGAGCAGCACAGTTTACAACATCCACCATAAAGAGTACAAAATCCTCTCTATCCACAACCAGGGTATTCTCATTAATTCTGGAACCTGCACACTTGGGACCTCCACTCTTGAAACCTTCACACTTCTTGGGAGCCACGCTGGCCTTTCTCATTTCGCCCTGGCTGGGAGCAGCGCTGGCTCCTCTCTCTGTATTTACTCTAAACTCGTTACTTGAAACTTTCTTGACTGCATCTGCATAGGATATACCTTGAGAGACCTTTATTTTCTGCACCTCAGCAGCTCTTTTGCTAAACCTGCATCCCCCGTAGGCAGAGCTATGTTCTTCCCCACAGTTACAGCACTTCAGTTTTGCTCCCACGTCACACTTCCCATACTCATGATCTCCTGCACATTTACCACATCTTTGCCTCCCTCTACAGACCGCTGCAATATGCCCAAAGCGCTGGCACTTAAAGCAATGCAGGGGCGGCGAAACATATGGCCTGACGCTATGGCACATGTACCCAATGAACACCTTACTAGGCAGGCACCTCCCTTCAAGTGTTATGACTTCTTCTGTTACTGTTAATGGCAGTTGGCAGCCGACTGAAAAGGTGCATTTACCGCCACCTACTGTAGAAGACGTACATCTACACGCTATACAACGCTTTACAACACTATAAAACGCTATACAACACTATACAACACTATAGCATTTAAAAAAAAGAGAAAGAGAGAGAAATGGACGATGATGTCATACAGTACACATTCCGTCTACTTTGATGACATACATTAAGTCACTCAATGATCCATTTAATAGAACACAAAGTGGGGCAGCCGCCATAGAAGAAGAAGACGAAGAAGAAGACAAGAAGAAGACATTTACCAACGAAAGAAGTCTAAAGAATAAAGAAAAAAGTCTAAAGAACAAAGAACAAAGACTAAAGACTAAAGAATAAAGAATAAAGTCTAAGACGTACAACTACAGTGGGCGGCAGTAATGTAAAGCTTAATGCCAACCGCCATAAAACAACAACAACAACAACTTGGATATCGACCGCCATAATACACCTAAGAAAAAGAGGAAGAAGAAGAACGATTAAATGTAATAATCTTAGGATTCGTAAATCCTTTGGGTGTTTCTTAAACTGGTGCAGAGCTGCAGTGAGGTGAGCGTCTGAAACATTTTTACATCCCATGACTTTGTGTATAGAAGATAATTCGTTTCATCAGATTTTCATTTACATTGTGTTTTTCTCAGTTTAAAAATTCAGAACGAAAAATGCACATTTTCAATTTTCGATGCATAGATTTCCAATTCAAGTCTAAATTCAGTGTTAAATGAATTCACAGTGAATTTAGCGTAATTGATCCAAGTGAGTGAATTTTATTATATTGAATCTTTGCAGAGAAGTTACACATTCTGAATTTAAACTTTTCATTTTTAAACTCAGGAAAATGCATACAAACAGCGATTGAAATTAAGAATAAAAACAATTAAGGCAAACATGTTTGAGTTACAGAAGTTACAAAACAACTTTCCATACATTTCCATTGCTAATTTGAACGTGTCCTTTTCCCCCTCAGACATTTAAACGGTTAAAAAATGGCGTCTGTGTCGAGAGGCGATTGCAAACTTTCAGTGTCTTCCTCCAAAGACCCGGAGCTGTGTCTGTCCTGGTGCATCTCCAAACTGCACACAAAGTCAGACAAAAGTCAAATGGACCTGGACAAGCGCGCGAGGATGGCCCAGTGGCGCGCCCTGGTGGCCATACGCACGCACCACATCAAAGGTCACAGGTCGGTGCAGAGACACGATACCATCCAATAATCTCCCTTAAAGGTGGTATGGACGATTTTTTTCAGATTTTTTTTTAATCATATTTCCTCGTGGCGTGGATAAATTATTAGTCCTGCCACGTATCAATCATAAAATGCACCTACCGCTCACCTGCAGCCGCGTCAGGCTCGTCCCCACATTTCCGCGTGCCTAAGCGCATGGATCTATCATAATATAGTTCCCTCAGTGTATGGGGCAAAATGAAGACGGAGAAAGACAGTTCGAGCTGTGGACAGAAATCTACGGGAGACGAGAGATGCGATGCGATCCGTTGCGCTAATAAACAAACGCACGTGTGTGTTGTATCAGTCCACACGGGGGAGTGCGCATGCGCACTTCCGCCTGAGTTCTCAAATCGCCGAAAAATCGCCTTTAAACCGCCTTTAAATCACAAACATTCGGGACGGGACAAGATCTCGCAAGATGATTTAGCAAAATGTGGAAAAGCATCTTGGGAGATTCTTTTTTTTCTGTGCGTTTACTTTTGGGCGTGTTTCACCTCTTGAGAAGCTTTAGTTAAAACGGCAGAGCTACAATGACAGCAAAAAATTATCAAAATAAATCAGAACTAGTTTTGATACTCATTTGAAGTCTGTATGACATATTAGACTTCACTTTTCAGAAAAAGAAAGATTACATTTAAGATTTTACCAAACATTTTGCCTGTTTTTCTCCAATTTGACAACGTGGGTGACGTTCATAATGTCACTTCCTGGTTTGACGGTGAATATGACATAGGGAGAGGCAAGTATTGATACTAAAGAAAATCACATGAACAGGGGAAAATCTCCTTTTTCAATCTTGAACTTCATCAGAACTATTGTAAGACCACAAAGTTTGATAAAGAAAGAACTATTATTTTTGTATTATTATTTTAATATTAGACTTTTGTGTTAAACCTTGACCTAAAATATAGACGCACGGTGGCAAACCAACATCACATGATCTCCATTTCTTATTTTCTTTAACATTAGACTGTTTAGTTGTTATGAGTGACTGTAAATGAAGCAGTCATTATTAGTTACCGTGGAGCTTTATTGAGTGTTTTTTTTTTTTTTTTACAGCATAGAGTAAAACACACACTTTAAAGATCTCCAGTAGGTGGCGGTAAATGCACCTTTTCAGTTGGCTGCCAACCGCCATTAAAAGTAACAGAAAAAGAAGACTATGTAATACATTACGCAGTCACTATTTGTTCCTGAGATTCTTTATTATTTGTTTTTTTGGGACGTTTCACTGGTCACATTTCTTGTCCGATTTTCGTCATTCAAGGTTCTTTTGGTCGATATTTTCTGTTCGATTCTTGCTGTTGCTTTTGGTATTCCTCGGTTTTGTAATTTTTCTGGGATTCATCGTCAAAGTTGGAATTTTTCTTATCTTTTAGAGTGGCGGGATAGTAGTACTAGTTATTTCTATAACTACTTTGCAGTTGTAGAACTTCTAGTACCTGTAGCAGTGTTTACGTCATGCTATGATCATGTCTACTGTACAGGATATGGCCATGCATTTCGCTGTCACTCACACACGGCTTCTTGATCTGTTTTATTTTTATACCAACGCGTTTTTCGTCATGCATCACAAGTCGCATCCAGTTGTTTATCGTCATAGTTTTAATCAGTGCCATTCAACACAAAAAAGTCACATTTCGTCGACTGAACTCTGCTCCAAACCACGTGTTGAGAGGATCCACTGTGGATTTCTGCCTTAAAAAGAGCAGCTCTAAACAACTGCATCTTGTTTATCTCATTATTTACTCATCAGAGAGTGTGCTGCTCCTGTAGGTCGTCGATCTCGCGGTTCCGGCGTGAGGGAGGACTCGGGCCCCTCCTGGAGCTGCTCAAACAGTCCGACTGCGACAGAAAGACGCTGGACCTGGGCCTGAGCATTCTGGGAAACTGCTGCACCGAGAGGGAGACGTGCGCTCAGGTGAGGACAGTCAGGGACCACGTGACAAATAAGTCTCTAAAACAACTTTTGAAATACGATATATGGCTATGACGATGAACAATGATATTCAAACTACTTTATGCTCCTGAAACAATAACCAGGATCATCTCAGAAAACTTAATCCAAATATACAAACGCATTAAAAACATGAACTGTAAAGGGAAAAGCAGAATTAAACACTTAAGTACCAGTAGTTATTGTCTGTAATGAGTAATAGGCGATGCTTATTTTAAAAAATGTACACTATAAATATTCACCGGGAGGGTTTATCCCTCTATACTTAACAAACAATGTTAAGTCATTATAAATTGCAGCTCTGCAGGAGGAAAAGTGACTTATTTATGGGATACATATTGTGTGCCCTGGATACATATTTTATTCTGAAATTCTTGGCAATTTTTTTGGTAATGATGAGTAAAGTCTGAGAATAAGTTTTGACTGTGGGACGTTTGGTCTCTAAACACTTTTGGATGCTTTATTCTTGTTTTTTCCCCTTTTATAGCTGGACTATATTGTTTATGGGAAATCTGTCTCTATATCTGAGCAAGACTTTTGATTTATTTGGACTAAAATGGTAGTTTCCTGCTGTTGTAACGATGGTTCTGTTTTCTAATGCAGGTTCGCAAACTGGATGGAATCAACATTATAGGTCAGTGAACTCATGGAACTGTTACTTTCGTTATGGTGTAAAGTTCTTATTTTTTTATAAGCTTTTGTTGTGAAAGATGCAATTAAATCTAAATTTCTTACAAGAAGTCAAATAAAGCAAGGATAAGCACATCAGAGGCCTCATCAATTTAATTTATATACAACCGAACCAAAATAATCATGGGCCTAAAACAGAACCCTGTGGAACTCCTCACTCAGTTCTCCACAAACAGGATTCACTTCCATTTAACATATCGGAATCTGTTCAACTAAGACTGTCCTTTTCTTGTTTGATTTGATTAGATTATTAAATACAAATTTCAAATATATGAATAAACTTCTCAGATTTTCATCAATAACACACTTTATTCATAAACATTCTCTATCTAGAGCCCTTCAGTCGCCATATTTACACCTTTATTTGGTTAGAAAGTCTTTAAAAAGTCTCATGGTGCCATAGAAATAATGGGTTGACTGTGAAACACTAAAATGAACAATGCTCATTATCTAAAAAGTCAAATACCAAACTGACCAAACTGTTCTGTTTCCTGGCTGCAGTGGACGTCATGAAGAGGCAGGTGGCGCTGGTGTCAGTGCAGAACAGAGCGGCTCGAGCTCTGGGGAACCTGGCCCTGGATCCAGAGAGTTCAGCCCTGATCCACGCAGCCGGTGAGACACTGCCCTCATGTGTCAACACTGAGAATTACTCCACAGACCCTCTGATGTTTGTAAAGCCAAATGTGCACACGTACATTTGAGTGTTTAATTCCGCACACGTTTTAATAGTGTATTTATTGTGTGAGTGTGAATAAAGATAATGGCTATAGGCAAGGCAAGTTTATTCATAGAGCACATTTCATATACAAGGCAATTCAAAGTGCTTCACAGAACACTTTAAAAGTCCATTATTATCCCCCAGATTTCTAACTTGATTTGTAGGTTTTAGAGCGAGACTCTAGAGGTGACGCTAACACTTTCTCTTTGTTTCTGTGGGACAAAAACGATGATTTCAGTCTTGTCTGAGTTCAGCTGGAGAAAGTTGTTTTGCATCCACACACTGACTCTGGCACCAGCAGGAGGCCCTCTGGCACCAGCAGGAGGCCCTCTGGCACCAGCAGGAGGCCGGTCCACACATCCACACACTGATCTGTTGGATGCAGTGACAGAGTGAATCCACTGGTCCATATTCACCTGCCGATAGTGAAACATAGATCTGACTCGTCTGCATCATTGTGATAGGACACATTTTCACTGTGTATCATCTGACCTAACGGCAGCATGTAGAGGTGGAACAGAAGGGGACCCAGGACTGACCCTTGGGGCATGCCACAGGTTAGGGCAATTTAGGGCAGTGCCAGTGATGCCCACCCAGTCCTCTAGTCTCTGTAAGAAGATCCCATGATCGACAGTGTCAAAAGCAGCACTCAGATCCAACAGAATTAAGACTGAGGCTTTGCCCGTGTCAGTGTTCAGGCGGATGTCGTTTGTCACCATGACAACAACAGTCTCAGTGCTGTGATGAGGTCTAAAACCTGACTGAAAAACATCAAATGAGTTGTTTATTAAGAGGAAATCTGTGAGCTGTTGGTAAACAACATTTTCAAGGACTTTGCCCCAAAATGTCAGATTAGAGATGGGCCGGTAATGACTCAGTACTGCAGCATCAAGACTGCTCTTCTTTAGGAGAGGCTTTATGACCGCAGTTTTCAAAGACATTGGGAATGTTCCAGATCTAAGTGACATTCAAGATTATAAGAAGAAATAAAAATATAGCCGCAAGCGGCAATGATCGGCCCTCGCCACGCCTCCACGCCGCAAGAGGAGGGGGCGCTAACGCGCCCCAATTGTCCTTTTATTACATCTACTGCTGAATCTGTGACGCTGTCACATCTTCTCCCCTTTGTTTTACCATCAAAAAGCAATTTTATTTTGAATTTTTGGCAAAATGTGCGGACAGCACAGATACCGTGACTCTTTGAATAAAAATGTGGATAACTTTTGGATGGTCCATCCAAAAGTGACTCGCATTTTGTTTTCCCATCTGTATGATGTGACTACAGAAATAGCACTAGGGGGGGCTATTTTTACACAGGGCCCCGGGTTGGTTTAATTTTTAATATGACAATAAGTCCTGGCAACGCTTAGACCCAGTGCATCCTATGTATGGGAGATACCAGGTGAAAGGCGAGGGGGGATGGGTGATGGGGCTTTTGTAGCCGTGGAGAGTTTGGGACCAAGTGAAAGGCGAGGGGGGATGGGTGATGGGGCTTTTGTAGCCGGGGAGAGTTTGGGACCAGGTGAAAGGCGAGGGGGTGGGCTTTTGTTGGTGTAGTCGGCTTGTGCAGGAAAGAGTTGATAAGTGTTGATATAACTCTTGATCTTGCTATATTGGGTGTGAGTGGAGCCATCTAAACTCTTTGATCAGACATTCAAAATGGCTGGGAAGGCCCCTTGGTGAGGGTGGAGATGGGAAGGAGAGTGAGGAAGTGGGAGTAGATATTGCAGGGGGGATCCAGGGCTGCTCTGAGGACAGGGACGATGACAGGGATGCTGTCGAGCCTGTCACAGATGGGTCCAAAGCCTTTGATGAGGACCCTATGGGGAATGACTCCTGCGCTGGCTGCGGTGAAGATTGTTGTGGTGCTGTTGCTAATGAGTCCTGGCGGTGGAGGTGATTGTGGAGCAGCTGGAGCTGAAACCTTTGCTGCTGATGGTGGTGGTGGAGCGGCTGCTGATGAATCCTTTGGTGGAGGCTGTGGTTGTGGTGCTGTCGATGCTGAAACATTGGCTCGGTTACTATCGAGGAATCACCAGCATAAGAGTTTAGCTGATTTCAAAATCATTCCTCCTCTTCATAAATCTCTGCACATAAAACAATATAAATGACACACAGCTTACACACTCACTCAGATGAATACAGAGTGGGAGGCCATCTGACGTTTGTTTTTTTGTTTTTTTCAGGTGGTGTTCCTCTGCTGCTTCTCTGCGTCTCTCAGTCGACCTCTTCGTTCTCTCCATCGTCTCCTCACTCTTCCTCCAGCAGTTCCACTGCTCCGTCCTCTCCTTCTTCTCCTGCTACTCCCGACAGTACCACTACTTCTACTACTACTTCTACTTCGTCCACTCGTCCCTCCAGTCCTCTGCTGGAGTCCAATCCTGGTCTTGAATGTGCACAGTCGGCCGCCCGTGCTCTGCTTTACCTCTGCGACTCCTCGTCCCATCGCCTGGCTCTACTCTCTCACGGCACGTTCTCGTCTCTGGCGCCGCTCGTCGTCCCCGAGTTCCCCTCCGCCTTGCGCCGTGCCGCCCTCCGCGCCCTCCACGAGCTCACACGGGGCTGCGGCGTCAAGTGTGCACGGCAGGTGGCTCGCTCCGGGATCCTGCCTCAGCTCGGGGCCCTGGCAAATGGAGAAGAAGAGGAGGAGGAGGACAAGGAGATGGAGGAGCTGGCGCTGAAGACTCTGGCTAACGTGTGCGCTCAGGGCTGCCTGCGCCCCCTGGTGGGCTCTCTGGGCGTCATCCAGAGGTTCTGCGACGAGGTGAAGAAGGACGCGCTGAAGTCGGGCGTGTTTCTCAAAGCGCTGTGTCTCTGCTGCAAAGAGGCGGTGAACAGAGCCAAAGTGAAGGACTCTGGAGGCCTGGAGCTGCTCACGGGATTCATCGCATCGCACCAGGACCATCCTCTGTCCAGGTACAGGCCCATGTCTCAGGGTTTAGATCCTCTGTCCAGGTACAGGCCCATGTCTCAGGGTTTAGATCCTCTGTCCAGGTCTCAGGGTTTAGATCCTCTGTCCAGGTCTCAGGGTTTAGATCCTCTGTCCAGGTTAAGGTTCTGATGAAGAGGAAGTGTACTAGAGTGTAACTCTAACTTTTAGTCACGTTTTTGACAATTTTTTTTGTTTTTGGTCACTTCATGCTGATTTTCGTTGCTTTTTAGATGCTTTTTGATGCTTCTACTCATTTTTGTCACTTTTGATCACCTTTTGTCACTAATAGTTTGGAGCTCCTCTTGAGCTAAAGCCTACTTTGGGAGATAAAACCTCTCAGGGTACACTTTAGAAAGAACTCTGAAGGAATTTGAAAGTATAGTGTATGAATGTAGTGACGCAAATCCTCTTTTCCAATAAAAGTTACACATTTCAACATTTCGGCTCATGGATTTGTTCTAAAATGGGCTCGTTCTAATATTCTCTAACCCTTACTAACCCTTTGCACTCCGTTTAGGCTGGCGATCGGGGCCTGTGTGGACTTTGTGTTTGACGAGGTTGCCATGGAGAGGTTGCTGGAGCTGGGGCTGGTGGCGGTGTTGGTGGTGCGTCTGGTGCGTCTCTGTGAAGGCTCATACCTGCCCCCTGCTGACGTGCCAAAGGATTGCATGGACTTCTTTGACTTTCCTGCTCCTGAAGAGAAGAAGGGAGCGCTGTGCTCGTCCAGCTTCCTCAGCCTCAGGTTAAAGTCGTGTTTAGACCCACGTTTAGCAACAAAACAGGACAGACCACTAATAACAATAACTTGCTGTGACTCTTTCAAAGTGTCACAAACTTACTATTATTATTATTGGCTAAAAACTACGCATATAAAAAGCAGCAGAAAACAGGAATTTGTCCCTCTCTACATTTGGGTGACGGGTTTGTCATTCTTTGTTGAAAGGTGCTTGCAGTTTGGTGATGGGCTCCACAGCTGCTGACGGTGGTTTAGTGATTCACAGCGAGAAGATCGTGGGTTTGATTCCTGATCGCGCTATAAGGGGCAGCTAGCTTTAACGTCACCTTTGACAGCACTTTGAAACGTTTCTTTCTGCAATTGACATAGTTTCCCTTTTGTTTCAGGTCCTGGCTGTTGTCTGAAGGCCTCATCTCGTCTGAAGGCGATTTACTCGACTCCTCGTCCACACCGGAGTCAGACTGGAGCGGGCTGCACCTGTCGTCTGCTTCTACAACTACAGCTGCTCCTGCTGCTCCTGCTCCCTCCTGCAGCCACAAACCTCCTTCTAAGTTCAAACTGGGCTCGCCACATCGTGGAAAACACAGAGTGTCGGTTCTGAAGTTCACGCTCGAGACGCCTCCACCGTCTGCGTGTCGCTCGGCGTCGTACCACCCGTACCACCCGGAGCCCTGGACGCCCGAGTCGCCCATCCTGCTGCTGTTGTCACGTTTCTCGCACGTTCCGGACCCAAGTGCGGCTTTGGTGAACACGGCGGTGATGTCGGGGCTGCTGCTGTACCTGACGAGCCACCCGGACCCGAGCGCGCGCTGTTTCAGGCTCTTACTGCGGCTCAGCGAGAACCCCAACTGTCTGCAGGCGATGGTGCGGAGCGGAGCGGCCGCCATGATCCAGTATCGCCTGTGTGGAAGACGAGAAGAACGAGAGGAGCGAGAAGAACGAGAGGAGCAGAGGCAGAGCCCGCGAGTGAAGGCCAAAGTCCAGCAACTCGGTAAGAAATAACCACTGCTCTTTAAACACAAGCTTATTAAAGTACATACATATGATTGTGGGTTCAATTCCCGGGCCAGACCAACATCACATGATGTTTTTTCCCGTGTTAAGGTCATGCAGTGTTCTCTCCCGGTTCTCCAGCTCCCTCCCACTGTCCAAAGACATGCATATGCATGCATATGGCAAAATTGGCAACTCTAAATTGGGCGAGTGAATGGTTGTTTGTGTGTCTATGTCTATGTTGGCCACTGTTCAGGGTCGTGAGACTAAAGTCACGCGCGACCCCTAATGGGAAAAAGCAGTAGAAAATGAATGAATGAATGGAACCGGTAAGAGGAATAGTCAATACCACCGATATGGCTGAAATCTTCTTAATATCCATCCCTCTTCATATCAAAACCACACCTCTCTTTAAGAAGGTTCTCTGTGAAGCCTCCTGACCCTGTGCTCCTCCAGGCCTGAGCCTCCTGACCAACCTCCAGCTCCAGTGTGAAGGAGCGTTTGGAGCCGGAGTCCTGAGCCACCTCCTGCTGACGGGATCAGAGTCTGACCGGCTCCACAGCGCCCTCTGCCTGCCACTGCTCACCAGGTACAGCGCCAAACACACATGGACATCCCATCGATAGTTATTCTGTTCACTTCACGACTATCACTATCAAAGACTTCTGCCGAAATTTTGCACAATTAATACATTCTTTTTGAAGGATTGACGTGGGCGGGAACCTGTCCTATCCTTGCTGAATAATTTATTTCCAATGTAGTTTATTCTATCCAATTCA
The DNA here is from genome assembly GCF_026437365.1 of Eucyclogobius newberryi. NCBI lineage: Eukaryota > Metazoa > Chordata > Actinopteri > Gobiiformes > Gobiidae > Eucyclogobius > Eucyclogobius newberryi. The sequence continues at coordinate 16,638,591 of NW_027315757.1, forward strand.
GTGAAGAAAAATGTAAAGAGCAGTACATAGGAGAGTCAAGAGGCTTTATCAGCACAGAAGACACTCAAGTTCAGGACCCCAGAGTGTCATGCATCTGCATATTAAAGCCTCTAACCACTCTATTGAAGACAGTGAGGAGAAGATTTTAAGCAGGAGAAAGATGGTTTGAAGTGAGTTAATGAGGCAATTTTTGTTAAAAAATAAAGACCAACATTAAATAGGAATGGGACGTTAAGATTTAACCTTCCAGTTGTTTATAATGGAATTTTGAATCCCTGGAAAGGTTGACGCCCAGAGCATTTGGATGCTAATCAGCTACACAGGGAGGAGAGAGAGTGAGCCAGGTACAATAGGAGGCTGATAGCCCATTAAAGGACTGATAGTAAACAAAGAGCCTAGTTTGATAGAAAACAAAGTGGTTCAGTTTCTGCTGAAACCAACAACACATTTTCATCAGGAGGTCCCGCCCGGGGCCTACCCAGAGTAGGATAAATATCTGAGTTCCTGGTCTTGATTTACAGATTGAGAATGACTCGTAACCCTGACTTCGTTTTTCCTAAAACAGAGTCCACATGATACAACTGAATCTTTTTCTACAATGGAACACTCTTGGACGAATGAGGGATTACACCGGCATGTACCTAAAATAAAAAAATAATTTAAAATGTTTTACATTTGTAACCGGTCCCTCTTGAAAAAAGAGGCTAACGATAAATAATAAAAGTTTGTTAGTGCATGGACATTAGATCAAATAAAAATGTCCAATTATGAAAGTTAGTTGCCACTGTTCTTCAGTAGACCTTTACAGTCAGAAATTGGCTGCTGGAACGAAATGTTGTATACTGTAGATTACCATGGCAATGTGCTTTATCATGGCGATGAGTAGGCGGATCTTGCCCCTGAAAATGATAAATAACTTTTTAAACCTGTTAAATACGTAACCCAATATTTAACACATTTACATTTGTAACTGTGGTTAAAAATTATCATTTGTTTCCTTCCAGTAACAAGACTCTGTTGAAGAAGCTCCTGTTGGGCAGCGGCGGTCTGCAGTTTGCTCTTCAGCCTCTAGGGGGCGACACACACTCAAACCAAACGACTCCACCTCAGGATGAGTCTCCACAGTGTCCTCTGCGTGCGCTCTACCTCCCCCTGCTGGCTGGATGCCTCTCTGCACTCACAAAACCCTGCGTCAGAACCGGCTTCACTTCCACAAACGCTGTTTGCTCGCTCTCGTCTCCTGCCACCAAAAAACCCCGCCTCTCCTCGCCGTCCTGCCACTATAGCGCTGCTGCCTTTGACCTCAGCTTCCTATTGGATGACGGCGAGACGTTATCGGCCAATCGCGATGCTGTATCAGGGGACCAGACCTCCAGCGAGTATTTCCAAGCTCTTCTGAACGGGGGGTTTGGCGAAGCGACCAGCAAAGGCTCCATTCCCATTAAAGAAGTTAGCAGCGCGATGCTAGCTCCCGTTTTGCATTACCTCCATGGCTGTCGCTTCAACGCCGCGGCAACGGACAAGTGTCAAATGTTAGACAGTTTTGCTGACGGCGTGATGAGCGAAAACGATCGATTGGAGGAAACGCGTCTCGGCAATGCGATGATCGGTGCCTGTCGGTTTTTAGTCGCCGATTTGCAAAAAGAGTTGGAAGACGTTTGCGTTTCGTCACTCGCGTATGGATGGAACCGCGTCGAGAGAGACATTTGCAAAGACATAAGCGAAAAAGTGTCAACCCAAACTTTAGATTTCGACGAGAAAACGCAAGAAAGTCCAGATGCAAAACCTCAAAAACGGAAATGCGCAGACAGCGCTTCGTCAGAGAACTTTGTGAACAGTGGTTGGATTTTGGCGCGTCTTCCACAGATGTATTGGTTTTCGCAGAGGTACAGTTACTCAAACCTGCGGTACACCTGCCTTGCCATCCTCCTGGGGGCGCCGATCTCTCAGTCCCAGGTCGCAGACGCTCTCAGGAGCCTGGTCCAAGAGGCCGACTGCATTCAGATGCTCAAACTGGACTTGGTCCAATTGGTGACGGAGGCTTTGAGCTGCAAAGGGAACGTCAGCTGTTGAAAAAGACTGAGAAATGAGAAAAACCACTGGAGTTACAATGATCTTGATTTAGTTGGCTTTAGGGCTGCAGCTAACAATTGTTTCGTTAGTTGCAGCCCTTATATGTGTATTGTGTGCACCCCGGGGTTTTATGCATGATCAGTGTATCTAAATGTAGATCATGTAGTCATAAAATGAATTTCACTTTTCTAAAACTATATCGCACACATTCAATATTTTATCAATCACTTTTAAAATTAAAATAAATAAACACAATATCTCATACTTCAACATCTTTTCTGCAGGGTTTACCACTGGCCACCAGAGGTCACTACAGTCTAAGCTCCTCCGTAGCGTGTGTAAGCGGCTGCAGTTTTCGGTAGGATTATCACGAACAAAAGACTTGAACGCACAAGACAATTTTACACATACCCCAGGTCATCCATATCTTTCCAACGGGAACTTCTAAAACACATTAGAACGTACAACACTTTAACTTCCATGACTGACTGCAGTCATGGAAGTTAAAGTGTTGTACGTTCTAATGTGTTTTAGAAGTTCCCGTTGGAAAGATATGGATGACCTGGGGTATGTGTAAAATTGTCTTGTGCGTTCAAGTCTTTTGTTCGTGATAATCCTACCGAAAACTGCAGCCGCTTACACACGCTACGGAGGAGCTTAGACTGTAGTGATTTACTTACACCAAGTTAACACCTGGACACCTGGACTTCCACACACGTCTATCCTACTCCCCCATTCAATTTGGATACGACAATGACTGAAGTGGGGGCGTGTCAGTCCAGACCGGGGGCGTGTCAGTCCAGAAATAGGGTTCTGCTTTCCCTTGACCATTCTGTTTCTGTCTCTGTGTTTTTCTTTATTTGATGTACTACAGGTAAAAAGTGAATTAGTTCATTTAGAATGCATTTGTTTAAACTTTTAAAGGGGAAAAACATTTCTGGAGATTCAACCGGTTTATTTTTGTTAAAAAAACGTACTTTTGTTATAAAAAACATTAACATTAACTTCATCTGTGTCTGTGCTTTTCTCACGTTGAGCAGGGTTTGGAACAAGTTCACGGTAATGACATGTGTAATTTATAGAAGAAGGAAAATGATTAAAACCATCATTTGATCACAAAAACTTATCTGAAAGTTTGAAACGAATGAAACCAGCAGCAGATTCTTTACATTTGTTTATTAGTGTGAAGCTTACAGTGAAGGCATCGGCAGAAGAGCTCAGACGTGTTAGCGTGTTGTTAGCATGTCTTTAGCTCCCTGCAGACGCCCTCGCACCAGGCGCTCAGTGGTCCGAGCCCTCGAATCCGCCCGGCAGTGGGTTGGCGTGAGGATTATGGAACAGACTGTGGTTCCCGTCACCCCAAGGAAACTTCTGTAGAGATAAAAGCATAAAAACAGATTTAAACTGTCGCTCTGGGCTGTGGTTCCCGTCTGCAGAGATGGCTCCACTCAGTGCTTATCAAACCTTAGTTTTTTAGTAAAAAAAATTGTTTCAAATGTTCTGTGACGAGACACTGCCCTGATTAAAGTCCCACGTAAATACAGCTCTGCGCTCCCTCAGCCACACCCACTCGTCTACGGGATAAAAGGAGTAGGAGTAGTAGTAGTAGTAGTTGTATTTGTAGTACGTGTACCTTGGTGCGTATGCGCAGATGGCTGTACGGGACAAAGTCACTGTCATTTTCGTGTTCACCCTTGAGGTAGGCGTTGAACATACACACAGCCACGCCCGGAAACGCCACCACAAACGAGAGGATCTTCCACGTGCGAGCTGAAGACACGAGAGGAGGTAAGCAACAAACAAACAAACAAATGAAATAACTAAATAATGAGTTGCAGGAAAACAGCACAAATCAGATTATTGTATGTTTTTATTTGTTTTAAATGTCTTTGTACCTCCGCCATCGTGTTCGGCTGAAGCAGAAGCCGCCGCCAACAGCCGCCGAGCCACGAGCGCTCCCGGAGACACCGACATCTGAGAGGGAAAACAATACAACAGACATGTTTTACACAGCAGGAAACACCGACATCTGAGAGGGAAAACAATACAACAGACGTGTTTTACACAGCAGGAAACACCGACATCTGAGAGGGAAAACAATACAACAGACGTGTTTTACACAGCAGGAAACACCGACATCTGAGAGGGAAAACAATACAACAGACGTGTTTTACACAGCAGGAAACACCGACATCTGAGAGGGAAAACAATACAACAGACGTGTTTTACACAGCAGGAAACACCGACATCTGAGAGGGAAAACAATACAACAGACATGTTTTACACAGCAGGAAACACCGACATCTGAGAGGGAAAACAATACAACAGACGTGTTTTACACAGCAGGAAACACCGACATCTGAGAGGGAAAACAGAACATATAAAAGTCTTTAAGTCTCAAGTTTTTGGCCTCAAGTTCAAGTTCTATACTTTAAGTTTAAAGATGTTTCAAGTCTAAAGGTCCTGGTCACAAATAATCTTGTGGGAGAGTTTTTAACTGTAAAGAAAAGTTATTTCTATTTTTTTTTTTAAGTCTGTCCGTCTGTAAGAGTTAGATCTCTCCTTCACTGTGACTGCAGACTGAACTCCTCCAGGTTTATATTGTTTCCCAAGGAGGTTTTGTAGTTTTTCCTGGCTGAGAAGAAGGGTCTAAGGACACGGGACCCTGGGACATTTGTCTAAGGACTCGGGACCCTGGGACATTTGTCTAAGGACACGGGACCCTGGGACATTTGTCTAAGGACTCGGGACCCTGGAACATTTGTCTAAGGACTTGGGACCCTGGGACATTTGTCTAAGGACTCGGGACCCTGGAACTTTTGTCTAAAGACTTGGGACGTTGGGACATTTGTCTAAGGACTCGGGACCCTGGGACATTTGTCTAAGGACACAGGACCCTGGGACATTTGTCTAAGGACTCGGGACCCTGGGACATTTGTCTAAGGACTCGGGACCCTGGGACATTTGTCTAAGGACTCGGGACCTTGGGACATTTGTCTAAGGACTCGGGACCCTGGGACATTTTGTCTAAGGACTCAGGACCCTGGGACATTGCCAAGTCCCTATGAACATTGTTTAATCTGTTTTTCATTGTCGCCCTGGAAGAAACTGCTGTTGTGATTTTTGGCGTTACAAAAATAAATTAGATTGAATTGTATATATGATTTAGATTCATTTATTAGGTCAATATTTTTTGTATCATGCAATTTTGGAGCCTTAAAAACGTCTGTATTTAAAAAATGCAAGACCGTTCAAAGCCATACTATGGAACATTTCAGGCAAAGTAATACCAAAAAAGTGCACCTTTAAATAAGAGGGAAAGTAACTTAAACTTAACATAATTAGCTGGTTGGTTTAACTCGAGTTGTTTCATCTGTTGTTTTTCACTTGTGGCATGTGCTTCAGTTGGTTTTCTGCGTCACACGGAAACTCAAATGTAACAAACATGCACAAACCTGCTGCTCTTACCTTCACTGCTGAGGAAACCACAGCCACAAAAAAAAAATCCTGGTGAATTTGAAATAAACGTGAATATGTTTGCAAAGCTTGGCCCCTGTTTTTTTGATTTGTGTAGTGGATTTTGCCCTTGACGCTGTCCTGGGCTGAACTGTGGCTCCTCCCTCGCTGCTCCTGTACCTGCGCCAACTCCGGGTTATATTTGGACAAGTGTAAGCAACAGAACCAGGCGGGGAACAGCCAGGAAGTCAAAGTGTCGCACGAGCAGTCACTTTTACACCAGTATGTCATAAAGTGGTTTATTTGTGCAGGTTTAGCAGCAGCAGCAGTGATATTAGTAACACCTGTAGTACTTTTTATTTTATAATTGCTTTTTCACCAGGCCAAACATTAAGAATAAAAGTGGCCTACTAACAATGAAATAAGTAATAACTCTGTATCTGTTTGTTTTGTAATCTGGGTGAGATTGAGTATCTGAGAATCATTTATTTATTTTTTATTCATATTTAACTAAATGTGGAAAAACTTGACTGCCAGTGTCAAAAACGTGACTAAAAGCAACAGAAATCTAAAAAGCTAAAAGAGACAAAAACATAACTAAAAGTAGCAAAAACTTTGCTATCCGTGACTAAACTGAGTAAAAAAGTGACTTTAAAGTGACTTTAAAGTGACTAAAAGTGGCAATACATGACTAAATGTGACAAAAACACAACTAAAATAAAAATAATGTGGCTATAGGTGACAAAAGCGACAGAAAAGTCACTTGAAAGTGACAAAAACGTGATTATAGGGGATAAAAATGCAAACAAAAGCTACAAAAACATGACTACAAGGACTATTACTACTACTACTATACTATTCCTTTACTACTACTATACTACTACTATACTACTACTACTACTATACTACTACTATACTACAACTACTACTACTACTATTACAACTTCTACTTGTTCATACAGATCTGCAAAATTGGATTGATCCTTCAGCGTTGCCTATTTCCTCTTTTTACACATCTCATTTTAACATGAAAACAATCAGGTTATTTTCAGATAACTGATTATTTTTGTTATTTTGAGTTATTCATTTTTCAGTTTTGTATTTTAATCCGAAACAATCACAAAATAACGTGACGCTGTCATAAAATAACTTGAGAATATCACGTTTTAAAAAACTATATTGGCCGTTTTTTTTTTCTTTGAGAAAGTCATTTTTAACCCAAAAAAAATCCAATCCGGTATCTGGTCTGAGCCGGAAGTGACGCAGCTGCAGTCCGGGTCAAAGTGCACCAAACTCGGCTTCCACTTCCTTTTCTTTAGCGGTGTCCGTGGAGCAGCAGCAGTGAGTGGCGTTTTCCTACCCATAATCTGCATCCATCGTCTTCAAACCGCATTTATTAATCACGTTTGTCATGTCAGGTCATCTCCACACGACTTAGTCTACAGGATATATATGTTATTTCTTTATATTTATAAACGATGAGGCTGAAATGATCACTAAACGATGCGACGTGTAGCGTTCACTAAACGATGCGACGTGTAGCGTTAGCTTTGCATTGAACATGGCAGCTCGCTTACTTCAGTGTTTGCCCCAAAACAAGAACATTCAGTGTTTTAATGTGACTAAATATAACTTCTACATTTATGTTCTGACCCTGACACGCGCTCAAAACAAGGCTATTACATTTTAAGTAGTTTTTCAGGGTTTAAACGAGTGTATTTTCCGCTCTATTGATGCTAACTCATTAGCTCCAGCGCTAACAGCCGAACATCTAAGGGCGCAGGGTTTAGCTGACACGTTTTCTCATTTGTGGAGTGTTTAGGCGCTAATCTGTCATTTTCCTGCAGAAATGGGCAAGTTCATGAAGCCTGGGAAGGTGGTGATGGTCCTGGCTGGACGCTACGCCGGACGCAAAGCTGTTATCGTCAAAGTACGTCCTGAAAATGTCCCGTGTAAAGATCCTTCTGCAGAGACCCTCAGGAGTCATCAGTTTGATCTGGTTTAGTTTATACTTCAAATATACTTCAGTTATTTGTCTCCGCTTTATGATTTATTAATTTTTTGCATGAAATATCTTCAGCGTTCACTTCCTTTTCAGTGTGACTTGTTTTGTCCCTGGATTAAATGTAAAGCAGTCCCACAATTTAGCTTCAACTAGTTTGTAATGGATTTAATGTAATCTTAACCTAAATGTCACGTTCTAAGTACATTTATGACTGACTAATTTAAGTCATCAAATCATTTATAGATGTCCATTGGGGTTAAGTGAGCTTGAAGAGCTTTGTTTGTTTTGCATACTAATGAATCTACTGGAAACATGCTGTTAACAGGGCAGATTGTTGCCATGGTATTCTGAAACGGGCCGAGCGTCTTAAAAGAATGTATTGGTTTGATGGCTCGGAAAGACTATAAAATATGACCCTTCCTAAAACCCGAAATAAATCTTAAAGGTGTGTTCTAACGGCTCTTCCTGTCCCTTTTCCCCCAGAACATTGACGACGGCACGACAGACCGCCCCTACAGCCACGCCCTGGTCGCTGGCATCGACCGCTACCCCCGAAAAGTCACCACCACCATGGGCAAGAAGAAGATCGCCAAGAGGTCCAAGATCAAGGCCTTCGTCAAGGTCTTCAACTACAACCACCTGATGCCCACCAGGTCTGTGTGCTCTAGTGTCATTTACACCTGATGCCCACCAGGTCTGTGTGCTCTAGTGTCATTTACACCTGATGCCCACCAGGTCTGTGTGCTCTAGTGTCATTTACACCTGATGCCACCAGGTCAGCCTTTGCACTCTAGTCTTCTCGCTGAAGAGTTTTAGCATGACGAGCTGCCATGCTTCGGCTGGTCACCGCCATGACCAAAAAATATCGCCACGTATTAAGATCACTGCGCGAGTGGTAAGCCGCACGGCGATCTTAAAGGTGGTATGGGCGAGTTTTTTATTTTTTATTTTTTTCCATCAAATTTTTTATATTCCCTCGTGGCGTGGATAAATTTGTCCTGCCACGTATCAATCATAAAACGCACCTATCGCTCACCTGCAGCCGCATCAGGTTCGTCCCCACGTTTCCGCGTGCCTAAGCGCATTGATCTATCATAATATAGTTCCCTCAGTGTACGGGGCAAAATAAAGACTGAGAAAGACGGTTCGAGCTGACGCAGAAGTGGACAAATCTACGGGAGACGAGAGATGCGATGCGCTCCGCTGCGCTAATAAACAAACGCACGTGTGTGTTGTATCCGTCCACACGGGAGTGCGCATGCGCACTTCCGCCTGCGTTCTCAAATCGCCGAAAAATCGTCCATACCGCCTTTAAAGGAATAATAGAGTTTTTTTGCCGATTTGAGAATTGGAGCAGAAATGCACATGCATACTCCCCCTCACACTCCGTGCAGAAGCAGAGAAAAGCCTCACTTCTACACATGCTTTTTCGTCTCTTCTGAGCTCGAACTGTTTCTGTCTTTTGTCCTGTACACTGAGGGAACTTCATTATAGATAGATCAATGCGCTTAGACAAAGGGAAACATGCTGCTCTCCTGGGGACGAGCCGACAAGGCTGCAGGTGAGCAGTAGGTGCATCCTATGATCGACATGTGAATGAACTACTCTGCTGCCCACGCCACCAGGAAATGGGACTCAAATTTGGCGCCAAAAAATCTCCATTGTTCCTTAAAGTGAGTTTTGGGCTTTATTGGTGCAGTTTTTGTTCTGATCACGTTCATCTGGATTCTGGACAAACTAATTGATTGTGTTGAAGCTTTTACAAATGTGACTATTTTACCTTTGTTTTAGTTCAGACGCTCTGACTGATCCTGGTGCCTTTTCTATTTTCCTTTTTGTAAAGGTTAAGTGTTAAATTTCTAGATGTGGAAAGTGATCAGACAAACGGACCATGTTTCTGAGCCAATCAAAGCTGCAAGATCAGTTCCTCTGACTATCTCGATGTTTTGTGACATTGACATTTTGTGAATGAGATGATAAATTAAAGTGTGTTCAGTAAGCGCCAGTGCAGCTCCAAACAAGACTCCGAGCTTTTTTATAAAGCTTAAAAATGTTTTCTTGAGCCTTTTGAAGATTGTGTCGATTGAAATTGTGCTTTACGTGAACTCATTTTAATCACTTATTGCTTCTGAACGGTCGTACGTATTTTATTAAGAGATATGAGCCTGTGTTTCTCTTATCGCAACTGTTTAATTGTAGATGGAAGTTCTGAGTCTGATTTGTGAAGGAAACTCTTTAGGAATTCTAAAATGAGAATTAATATAAAAATCAGTTGTGGGAAGTAACAATCATTTCTGAGTGAAATGTTTGATACATCAATATGTTTAGACGCAGTACTTTCTACTGCGCCACATGGTTTAACTGGACTGAAAAGTACATTTTAAAAGTTTGAGAGCTGAAATGATTGAGTTCCATTTGAGCAAAAAAATGTGACTCAAAGAAATGACCTGGAACAGCCTCTGACTAAAAAGCCACAATTTATAAAGATTATTTGATCAATACTTAACGTGGTCAAAAAGATCCTGGGTTTGGCTTATGGGGTCTTGGGTCTAAAAAGGTCTTGGTTTGTGTTTAATGTGGTCTCACTTGGTCCTTTGTCCTGAAGATACTCCGTGGACATCCCTCTGGACAAAACTGTGGTGAACAAAGACGTGTTCCGGGACCCAGCGCTCAAACGCAAAGCCCGACGAGAGGCCAAGGTCAAGTTTGAGGAGAGGTGAGACGGTCAGACAACACAACGTGCTCATTTTGAACCTCAGCCGCTTTGACTACACATCACAACACTGCAGTTATTACAGATTAAAATAAACTATCAAGAGGTTTTTATCATTTTGACCTTTAAAGGGCATTTGACAGAGTCGACTATTGAACTAAAGTTTAGATGAATATATTCTAAATTTATCAAACTTTTTATCCCTGAACTGGAAATCTCTATTCTACTTCCTGTTTGTAATTGAGATTTCCAAATTGCTCGATTTGCCAAAACATTTAAAAGTATTTTTTTTATTTCACCATAAAAACATGAGACACTTAAATTTTATTAATCCTCAGACGGTCAAATGTGCTCTGTCCAGAGTGTCACTTCCTGTTTTCCATAGCGTTAACGTTCCTCCACAAACTTCTGCTTTATTGGTGTAAATCTATAAATATATTTACTGCAGATTTAAATACTGGTGTAATGTCTTTGTTCTCGCTCTGATGTAAATGTTTGTTTCAGGTACAAGACTGGCAAAAACAAGTGGTTCTTCCAGAAGCTCAGATTCTAAACTGTCAATAAATTTGTAAAAAGAAACTGGACTCGGTCTGTGTAAAATTTTGTTTTACATTTCAAAATGGTCTCGTGTGGAATAAAATGATTTTTAATTCAAGAAAATTCACTTAATGCCGGGCTTCCCAAACTGTGGCCCTCAAACCTCAGGCCTCGTGTCTTTTATACAAACCTAAAGTCTCAAACAGTCCAAATGCAACATTATGACTCGCTCAGTGAAAACTGTCCATTTATCGATTTAGTTTCCTTTTGCCAAAGTCAGTGGCTCATCTATGACTTGCATTTGACTGACTTAGATTTTTCAAAATTGTCCCTAGTCTGTTATTTGGATGGTGTTAAGATCAGAGTCCTTGTCCAAACGAGGAAATTTCATTGTTGCAACGCAGGTAGATGCAGAGGAAAAGGACATAACTTGTAGGAAGTTTAAAAATACAATAGAACTCTTATAAACAAAGTAGGAACCTCATTTCTTAAGGAACGGAGGGGAAAAGTAAATGTAAAATAAAAACGGCAGACTAATAATGGCAAAGTAAACACATCAGTTATAAGTATATTCAAAAGGACTTTTGGCTCCCTCGTGAGGACAGAGCTGAAACTAGCTCCATGAGGACAGCTGACATTGGCTCCCTCATGAGGACAGAGCTGACATTGTGGCTCCCTCGTGAGGACAGAGCTGACATTGTGGCTCCCTCGTGAGGACAGAGCTGACATTGTGGCTCCCTCATGAGGACAGAGCTGACATTGTGGCTCCCTCATGAGGACAGAGCTGACATTGTGGCTCCCTCATGAGGACAGAGCTGACATTGTGGCTCCCTCATGAGGACAGAGCTGACATTGTGGCTCCCTCATGAGGACAGAGCTGACATTGTGGCTCCCTCATGAGGACAGAGCTGACACTGGCTCCCTCATGAGGACAGAGCTGACACTGGCTCCCTCATGAGGACAGAGCTGACATTGGCTCCCTCATGAGGACAGAGCTGACATTGTGGCTCCCTCATGAGGACAGAGCTGACATTGTGGCTCCCTCATGAGGACAGAGCTGACATTGGCTCCCTCGTGTGGACAGAGCTGACACTGTGGCTCCCTCGTGTGGACAGAGCTGACACTGTGGCTCCCTCGTGTGGACAGAGCTGACACTGTGGCTCCCTCATGAGGACAGAGCTGACATTGTGGTTCCCTCATGAGGACAGAGCTGACATTGGCTCCCTCATGAGGACAGAGCTGACACTGGCTCCCTCATGAGGACAGAGCTGACACTGTGGCTCCCTCATGAGGACAGAGCTGACATTGTGGCTCCCTCATGAGGACAGAGCTGACATTGGCTCCCTCATGAATTGGCTCCCTCATGAGGACAGAGCTGACACTGTGGCTCCCTCATGAGGACAGAGCTGACACTGGCTCCCTCATGAGGACAGAGCTGACACTGGCTCCCTCATGAGGACAGAGCTGACACTGTGGCTCCCTCATGAGGACAGAGCTGACACTGGCTCCCTCATGAGGACAGAGCTGACACTGGCTCCCTCATGAGGACAGAGCTGACATTGTGGCTCCCTCATGAGGACAGAGCTGACATTGTGGCTCCCTCATGAGGACAGAGCTGACATTGGCTCCCTCGTGTGGACAGAGCTGACACTGTGGCTCCCTCGTGTGGACAGAGCTGACACTGGCTCCCTCATGAGGACAGAGCTGACATTGGCTCCCTTGTGTGGACAGAGCTGACACTGTGGCTCCCTCATGAGGACAGAGCTGACACTGGCTCCCTCATGAGGACAGAGCTGACATTGTGGCTCCCTCATGAGGACAGAGCTGACATTGGCTCCCTCATGAGGACAGAGCTGACACTGTGGCTCCCTCATGAGGACAGAGCTGACACTGGCTCCCTCATGAGGACAGAGCTGACACTGGCTCCCTCATGAGGACAGAGCTGACACTGGCTCCCTCGTGTGGACAGAGCTGACACTGTGGCTCCCTCGTGTGGACAGAGCTGACACTGTGGCTCCCTCGTGTGGACAGAGCTGACACTGTGGCTCCCTCATGAGGACAGAGCTGACACTGTGGCTCCCTCATGAGGACAGAGCTGACACTGTGGCTCCCTCATGAGGACAGAGCTGACACTGTGGCTCCCTCGTGTGGACAGAGCTGACACTGTGGCTCCCTCGTGTGGACAGAGCTGACACTGTGGCTCCCTCGTGTGGACAGAGCTGACACTGTGGCTCCCTCATGAGGACAGAGCTGACACTGTGGCTCCCTCGTGTGGACAGAGCTGACACTGTGGCTCCCTCATGAGGACAGAGCTGACACTGGCTCCCTCATGAGGACAGAGCTGACATTGTGGCTCCCTCGTGTGGACAGAGCTGACACTGTGGCTCCCTCGTGTGGACAGAGCTGACACTGTGGCTCCCTCGTGTGGACAGAGCTGACACTGTGGCTCCCTCGTGTGGACAGAGCTGACACTGTGGCTCTTCCTTACTCAGTTTCCTGAGAAAAGGAAAGTGAAAGTAGCAGATTGGCCGCAGCAGGTGAGAACAGCAGCTTTAACCTAAAACTGAACATTAATAATAACCAAACGACATTTCACACATTTTAAACCGTTTGTTGAAAGTGTTTTCGGTGTCGCACGTGTTTGAGTTGATTAAAAACGTTCTTAAATGAGACTAAATTGAGCATGTTTGTTTGTTCCGGGCGTTCACCCTCGTCATTCTCGCTTCAGCGCAATATAATTCCACGTAAATGATCGATAAAAGTGATTTAAGTGCGTTTTATGAAGCTTTTGGTAAAATAAAGTTGTTTTTTGTGCCGTTTCCAGGTGGATTTAACCATGTCTTCAGATGAGGTAAGGAAATAAGTCTTGATTTGCATCTGAAAGTTCAGAGAAACACCAATGCGCAGGTTTAAATGTTTTGTATTGTCATTTTGAAGTGAAATATGCCCATCCCTAATATAAATAATGACGTGATTAAATGTTTGGACAAAGATCTGATTTATTTAAAGCGCTGTCACTTTTATTTTTGCTTAATTAAAGTGGGAAACTGGATTAAGTTGGAATAAAAAACATAACTTTACAGTGTTGGCTTTTTACATTTTAAAGACGAGTATGAAACGTTTAGTTTTGGGGCTGAAAATAACAAAGTGTAAGTGAATTTTCAGGGACACGACGCAGTTACGAGCTAAAGCTCTGCTAAAGTTTTACTTAGTGACAGTAAAATCTATATATCTAAAGCTGAATTGTTTGTTTCAGACCAAATGTGTTTAATACAGATGGAGCGGCTCGAACTGTGTTTAAATGCAGCTTTTAGTTATAATAAAATAAGTTAGTGATTCTAGAAACACTGATGGTCAGATCAAGTCCAGCGTGCACGAGCTCATGACGTCATCTGTAAACAAACGCGTCATCGTTTTAAAGCGCGCGCCGCACGTTTGTTTGTGTCTGACAGATTCGGCTCTTTTAATAAATATGACTTAGATTGAAGGAGAGAACTTGCGGTAAATATTTGTCATAGTTTTACATTTAGAAAAATACGAGTTTAGAAAGACAGGAAGTAGAGCTGAGTCCCTCTGTGATGTCATCAGAGTGTGACACTTTTCTGACTCCATGAATCCATGGTTGGACTAAATAAAGGATGTTTTATGGTATTATTGTGGCAGATCAGAACTGTTTTGTCGTTTATGTGGAGTTTGGCTCTTGTTTACAGTCTGGTTGCTAGGTAACAGCTGTGGAATCACCTCTATATCATATTTGTGCTCATGTCCAACCAGGAAGTACAATTATAAACTTTGGACAGGAAAAATGTTGAGTCAAATCTGAAATATAATTGTTCAGAGCGTTTTAGTGAAATGTGAGTCTGAGCTTCAAATTTTAAATTCATCAAAGACATTTACAGACGCATTTGAGCTCATTCTATATTGTTGAGAAATGAGTCTTTTAATTTGTCATTATGGCCAAACCCAAGGCACGTGAAACAAAAAGGTTTTGGTGGTGTTTCATTTTTTATCAAACAAATAATGACAAAAACGGGTCGATCGAAGGTAAATCTGCTCCATAAACATTTGAAAACACCAGATTCTGTGCTTTGTTTATGTTTTTCTCTGACACTGAATAACAGAACATTGTGGTTATTTGTGAAGTAGATTGAATCAAGAGGAACACTTTCTGCTGTTCATGATTTAAATAAAATGTGAATGGTTTCTGGTAAGGATTTCTCTCTGGTGGTGGAGCCGTCGGAGGAAACGTTGGGCGGAGTCAGACTTCTGATCCAAAATGAGAAGGTAAACGATAAAAGAAGAGAATAAAGAAACCAGACACAGAGCTGCTTCAACACATTTAACTCTGGATTTTACTTTAACACGGATTATACAATTTAGAGCAGGGGTGGGCAAACTATAGCCCGCGGGCCACAAACGGCCTGTTTGTCTTTATAATCCGGCCTGCCAAACATGCCAAGTAATATAATTTTTTTTTTAAATGTGTATATATATATATATATATATATATATATATATATATTTGCCCTTAGGCATCTGTCTGCACTTGTATCCTTAATAAAGATGATGTGAAATGAATTAAATAATAGATTTATTTATTTATATATATATATATATATATATATATATATATATATATATATATATATATATATATATATATATAATTTCACACCAATGATGGCGGGCTGGCCCTCCGCTACTTGCCTGGATTTGATAAGTATAATAACATTTCTCCTCTTCAGACTCCTGTGAAATCACAGATAAATATTCATGACCCACTGCATGGTTTAGACCTGGTTTAGACCTGGTTTAGACCTGGTTTAGACATGGTTTAGACATGGTTTAGGCCTGGTTTAGCTCTGGTTTAGACATGGTTTAGACATGGTTTAGGCCTGGTTTAGACCTGGTTTAGCTCTGGTTTAGCTCTAGTTTTGGTCTGTTTTCAGGACAAGCTTGCTACATTGCTTCAGGACCAGAAGGATCTGAACCAGAACATCCTTGAGACCAAGAGTCTGACGCAGAAGTTCAAGGACCGGACGGTGGTTCTTCAGCAGGACCTGGACGAGGACCGGGAGCGGAGCAGGGACCAGGAGGCTCAGGACCAGGTGTGCACCGTGTCTGGTGTGCGTCAGATGCCCTCCCGTGCCCTGGTCTCATGTGTGTCTCTTCAGGAGCGGCTGAGGATCATGAAGCAGGAGGAGGTGGAGCTCAACCTCGAGCTGCAGCGGGTTTTAGCAGAACTTCAACAAGAAGAGACCACGATCGAGAAACTGAGAGCTCAGGCCGACGTGAGTCCTGCAGTTTGGGTCGCTATATTTCCATAAGGTGTTCTTCTGTTCTGTGATGATCTCGTTGTTCCTCAGGTGTTCTCCGGAGCTCCAGAGCGCTCGATGGTGTTCTGTGGTAAGACGGGGAGACCTCAGGACGGGCCCCGCTTTGACATGGAGCCTCTGGTGGAGTATCCGATGGAGGGAGGAACCGCGCTCGTCACCTTCGAGGAGGCAGACGGTCAGTTTGGGTTTGTCCTCAAGTGAAGGACGGAGAACATTCTAGTCTCCTCTGGTTTAATGTGTGTCTGGATCAGGTCAGAATCCTCAGTAGAACTCGCTCAGGGTCAGAGGTCAGAGGTCAGATTTGTGGACCTGGTTCATGGTTCACAGTGTCGATCGTCATTAAACAAAAAACGGCACAAAGTTTGACGGCGCAAATAATCAAAGGTCACATTATTTTTCCACTTCAGCCTCAGAAATTAACTAATGAGATTTTCCCGTCAAATGTTGCAATTATGATTTGAATTCCATGTATTTCCAAACGACCAAGAGTTTTCGATCATAAAATAATAATAGAAACGTTTTTAAAAGGAAAAGTGAAAATAATTTTATTTGGCATTTCTACGTCAGTGTCAAGGGTTAAACCTTCAGGAGTAGGACCTGTACTGGTCCTGGTCCTTTTTGATTCTGTATATATATATATATATATATATATATATATATATATATATATATATATATATATATATATATATATATATATATATATATATATATATATGTATATACTAAACTATAAATATATATGTTGTTTGTTTGTGTCTTCATGTTGTTGTTGCAGTGGCGCGGCAGGTTCTGTCCCAGAGCAGACACAAAGTGGATCTTGGAGGAGAGTTCCACCTGAACGTGGAGGCTCGAGCAGTTCCCATAACTATGCCCTCGTCTGTGCAGGTACTGTGTCTGTGCGGGTACTGTACACAAAAGAATAATTTCTGACTTGATCTCGTGGTAAAGCGCTGTATTTCCTCTGATGCTAACTTATATGTGGAGCCTTAGCAACACAAACCTAGCGTAGCACGTTAGCATCAGCTGCTTCCTGTTTATGTCCGCACGGCACTCGCTTTGTCAAGAGCCACAATCTGATATTTCCAGGTCATAATGCGTCTGACATGATCCAAAGCCAAAGCGTGACATAAAGAGAGGTTCAAACGCGGCGTAGAGGCTTTAGCCACGCCCCTCACATGCAGAGAAGTCAAAGAAATGAGGCAAAACTGTTCCTGTGCACGCTAGCTTTAGCCACGCCCCTCACACACACACACACTTAGAATTACTAAACGTCTTTTTATGAATCACTGAGATCGGCCTCAGGACTAAAATGATTAATTCAGGAGGATTTAGATTTGATGTATGAAGAGAATTTTTTTTTTTTTATGTTTGGGACGTCCGTGTGGCTCTTGTCCTCAGGTTTCGGCGCAGGTTTGTCCTCAGCGCGTCCTCGTCTCAAACCTGCCACAGATGGACCGACAGACGCTGCAGGACAAACTCCACATCCACTTCTCCAGGAGCAGAAACGGAGGAGGAGAAGTGGACGAGTGCCTCCTGCATGACGAGAGCGGGAACATAGTCATCACCTTCATACAGGACAACAGTGAGTGCGGCCAGAGCGGCGAGCTAAAGCTAGAGTGGGGGGCTAGAGCGACGGGCTTAAGCTAGAGCTAGAGCGACGTGCTAGAGCTAGAGCGACGTGCTAGAGCTATAGCGGCGGGCTAGAGCGACGGGCTAGAGCGACGGGCTAGAGCGGCGGGCTAGAGCTAGAGCGGCGGGCTAGAGCTAGAGCGGCGGGCTAGAGCTAGAGCGACGGGCTAGAGCGGCGGGCTAGAGCTAGAGCGGCGGGCTAGAGCTAGAGCGACGAGCTAGAGCTAGAGCGACGGGCTAGAGCGACGGGCTAGAGCTAGAGTGGCGGGCTAGAGCGGCGGGCTAGAGCTAGAGCGGCGGGCTAGAGCTAGAGCGACGAGCTAGAGCTAGAGCGACGGGCTAGAGCGACGGGCTAGAGCTAGAGCGGCGGGCTAGAGCGGCGGGCTAGAGCTAGAGCTAGAGCGACGGGCTAGAGCGACGGGCTAGAGCTAGAGCGGCGGGCTAGAGCTAGAGCGACGGGCTAGAGCGACGGGCTAGAGCTAGAGCGGCGGGCTAGAGCTAGAGCGACGGGCTAGAGCGGCGGGCTAGAGCTAGAGCGGCGGGCTAGAGCTAGAGCGACGAGCTAGAGCTAGAGCGACGGGCTAGAGCGACGGGCTAGAGCTAGAGCGGCGGGCTAGAGCGGCGGGCTAGAGCTAGAGCTAGAGCGACGGGCTAGAGCGACGGGCTAGAGCTAGAGCGGCGGGCTAGAGCTAGAGCGACGGGCTAGAGCGACGGGCTAGAGCTAGAGCGGCGGGCTAGAGCTAGAGCGACGGGCTAGAGCGGCGGGCTAGAGCTTGAGTGACGCGCTAGAGCTAGAGCGGCGGGCTAGAGCTAGAGCGACGTGCTAGAGCTAGAGCGGCGGGCTAGAGCTAGAGCGGCGGGCTAGAGCTAGAGCTTGAGCGACGTGCTAGAGCGGCGGGCTAGAGCTAGAGCAACGGGCTAGAGCTAGAGCGACGGACTAGAGCGACGGGCTAGAGCTAGAGCGGCGGGCTAGAGCTAGAGCGACGGGCTAGAGCGGCGGGCTAGAGCTTGAGTGACGCGCTAGAGCGGCGGGCTAGAGCGGCGGGCTAGAGCTAGAGCGACGTGCTAGAGCTAGAGCGGCGGGCTAGAGCTAGAGCGGCGGGCTAGAGCTAGAGCTTGAGCGACGTGCTAGAGCGGCGGGCTAGAGCTAGAGCAACGGGCTAAAGCTAGAGCGGCGGGCTAGAGCGGCGGGCTAGAGCTAGAGCTAGAGAGGCGGGCTAGAGCGGCGGGCTAGAGCTAGAGCGACGTGCTAGAGCTAGAGCGGCGGGCTAGAGCTAGAGCTTGAGCGACGTGCTAGAGCGGCGGGCTAGAGCTAGAGCAACGGGCTAAAGCTAGAGCGGCGGGCTAGAGCGGCGGGCTAGAGCTAGAGCTAGAGAGGCGGGCTAGAGCGGCGGGCTAGAGCTAGAGCGACGTGCTAGAGCTAGAGCGACGAGCTAGAGCTAGAGCGACGGGCTAGAGCGACGGGCTAGAGCTAGAGTGGCGGGCTAGAGCGGCGGGCTAGAGCTAGAGCGGCGGGCTAGAGCTAGAGCGACGAGCTAGAGCTAGAGCGACGGGCTAGAGCGACGGGCTAGAGCTAGAGCGGCGGGCTAGAGCGGCGGGCTAGAGCTAGAGCTAGAGCGACGGGCTAGAGCGACGGGCTAGAGCTAGAGCGGCGGGCTAGAGCTAGAGCGACGGGCTAGAGCGACGGGCTAGAGCTAGAGCGGCGGGCTAGAGCTAGAGCGACGGGCTAGAGCGGCGGGCTAGAGCTAGAGCGGCGGGCTAGAGCGACGAGCTAGAGCTAGAGCGACGGGCTAGAGCGACGGGCTAGAGCTAGAGCGGCGGGCTAGAGCGGCGGGCTAGAGCTAGAGCTAGAGCGACGGGCTAGAGCGACGGGCTAGAGCTAGAGCGGCGGGCTAGAGCTAGAGCGACGGGCTAGAGCGACGGGCTAGAGCTAGAGCGGCGGGCTAGAGCTAGAGCGACGGGCTAGAGCGGCGGGCTAGAGCTTGAGTGACGCGCTAGAGCTAGAGCGGCGGGCTAGAGCTAGAGCGACGTGCTAGAGCTAGAGCGGCGGGCTAGAGCTAGAGCGGCGGGCTAGAGCTAGAGCTTGAGCGACGTGCTAGAGCGGCGGGCTAGAGCTAGAGCAACGGGCTAGAGCTAGAGCGACGGGCTAGAGCGACGGGCTAGAGCTAGAGCGGCGGGCTAGAGCTAGAGCGACGGGCTAGAGCGGCGGGCTAGAGCTTGAGTGACGCGCTAGAGCGGCGGGCTAGAGCGGCGGGCTAGAGCTAGAGCGACGTGCTAGAGCTAGAGCGGCGGGCTAGAGCTAGAGCGGCGGGCTAGAGCTAGAGCTTGAGCGACGTGCTAGAGCGGCGGGCTAGAGCTAGAGCAACGGGCTAAAGCTAGAGCGGCGGGCTAGAGCGGCGGGCTAGAGCTAGAGCTAGAGAGGCGGGCTAGAGCGGCGGGCTAGAGCTAGAGCGACGTGCTAGAGCTAGAGCGGCGGGCTAGAGCTAGAGCTTGAGCGACGTGCTAGAGCGGCGGGCTAGAGCTAGAGCAACGGGCTAAAGCTAGAGCGGCGGGCTAGAGCGGCGGGCTAGAGCGGCGGGCTAGAGCTAGAGCTAGAGAGGCGGGCCAGAGCAACGGGCTAAAGCTAGAGCTAAAGCGTCGGGCTAAAGCTAGAGCTGCAGCGACGGGCTAAATCTAAAGTGTTATTTTTAATGTCTTTAGTTGCCAAAGGTCTGACGGACGCAGAGTTTCACACGGTCCAACTGTCTGATGGAACGCACCAAGTCAGAGTCACGCCCTTCGTCAACGGGACCATCACTGACCTGAAGGTGAGACCGAGCGAGATTATACAAGACCGCACGAGACCGCACGAGACTATACGAAACTGCGCAAGACTGCAGGAGACCTAACGAGACCATACGAGACCATACGAGACTATACGAGATAGCACGAGAACAAACAAGACCATATGCACCCCTCATAACCCTCTGCCTCGTTGGCCCTCAGACCAGGACTCGGCTGTGTCGCAGGACCGTGCTCCTCACTGGGATCGCGGACATCGCCGACGCCGAGACCCTCCAGGACCTGCTCGAGATCCACTTCCAGAAGAAAGCGAGCGGCGGCGGCGAGATCGAGGCCATCCTGTACTGCCCAGAGGGACAGAGCCGCACCGCGCTGTTTTATACGCCCCGGAAGGACGAGGCCAAAGACTGACCTCACAATATCACAGCAGCTTTAGATTTATCCTGGCAGTTTAAATAATAATGACCGCGCTCCACAGTTTGAGAAACACTGGTCCAGACCTGATTCATTCTGAAATGTTCTTACATTTTAATCGTATTCAAACATTTATTCAACAAAATGATTAAACCAATCCAAATCAGGTCAAAAATAAATCCAGTTCATGACTTTAATATTTATTGTGAAAATGTTGAGATTTAAACATAAAATCATGGTTCTTTATTCCAGTTTTTCAGGCAATAAAATGTTTCTAGTTTAGTCACAAACTTCTGCTTTTACGACATTCTATTTGAGGAGAAAATAATATTTACTCTGAAGTTAAAAGTCTTTGCGTCAGTGATGCATTAATTATGGGAATTACGGTTCTTTCCAAATGTTTATTCTTGATCTTTGGTGTTTAATACTGAAGATTTTGCTTCATTTTTAAAGATTTTAAACTGATTTATCTGTTATAAACTGCCAAAAACACAATGACTTCTTAATGTTTAATGCTAAATAAAAGTCCTCCGCACAAACTGATTTAGTTTTTATTTATCTTTTCATTTAATATAATTTATCTTGGTTATTTGACCTCAGATTAAACTGATTTCCACAGATTGTAATGTTTATATTAAAAATAAAAGAACACATTTGTCAAACAGAAAGACTTTAATGTAAAAAGAGTCAAAAGTAACAGCACATTTTATACAAGGAAGAAGAATGCAGCGTTTCCCCGGCAACAGCAGCAGGCACTTTGAACGCAGCACGACGTCACAGGGCCACGTTACCACGGTTACAACAAACACACGTTTCTCAAGCCGTAAAATCTAAATTCAGTTCATGTTTTGCATTTTAAACTTGTCCCGGGGCAAAAACGACTGAAATGTGAACGTGGAAAGAACGCATTTGAATTGTTTTTATTTCGCGATTTAAAAACATTTCCTCACAAAATTCAAATAAAAGTGTTTTGATGAAAATGAGAAATTATAATTTTTTTGACATTTTATTTCATGCATAGAGCAAATTTCCATGACTAAAACTGAGCTTAAAAACAATTCAAACACGTTTTCTAGATGTAGAAATTCAGTGTTTAAAATCATCTTCCATGTTTTTGCCCTTAGCTTCATTCCGTAGATCCGGCTTGTTATTTGAACAGTTCTGTCACATTTAAACTTGACCTGGTTTTGTGCCGCTCCGAAAATCGCATTCGAAATCAAACAAACCAAATCACGACAAACGAGAAAAAAGGGATTTTTAAATAAAACACACAATTTAAAAAAAAACAAAAACGGCAAAACTTTCACATCCCACGAATCGAACACGAGCTGAAACGACTCGGATTCAATGTCGATTTGAGCGGATTGGACTTGTTGTTGCCGTTTGAGCTTTTTGTTTGGCTCAAATTCACTTCAGTCAAATTTTCAGTTCCGTAGTTTTTGGTCGTTGAGCGTTAGCTCGTCGTTAGCATCACTTGGAGATTTAGGACATTTTAACCGCTGCGTAACAATTAATTCCCTCAACAAACTGCTCCAAACGTCCAAAGAATCGGCTTTTCTACAACCGTTTCACTCATTTTCCTCTATTCGACGTCGAGTTTTAGACGTTTTGTTGTTCGATTCTACACCAACGTTGCCCAAACCCCACGCCGAGCCCCGATTGGTCCCGCGCGGGGAAGTGGGAGGAGCTACGACCCAAACTTGTCCGTGCGTTTGAGGTCCGGCCTGCTCTGCCTCAATTCAGGGTCAAACCTCGAGTTCGCGGACGAGGATTAGGGTTAGTCGCCGTGGCAGCAGCAGGGCGTCCTCGACTTCAAACCGTGTAATTATCAGCGTTTAACCGTCAGCGTCGCCTCCGAAAACCGGATCGAATTCAAGTCGTTTCAACTCGTGCTGGAAAGACTTTTTGGTGCAAATTTCAGAAACAAATAGTGCTTTTTCCAGTGTTCACGAACAGAAAAACACGCTTTACACTTTTCTCGTAACAGTAACAATTCTAACGCAAAAATAACACTTCATATACTTGACATTTGTGACCGTTTGGACTCAAACCGTGGAAGTGCTGCACGGGGTAAATACACGAGACAAACGAGATGTTCTAAAGCGACTGCCGCTCTCATCGCGTTCTACAGTGGGAAAATCGCGAGAAGCGTCTCCCGCGGCGACGAGAGTCAAGTCGTTTTGTGAAACTTCAGAAGTGTAACGTCTGTGATAAACATACACATGTATGTTATGAATGATGCTGGTTGTGCGTCTCGTTTTGTTTAAAGGTTTGTTAAGGAGAAAAAAACACGTTAAATCACTTCCTGTTCCCAAAGCTCAAGTGGAACAGGAAGTGATTCGACTGGAGAAAGTGGGATTAACGCAGTAAAAGCCTCAGACGCGTGCGAGTGACGTTAAGCAGCTTTAAAAACACATTTAACTCTGTATTGTACTGCATTTACTGCATATTTAACTGCACACTATGACACACACTTTGCATTTTTGATGATTTTTAGGTTTTACTGGACAATACATACTCAATAGTTTTTACTTTTATCTACAGATATATTACACGTTTTATACTTTTGTCAAGCTCAAATACAATTTTAAGGCTAGAAAATAGCTTTTTTCACCATCATTTTGTAACAGAAAAGCAAACTAACTGACATCTCTACTCTGGAAAGTCATATTTGTCACTTATTAAGAGTTAAAATTATTCGTTTTTGAGTGTTATAATTGACTTTAAATGGATTTCGTCAGTATTTCCTGTAGTGTAACTTACAATCGCCAGTTCGTGGTCTGCGTCACATGCGTTTATAGAAAAGTGCAGCAGGAGGCGCAAGAGCTGTGTCTGCGGACAACTGAAGGTGGCGCCGTTTGACAGCCTTAGATAAGAAACATTAAAAAGTGATTGAATTGAGTAGAATTTCTCTGGTTTTGACAATATTTCCACCGTTTTTAAAATAAACCTTGGAAAAAGACGAGCGTTTTCTGACTTTAAAGGAGAAAAAAGAACAGAACTCGTTAGTTCCATTGTCAAACCATAAGAAATACTCCTGATTTCATGGTCATTTTGTCAAAACCGTTTCAAAGCTGCAGAGTGAAGGCGATTCAAGTTTAAATGATCAAAACACGTAAAACACTCTTGGTGCAGTACCACTGTCTGACCAGTGGGGGCAGTGTGCAGAGTGATAATAGACTTTCTCTGTAGAAAACCATGAAAAAACCTGCGTTTTATTGTCGAGGCTTTAACTCGAGTGAAAAGACTAAATTCACGAGTCCATCACCTTCTCGTCGCCATGGAGATGTTACCGCTTTGCCTAAATGTTCCACAATAAAGTATAAAACTGCACCTACACCACCTGCACGTCAAATCATTATTTCTATTGAACATTTTTATACATTTTACCAAATAAATTTAATTTAATGTCATATTGTGGGACATTTTAGGCAAAGCAACAACGACTCGCCAGAAAAGATCCATCGCTTTCTTAGAAGGAGGGAGGTTTAAATGGGGTTGAAAACGTATTGCTGCTGGAGTGCGTTCTAGTGCAGAGGAAGATGAAGAGCCGTAACAGGAGTGTGTTCAGGACGAAGAGTCCAGAGGGAGAGTCCAGAGGAAGAGTCCAGAGGGAGAGTCCAGAGGGAGAGTCCAGAGGAAGAGTCCAGAGGGAGAGTCCAGAGGGAGAGTCCAGAGGGAGAGTCCAGAGGGAGGAGGAGTCTGTGCAAAAATCAGGTTTGTTTTTGTGCGACTCAAACGACCAGCGGAGCCCAGTCACTCTCTTTACGCCCGTACTGAGGAGAGAGAGAGAGAGAGAAGTGAGACACATGAGCTCCTCTAACCCCTCCACCACGCTCCCCAACTCCTCCCACCCCCTCCCACCACTGTGGGACCCGTAGTTCTAGTGATCAAAATCAATTGGAAGTTATTAAATATAAATTAGAAAGGTTTTACGGGCCGGATTAAAACGGCTGGAGGGCCGCCTGTTTAACACTCTGCTCTAGAGCCTTGTTCACTACACTCTTTATCAGACCCTACAGAGCCTTGTTCTCCACACAGGGGGCGCTGTACTCACCTGAATGTCTGTGAGCTCTTTGTAAAAACGCTTGGCCAGATCTGGACCATTCTCCATCGTGGGAATCTGAAAAGTCTAAAACAGAGACACACGTGAGGGAGGGCATCTGACACCGACTGAGGGGAGGGCATCTGACACCGACTGAGGGGAGGGCATCTGACACAGGGGTACGGGAGGGCCTCTGGAGCAGTACCTGTCCCTTGTAGAGCAGGCTGCCCACAGGACACACCACACAGGCCGTGCCGGCTCCAAACACCTCCAGGACTCGGCCCTGATCCAGAGCCTGAAGCAGCTCAGGCATCTGCAGGGAGCGCTCACACACTCCGAACTCACCCTGAGGGAGACACACAGACAGAGAGACAGACATAGAGACAGAGAGGCAGAGAGGCAGAGAGACAGACATAGAGACAGAGAGGCAGAGAGGCAGAGAGGCAGAGAGGCAGAGAGGCAGAGAGGCAGAGAGACAGAGAGACAGAGAGACACAGAGGCAGAGAGGCAGAGAGACAGAAAGGCAGAGAGAGAGAGACATGTATTAATTAGACTCGTCACTGATCCAAGTCATTTCCTTGTGGATCAATAGTGTGTCTGTGTTTATCTGGTTGTAATATAAAAACAGGCACATGTCCAGCAGAGGGCAGCACAGCTCTGTGCGGAGTGTAATTCAGATTGAGTTTGAGAAAAGAACAAGAAAGCCTTCTCAACTCACACAGAAACTGTGGACTAAAGCGGGTCTAAAGCAGGACCAACACGTGACCAAAGCGGGACTAAAGCGGGACTAAAGCGGGACTAAAACGGGTCTAAAGCGGGTCTAAAGCAGGACTAAAGCGGGACCAAAGCGGGACTAAAACAGGACTAAAGAAGGACATACCCAGGTCCGGGCCAGGTCCAGCAAAGACTGACGAGTCACTCCAGGAAGAATGAGTCCGTCCTCCAGAGGAGGAGTCACCAGCTCCTTCTCTGTTTAACACCAGAGCACAGGAAAAGTCAAGAAAGAGGACAAAACCAGGACTAAACCAAGGACTAAACCGATGACTAAACCAGGACTAAACTACAGATGTAAATGAGCTTTGAGCTGGTGTATTTACAGTAGTAATGCTCATGACTACATGCTGTCCCATTCAAGTAAATAAAATAAACTTGAATAAAACCAGGGACTAAAGCCAGATTGCATTAGTTTTAAACCACAGCTAAACCTCCTCTGCTGTTGGTCTGACCCCTGACCTGACCCCTGACCTCCTCTGCTGTTGGTCTGACCCCTGACCTGACCCCTGACCTCCTCTGCTGTTGGTCTGACCCTTGACCTGAGCCCTGACCTCCTTTGCTGTTGGTCCAGTAGATGAACAGGTTCATGGTGCCCACTTCGGTGATCTCTTCCTGATCTCCGTAGAGCCAGAGCACCTGCTGACAGTCACGTTTCACCGCCTCGTTCTGGACCGCGATGGTCGGCCCGTAGTTCCTGCATCAGACACCAGGGGGCACATTGACTTGTTATTATTCATTCATTCATCCATCACTTTTTGAAACAGCATGACATTCTTTACTTTACATTCTGCGGCCCGAGCGCGGCGGCCGCCCGAGCACTCAGTGTGCAGTAACAGTCCGGGCGTATCACAGACTCACCCTCCCATCTTGTAGGCCCCGACTCCGCCCTTCCAGGCCCTGACGAAGGCGGGGTCAGCGAGCAGCGACACCGGGTTAAAGGAGCCGGTGGCAAAGTACGGACCGACCGGGCCCACGATGACAAAGATCATGGCTTTAGAGGCACGAGACACGCCCAGGGACGGCTGTGGAGAGACACCAGGCATCAGTGTAACCAGAGCAACCAGCCCCAGCAACCAGCCCCAGCAACCAGCCCCAGCAACCAGCCCCAGCAACCAGCCCCAGCAACCAGTCCCAACAATCAGTCCTTCACACAGTACTTTTGTCATCACCTCAGTCCCGATGAACGTGGGTCTGATGTAGAGGCTGGCGCTCTGAGAGAAAGGAACCCAGTCCTGGTCCACCTCCACCAGCTTCTTGATGCACTGCAGCAGCTCAGACTTATCGAACAGCTGAAAGAGCAGAGCAAATGTGAACATACGATACGTTTAAAGACAGAAAACACAGCTCGAGGGACGACTGCGTGGAGGGAACTACATTAGAACAGGTCGGAAAGTTCTAAATGTTTGATTTAAATGGACTTCACGATCTGTCCAATGAAGAAAGAACTTTTAACGTTTGAACCGAGTGAACCGTGTTATGTCACTGCCACATCTGAGGAGCAGGAACGGAACACATTTCAAGGAAAAAGGAGAAGGACAGAGCGATAGAGAGAGAGGGGAGCAACGGGGGGAGCAACAGGGGGGGTTCAGGTCGTAAACTGTGGTAAGTGGAGCCCAGAGTCCAGCGTTCCTCACGGTCCAGTCACTGAACTCGACACGCTGCCTTCAAGGAACTCACAGGACGAACCTGAAGGGGGGCTCAGGATTCAGGGGGGCTCAGGAATCAGGAGGTGCTGTTACGATATACTGCGGGGGTGAACTCGCGGGGGAAGAACTCGGGGGTGAACTCACAGAAAGTGTTGGAGCTCATGACACTAAACTCACAGGTAAACAGCTGCGCTCGGCGCTGCGGTGCATTCGCTGCATGTTCAACATTGGCCTGAAGAGACGGATGTGATCGTCTGCCCCTCTAAACGCCTTCATCCCCTCGAACAACTGCAGAGAGACGAGATCACAAAAGAGACGAGATCATAAAAGAGTCAAGATCACAAAAGAGAGAGGTGAGGGTTTGAGTCTCACCTCGAGGGTTTGAGTCTCACCTCAATGGAGTAGTGCAGGGCGGACGAGGCTGGGTGCAGCGACAGGTTCTGAAAGGGCTTGATCTGCGGTCGCTCCCATCCGTCGCTCTCGCTCCAGTTTATCACCAACATGTGATCTGAGAAGTGTTTCCCAAAGACCAGCGAAGACGAGTCGGGTTTGGGCTGAGGAGAGGCGCAGCGCTCGATCTGCACATCTGCGGCCTGGAACCGGGAACCAGGGACCAAGAACCAGGAACCAGGCGGCAGGAACCAGGCGGCAGGGGACAATTGAGGAGAGCGAGAGAGGAGAGAAAGAATAGAGAGAGAAAGGAAAAGAAAAAGAAGAATGAAAAGAAGAGAGGAGAGAGAGACAGAGAGAGAGAGCGAGCGAGAGTAGACGAACAGCGGAGCGGAGGACAAGATGAGAAAAGGGGGAAATAAGAGAAAGGCAAAGAGAAATAGGACAAAACGGGAACATCAGAAGAGAGAGAGAGAGAGAGCGAGAGAGACAGACAGAGAGAGACAGAGAGCGATCGAACAGTGATTTTGATTCTTATCGTTCCAGAGAAACGGGGACGTCACAAGTCAAAGCTGGTGGAAACGAGTCTGATGATCACATGACACTGGGACGGCCAATCAGGGGGCTGTATCTGAGGTATGCTCCTCCGGGATTCATAGAACCGGAGTTATACACAACAACTGTCCGAATGAAACCTTTGCCAGCAGATCAAATTTTAACGTTATAAGATCATTTTTTAATGTTATAAGATCATATTTTAACGTTATAAAGGTCATTCTGTTTGACTTGTGACGTCCCGACAGAAAAGCTTCAATACAGAGAAGCACGACAGACAAATTATAATTACATTTACGCCAAATTAAATTAAAGATAATTAAAAACATCACAAACATCAACAAAAGATAACAGACAAAAGGGAAGAAAAAACGCATTAAACTTAAAATAACAACAGTATAAATCATAATCAGACAGTGTTTTGTAGCTTCAGATGTTGCAAATGACTTTAAACTGTGGGATTTGTGCGACGCCGCGTCCCGTTGCGGTCAGTGTGTAACGGGTGCAGTACCTTGAATGAACTGGAGAGGCGCACGGAGCCCAGCGATGGCAGAGCCTGGACCAGTCGCCCACCGAGAATCTGCAACGACCGCGAACGGAGATGGTTAGAAAACAAGCGCGTGCTGCAGTCGGCGAGGTTTTCCAGTGGAATCAAGTTAAAATGTAACGTCATTATTGTCTCATGAGGCTGTTATTGTTTAACCGACACAGAAGCTTTTCAACTGTGAACAATGAAGAAAAGTCAACTCCAGGGTCAGCGGCAAGAGGGAAAGAGCCACGTTTCCACTGGTTCTCTTTGGTTCAGTCCTAAAGTTGATCTCGGTCACACTTTAGGATCAAAATAAAACACCAAAGCTCTGAGCAAAAGTGACAAAAAGCATCAAAAGTCAACTAGAAGTGACAGTTCTTCATCACTTCAAACTCTGACTTGATCTCGTGCTAAAGCGCCATATTTCCACTGATGCTAACTTATATGTCGAGCCTTAGCATCAGCTGCTTCCTGTTTATGTCCGCACGGCACTCGCTTTGTCAAGAGCCACAATCTGATATTTCCAGGTCATAATGCGTCTGACATGATCCAAAGCCAAAGCGTGACATAAAGAGAGGTTCAAACACGGCGTAGAGGCTTTAGCCACGCCCCTCACATGCAGAGAAGTCAAAGAAATGAGGCAAAACTGTTCCTGTGCACGCTCGCTTTAGCCACACCCCTCACACACACGCTAGCTTTAGCCACGCCCCTCACACGCGCAGACTTGGAATTACTAAATGTTTTTTGTGAAACGCTCAGATCGACCTCAGGATTAAAAAGTATCAGGAGGATTTAGATTAGATTTATGAAGAAAACATTTGTTGTGTTTGGGTGACGTCAGTTGGAAACCGAGAATTGGAAACAGTGCCACATGTGTTCTAACACGTGTTCTGACAAGTGTTCTGACAAGAAGCAATCCGAGAAATTAGGACCAGTTGAAACGTGGCTCTTAAATGTTGTTGGTTGTAAACAATCAGCAGCGACTTGGACCCGTTCAACTGGTTTCTGCACGTCTCATGTTAAACCAGAACAATAACATTATACAGTTAATGAAAGACCAGGAGTTCCCAGGCCCTTCTAAAGGTCCGGGCCTGGATTCCGGGCCCTTCTAAAAGGTCCGGGCCTGGGTCCTGGGCCCTTCTAAAGGTTTGGGTTAAAAGCAGATGTCAATGGCCATGGCTTTATTTTGAAGTACTTCCTGTCTAATTGGATGAAAAGGAAGGAATATGGACGTTTATGGAGATGGTAGCTCCTGGCAGGAAGAGGAAAAAGGTTAGATTTGTCCTCGACGTTTGTGTTTGACAGGATTTGAACCCTCACTCTGCAGATTTGTGCTCATGGAAACAGAAATACACAAGGTTCCACTTGTGCGCTTAATCCGTTCAGCAGGAGGCAACAGGGCTGAGCGGGAGGATTATTCTGCGCACGCGCGCACGCACGCACGCACGCACACACTTACAGATAAGCTGTTATTGTAGCCGAGAAATAAAACCAAGCAACGACCGTCATCAGAATCATGTTTATTGCCATTTGTCACTGAACAAAATTCACAAACATAGGAACTTGTCCTGGTGATTCGGTGCAACACAAACAACAAAACATTGAACAATGAATAGCTCCAGATATATAAAAAATAAGTAAGTAAAGTTAAATTATGTTTAAAATAGGCATGATATGTACATAAATGACATTGCAGTGAGTGCAAAGTGCTTAGGCAGTGTTCATGAGTCCAACGGCAGAGGGAAAGAAACTGTTCTTGTGACGAGAGGTTCTGGTCCAGATGGACCGTAGCCTCCTGCCTGAGGGGAGTGGCCTCCTGCCTGAGGGGAGTGGCCTCCTGCCTGAGGGGAGTGGCCTCCTGCCTGAGGGGAGTGGCTCAAATAGTCCATGTCCAGGGTGAGAAGGGTCGGCTGTGATCCGACCTGCTCGTCCCAGAGCTCTGGAGACATGCAGGTCCTGCAGAGATGGAAGTCTGCAGCCGATCACCTTCTCAGCAGAGGGCACAATGCGCTGTAGTCTCTGTTTGTCCCTGGCTGTGGATGAGGATGGACTCAATGATGGCCGTGTAGAACTGCACCATCATCTCCGCTGTCATCTTTGCTTTCCTCAGCTGCAGCAGGAAGTACATCCTCTGCTGGGCCTTCCCCACTTGAGGTCGCGGGTGATGGTGGTGCAGAGAAAGCGGAGGGAGTCCACAGTGGAGATGGGCGAGTCTGTGAGGGGGGGCTGTGACTTTCCTGAAGTCCACGATCATCTCCACTGTCTTCTGGGCGTTGAACTCCAGGTTGTTACCGCTGCACTAGGACACCAGCCGCTCCACCAGGTGGAGTCAGTGCTCCACCTGCAGGTGGAGTCAGGCACGTTGAGCTGGGAGAGCTTGTCCTGGAGGAGAGCAGGAGGATGGTGTTGAATGCAGAGCTGAAGTCCACAAACAGGATCCTGGCGTAGGTTCCCGGGGAGTCCAGATGCTGATAGAGATCTATCTTACATGTTTGGAAAGAATTCTGTTGGAAAAATGTGACATGTTTTTTCATAAAGTCAAAGTGCCCATTATTCACAAGAAAATTCTGACTGTTGTAGAAACCGTGGCAACAGAAGACGGTCATTTCATAACTGTGTACAAGGACTGGACTGAGATAATGACACGAGACAAACGGAAAAATACTGGGACTTTTACGTTGGACAATGTGTGCCGGGATTTCGCTTTTTTTGCTGTTCAGTGTTCAGTTTTGTTCAGTAAATTAAAAAAAAACCCATAAAAAAACAATAATAAAATCTATATTCATTAGAAATAAACGTTTGACATTTGGACACGACACAGAGCCGACGTGGAGCAGCAGGTTCAGGCGCTGCGGAGTGTTTCTTTGTTGTTTTTTGGAACGGGAGGATGATGCAAGTTCCTCCCAAATTACAGTCTGAGTGAATGCGAATGAAGCATTAAACTTTTAGAGCGACTTTGAGACACACCCCACTTGAACCTGACTCAAGTTTTGATCCAAGTTTGAGTTCTTTCATATAAAAAAAACTTAAATACATACTTTGTAGTCGTTTCTGGCGAGTAAAATAATGAAAATATTGTCACGCTAACAGGACTATAGCACGATTGACACATTCTGCACTTTTACGTTTCCAAATAGTTTCAAACATCTTTGCAGGGGTGTTTTCAGTGTGAAAGGACTTTAAAAACACAGAGGAGCACGTTCTGGTTCAATCGAGTGAAATCTGAGCATTTACACTGGACTACGGCTGAAACAAAACACAACTTCAGGTCGTTTTTTGGCAAACAAACTACACCAGAACAGGATTAAAAGAGAGAAAAAGACTGTTCTGCAATCAGAGGAATTTGCATTTTCACTTGTAACAAAAGGAAAAGAGTTCATGGCGACATTTTATACAAAGTCAAACCTGCCAAAAGTTCACAAGAAATCTCTGAATATCTCACGTTAGACCTAAATGCAACAACGTGAAAACTAGAAACTGATTTATGACAATTAATAATGACACATTTTATATTTTTCATCAAACCATCCAAAAAATACTGTGAGAAGACCAAACAGAAAAAGCATATAGACAAGTAAAAAAATTCCAATGACCAATTACTAGCATTTGTGTTTTCATGCATAATTTTGAACGTTGTGTCATTTGAAAGTTTAATATAAACATCACTATTCTATAATCACATACAAGCTATTAACGCAAAACGAACCGCTTTGAAAAACAGCACATTTTTGTCAACTTCTGCCAACTGTGCTGCCATTAATGCAACAATGCAACTACAAACAGTTTTGTCTTATAATTTAATATGATGTAATCGATTCGGCACAGATGAATCGTCAATAAATCGCTTGCTTTGTATCACAAACTCGGCTTGAATTGCCACGAGCAGCGTGAGGTCAAGCGCAAAACATTTCCATATCAAGCAACGAACAAAATGTGAAACTAAAACGTAAGAGCCGAGTTTAAGAGCGTTTTCTTTCTGTGAAAAGTGGTCGCGTCGAACTGTAAAACTCATTCGGATTCGTCGCTAAACCGTGCGCCGCGCTGATGCTGTCCGCGCCGCGCTCCTGGACGCGACCTCTGCGCCGTCCGCACGCGTCTTATCTCGTCCAGAGCGTCATTTGTGTCGCGTGCGGTTGAATCATTGACGTGGATCGGCTTCTGTGCGACGATAAAACGCGGATAAAAGCCGTGCGCGCGGGCCACAGCGGGAGGGGAACCGGGGGGGAACTCACCGCTCTGAGCGCTGCCATCTCCGCCGCTGCCTGATCTGTGCCCGCGGGGTCGATTTGTCCTTTTTACAGCTCGTGCGGAAACAAACAACGACAACTTTGAGTTCCGGGCCTTTGAAACCCGAGACCGGCTGAGGAGGACTGAAACACTGAAGAAGAGGAGGAGGAGGAGGATGAGAGCGAGGAAGGAGGAGGAAGAGGAGGTGGAGGAGGAGGTAGAGGAGGTAGAAGAGGAGGAGAATGAGGGTTTATGAATTATGGAGTGCTGAGAATCAAGTTTATTTTTGGGGCCGGAGTTTTGCGGATGGAATCACGACACGAGCCGACGACATTAACGTGAATGAAACGCGTTGATAGTGTTCGGGGGCGTGACCCGAGCGCGCGGTGTGATTGGTGCGCGGCCCAAAGGCACAAAAGCAGAAGTGACCCGGGGTGGAAGCGCAGAGCTGATTGGGCGCGCGCGGAGGAGTGGCGCGAGCTCGTGTTTCACGTAGGACACGAGGACGCGCACGAGCACGCGCGCTGCTCTGAAGGCGATTTGAATAATCAGGTGAAGGTGAATGCACTTCAAAAACACAGAGGAGCATCACCTGATGACATGAGCAGGTGAAATGTGCAGGGTGGGATTTAGTTACTGTTATGTAGTAACTAATTAAATCATATTTTTAGGAACTTACTGTGAAAATAGTAATAGAATTACAGTTAACTAAATAGAGGCAACACAGTGGCAGAGTGGTTAGCACGCTCACCTCACATCGAGAAGGTCTGGATGACTCCAGGGCCTTTTGTGCTGAGGTCACATGTTTCTCCAACACAAAATATGCACTAAAGTCCTGACCAAGACCAAAGATCTGGACACAGGTCCCTCAGAAGGATACGTCAAATGCAGAGGACACATTTCTACAGGGAAAATAAATTAGACCTTATTTTAACTTAAATCTTAACACTTCAGAGGCAGAGATCAGCAGCACACGTTTGATCAACTGAATTTATTTAAAGAATTATATTACACAGTAATATATGACATTATTAACAAGTGACTAGTGATGTGTAAGTAATAACTTCCCCCAGAAGTTACAACTACAAAACAACTCCAGAGATGTTTTGGAGGGAGAAACTAAATGAATAATAATAGGTTTAGACTCAAAGTCCCTGCAGCTAGTCACTTTCTAATCCCTGTTTAGTCTCTGGCCCCGCAGGTGTTCATTATCTGGCCCTGCAGCTGTCAGACTGGCCCTGCAGCTGGTCAGACTCTGGCCCTGCAGCTGGTCAGACTCTGGCCCTGCAGCTGGTCAGTCTCTGGCCCGTCTCTGGCCCTGCAGCTGGATCTGCAGGAAAGAGGGAATCGTCTAAAACATTTAAACACTAAGATTATATTGGACAGACGTTTTTGTGAAAAGATGATTATATTTTTCTGTTGTTGTTCTGTTGTTTTAGTTGTTCTATGTTCAAATAAAAAAGAAAAAAAAACAACACAAAAAAGGAGAATCCAGGCGGGGCTTCCCAGAGGAGAAAGTAACAAAAGGACAAACTCAGTTCCACATTTACGTCTCGTTTTAGTATAAATCATGTTGTTTCGTTGTGGACCTCGAGCCACAGCTTCAGCTCCAGCTCCATCAAAACAGTCTATAAAGAGGCGTTTTTCAGCACAATCTCACAGTCTCTGAGCCGCTCGTCCTCCAGCTGGACAAACAAACAAACAAACAAACAAACAAACAAACAGAAAGAGCAAGTTAAGCTTCAAAACACTTGAGTTTAAAACAAAAGACTTTGTATCAATTCTAATCGTTTTTAAATAAAATATATTTTAAATAATTATGTTTAAATTGATTCATTCAAATCTTGTCTAATTCAAGTGTTTACAGTTTGGATTTCCTGGTCTTGTTCTGATCAAATAAATTAAATGTAAAAGGTCAAGATCCTGGTCCAGATCCAGGTCAAGATCCTGGTCCAGGTCCAGGTCAAGATCCTGGTCCAGGTCCAGGTCAAGATCCTGGTCCAGATCCAGGTCAAGATCCTGGTCCAGATCCAGGTTCTTTTAACCCCTGGCGTCCCTCCTGCAATGTCACCTGTTGTCCTCTAGGGGCGCGCGTGGGCTCTGTGTCGCCGCAGCAGAGAACAGCGAAAGGCCGTTCTCTCGTCGTCAGGTTTTCTTTACAACAATAAGAAAAGACTTTGGCCGGAAGAACCAGGTCCCAGTCGTCCGGGTTCTGCTCCGAGAGGTCCTGCACCATCCTGAGGCGGACACAAGGGGGCAGTGTTAGACATGTCCTGCACCATCCTGAGGCAGACACAAGGAGGCAGTGTTAAACATGTCCTGCACCATCCTGAGGCGGACACAAGGGGGCAGCGTTAAACATGTCCTGCACCATCCTGAGGCGGACACAAGGGGGCAGCGTTAAACATGTCCTGCACCATCCTGAGGTGGACACAAGGAGGCAGTTATACATGTCCTGCACCATCCTGAGGTGGACACAAGGGGGCAGTGTTAAACATGTCCTGCACCATCCTGAGGCGGACACAAGGGGGAAGTGTTAAACATGTCCTGCACCATCCTGAGGTGGACACAAGGAGGCAGTTATACATGTCCTGCACCATCCTGAGGTGGACACAAGGGGGCAGTTATACATGTCCTGCACCATCCTGAGGTGGACACAAGGGGGCAGCGTTAAACATGTCCTGCACCATCCTGAGGTGGACACAAGGAGGCAGTTATACATGTCCTGCACCATCTGCACCATCTCGAGGCGGACACAAGGGGGCAGCGTTAAACATGTCCTGCACCATCCTGAGGCGGACACAAGGAGGCAGTTATACATGTCCTGCACCATCCTGAGGCGGACACAAGGGGGCAGTGTTAAACATGTCCTGCACCATCCTGAGGCGGACACAAGGAGGCAGTTATACATGTCCTGCACCATCCTGAGGCGGACACAAGGAGGCAGTTATACATGTCCTGCACCATCCTGAGGCGGACACAAGGGGGCAGTGTTAAACATGTCCTGCACCATCCTGAGGCGGACACAAGGAGGCAGTTATACATGTCCTGCACCATCCTGAGGCGGACACAAGGGGGCAGTGTTAAACATGTCCTGCACCATCCTGAGGCGGACACAAGGGGGCAGTGTTAGACATGTCTTGCACCATCCTGAGGCGGACACAAGGAGGCAGTTATACATGTCCTGCACCATCCTGAGGCGGACACAAGGGGGCAGTGTTAAACATGTCCTGCACCATCCTGAGGCGGACACAAGGGGGCAGTGCTAGACATGTCCTGCACCATCCTGGTGCGGACACAAGGGGGCAGTGTTAGACATGTCCTGCACCATCCTGAGGCGGACACAAGGGGGCAATGTTAGACATGTCCTGCACCATCCTGAGGCGGACACAAGGGGGGCAGCGTTAGACAAGTCCTGCACCATCCTGAGGCGGACACAAGGGGGCAGTGTTAGACATGTCCTGCACCATCCTGAGGCGGACACAAGGGGGCAATGTAAGACATGTCCTGCACCATCCTGAGGCGGACACAAGGGGGCAGTGTTAGACATGTCCTGCACCATCCTGAGGCGGACACAAGGGGGCTGATGTTGCTCGTTTAAAACACAGAGGGGAAGTAAAATGGGGCGCTGCGGCGTGTTCCGACCTGTCGATGACCTGCGGCGTGCTCTGATCCACTGTTCCCGTCTGAGGATGATGAACCAGGAGCGGGAATTCCACCTGTAACTCGTCCTTTAGCTGCTGGTTTATCTGAGGAACGACAACAGAACGTTCAGAATGTCCAGACTCAGATGACACTGCTCCAGAACACGTCCCATCCACCGCGTTCATCTTTATGTGTACCACTCGCTGCCCCGCCTTTGGTCATGCTTTTGTCCTGCATTTGTCCTGCATTTGCATTTGTCCTGCATTTGTCCCGCCCTCGGTCCCGCCCTTGGTCATACCTTTTGTCCCTCATTTACCCCGCCTTGGCCCCACCCTTGTCCCTCATTTACCCTGCCTTGGCCCCACCCTTGTCCCTCATTTACCCTGGCTTGGCCCCACCCTTGTCCCTCATTTACCCTGGCTTGGCCCCACCCTTGTCCCTCATTTAAACCCCCTTGGCCCCACCCTTGTCCCTCATTTACCCTGCCTTGGCCCCACCCTTGTCCCTCATTTACCCTGCCTTGGCCCCACCCTTGTCCCTCATTTACCCTGCCTTGGCCCCACCCTTGTCCCTCATTTACCCCGCCTTGGCCCCACCCTTGTCCCTCATTTACCCCGCCTTGGCCCCACCCTTGTCCCTCATTTACCCTGCCTTGGCCCCACCCTTGTCCCTCATTTACCCTGCCTTGGCCCCACCCTTGTCCCTCATTTACCCTGCCTTGGCCCCACCCTTGTCCACCATTTGTCCCGCCCTTGTCGTGCGTCGCCATCACCTGGTCGACGATGTGCCGCGGCAGGCGCGTCAGGATCCTCACTGGGAACCCGAAGTGGCCGATGACCTCCAGCAGGTGGCGCACGGTGTGTTCCGGGCGGAGCGAGTCCAAAGGCCACGCCTCCAGCCACTTGGAGAAGTAATCGCAGAGACTGAGCAGGAAACAATGTCCAGAGGAAGTCTGAGGAAGAGGACCGCGAATGTCCAGCCCGAGCCACTGCCACGGGCCGGTCACCTGCAGAACCACATCATCCATACGAACCACAGGTCAAAGCATTTCTACTGACCAGAGACTTTTAAACACTTTATGAAGCAAATAAAGTGCAAATATGTGACTGAAGCTTCTAGAATATTTATGAATAAAGTGACTTACTGACATTTTCATTGAACAACGCCACTGTTTTTGCGATAGAAATGTGTTTTACACTGTCAGAGGTCATGGCTCTGTAGTCGCTTCAGCACAAATAAAATTGTGTTTCCACAACAACCTCAGAAAAAAACATTATCCGCTCTGAAGACGTCAGTGAAAGAACTTTAAGACATAACAGTGATAAGACACGTTTGTGGAGCCAAAACCAAACTAATGATGACGAGGACAAAGGAGGACAAACAAGGAGGACAAACGAGGACAAACAAGGACAAACGAGGACAAACAAGGAGGACAAACAAGGACAAACAAGGAGGACAAACAAGGACAAACAAGATGGAAAAACAAGAAGGACAAAGGAGGACAAAGGACAAACAAGACGGACAAACAAGGATGAACAAGAAGGACAAACAAGGACAAACAAGAAGGACAAACGGGGACAAACAAGGAGGACAAACGAGGACAAACAAGAAGGACAATCAAGAAGGACAAATGGGGTCAAACAAGGAGGACAAACAAGGACAAACAAGGACAAACAAGAAGGACAAACAGGGACAAACAAGGACAAACGAGGAGAAACAAAAAGGACAAACGGGGACAAACAAGGAGGACAAACGAGGAGGACAAACAAGGACAAACGAGGAGTGACAGTTTGTGACAGTTTGCATGTTCTTCACCTCGATCGCGCCGGTCAAACGCTCCTCTTCTTCCTGTGAAAAAGAGTTTGAAAATAAGACAAATCGAACACAGGAAGTGACTCGAGAGAATAAAAGACTCACAGAGGTGTGTCTGTCCGGAGCCCACTGAATGTCCTGAAACACACACAATCTTTTGTTCGGATCAATGTTTGAAATAGTTTTATTGTGTATTTAAGTTGTTGTTTTAAATGTTGTTTTTTGAAGTGTGGGGGAGGAGTCAGTTTAAAAAAATAACTTTAGTCCTAAATAACGTATGATAAAGCTGAGGCTGTTTCTTTTTCACACTGTGTTTTAAATGATTTGACTAAAGAAATACACAAGAACACGTTTACTTTGTTCCATCGTGTTTAAATTATCAGGAAATTAATTTAATTGTTTAAAGCTGCACTGTGTAACTTTTCCGGTACAGGGTCCGTCGCCCGTCTCTCTGTCTCTAGTGCTTTGCCTGAAATATTCTGCAGTTTGTCGTCTTTGTCGTCGTTAATTTATCTTTTAATCTTTAAATTGCACACAAAAAAAGCTTTAATTTAATTCAAACGCTGTGGAACATTTCAGGCCAGAAGACGACATCCCAGACGATTTGGGACGCCGGAGAAACCTCCACAGCGCCTCTTTAAAGTGGTTTGGCGGTCACCTGGGAGACGCAGTAGTTTCCGTGGAAGAAGTGAGGAAGAGAATGGATCGTGAGCAGCTCCTCGTCCACGATGACGCTCCACTGCTCGGCCGCCTCAGTCGCCCTGGAAACACAGAAGTGAGACGCGGCTCGGCCCGGGCGTAGGCCACACCGGGGGGCGTTGGCCACACCGGGGGGCGTAGGCCACACCGGGGGGCGTAGGCCACACCGGGGGGCGTTGGCCACACCGGGGGGCGTAAAAATACAGCAATATTGCTTTTCTTTTCCCATTTTTATTCATGAGTCTGTAAATAAAACCGCAAGTCACACACTTCTGGACAAACGGGGTCTTTGGGGGCGTGACAGAAGAGAAGAGTTTTGAGTCTTTTTGTTGGCAGACCCACAGAGTACATGCAGCTTTTGTCCTCTAGATGGCAGTAGTGTGTGACGTCACTTCAGACACATGAATATGTATGCATCTTTTCAATAGTCGTTTTTTCAATATCGGCAATACGATAATCAGATTACGTAAACGTGGCGTAAACAGTTCAGATCTGACTTCTCTCTGTTCACGCCGAGCAACGACAAACGAATGAGCCAAAGACAAAACGGAGAAAGCGTTGAGAGCGTTTGGCGCCGGTCCGGTCCAGAGTCGCCGGTCCGGAGTCGCCGGTCCAGAGTCGCCGGTCCGGAGTCGCCGGTCCGGAGTCGCCGGTCCGGAGTCGCCTCACCGGTCCAGAGTCGCCGGTCCAGAGTCGCCGGTCCAGAGTCGCCGGTCCAGAGTCGCCGGTCCAGAGTCGCCGGTCCAGAGTCGCCGGTCCAGAGTCGCCTCACCGGTCCAGAGTCGCCGGTCCAGAGTCGCCGGTCCAGAGTCGCCGGTCCAGAGTCGCCGGTCCAGAGTCGCCGGTCCAGAGTCGCCGGTCCAGAGTTGCCGGTCCAGAGTTGCCGGTCCAGAGTCACCTCACCGGTCCAGAGTCACCTCACCGGTCCAGAGTCGCCGGTCCAGAGTCACCTCACCGGTCCAGAGTCGAGTCACCTCACCGGTCCAGAGTCACCTCACCGGTTCAGAGTCGCCTCGTCCTCATCTTCGCTCTGATCGCCGCTGGATTCAGCCTCAGGAGCGATGGCGATCTCAGTTGCCGCCGCTCGGTTCTTCGGGGGTCGACCGCGACGCTTAACGCACAAAAACACCACGTCAGCTTCAGTAAATAAACTTATTTTAGCTTCACGCTCACCTTTCCCGTTTTACTTTTAACTGACGTCGCAGAAGGTTCGTCTAAAACCTGTAATCGACAAAGAAAGAAGAGAGTTCACGAGAGCGCCACAACTGTAGATGCTGTGAACTCATTTAAAAGGCCACCAGGCTTTTAAACCACCTTATATCTAGTCATGTTTCTGTCCTTCTTTGGTTCATCATTATTCTCCATGTTTAGTGTCATCACGGTCCTGCTTTAGGTCCAGGAAACCGGATATGTGAATATGAATACCAAATTTGTAGGTGACAAAAAGACCTATAAGTGATGCAAGTTTTCATATTAATGTATGTAGCATTTTGAGAGACAGTATTATTGTCTCTCAAAATGCTAGCCTTCTGGTCCCAAGAGTCTCTAAAAGCACAATAGGAGGTAGAGCCTTCTGGTGGTCCCAAGAGTCTCTAAAAGCACAATAGGAGGTAGAGCCTTCTGGTGGTCCCAAGAGTCTCTAAAAGCACAATAGGAGGTAGAACCTTCTGGTGGTCCCAAGAGTCTCTAAAAGCACAGTAGGAGGTAGAGCCTTCTGGTGGTCCCAAGAGTCTCTAAAAGCACAGTAGGAGGTAGAGCCTTCTGGTGGTCCCAAGAGTCTCTAAAAGCACAGTAGGAGGTAGAGCCTTCTGGTGGTCCCAAGAGTCTCTAAAAGCACAGTAGGAGGTAGAGCGTTTAGCTACCAAGCTCCTGTGTTATGGAATCAGCTCCGGTCCATGTTAAAGAGGCCGACACAGTCTCTTCATTTAAGTCCAGGCTTAAAACGTTCCTCTTTGAAATGACTTATGGTCAGGCCAGTTAGGAACAGAAATATAAACCTAGTTTCAGCTACGCTGCCCTAGGAGCAACTATGCTGGGGGAAGTATGGCAGCTTGAGCACTATCCTCTTCTTCTGACTACTTATTCTATCAAACAATATTTAATATTTTTTGTTCTCCTGTTTTGTTCATTACTGCTCACATGTTTTCTCCTTCTTGCTCTTGGGAGAGGTTCTGTTTCAGACTCTGCTGATGCCGACCTGTAGAGCTCCTCAACTGCCTTCTCTCTACTCTAGATGAACTCCTGGTTCTGTCCTGGTTCTGTCCTGGTTCATTGTTTTTGTGCATTCCGCTGTCTTGTTCTCCAACTGCTGCTAAAGTGATTTTGGCCAATACAAAAATTCACTGAATTGAATATACATTTTTGTCAATATCACCCACTGTAGTAAAGATTGTAAATATTTCACTGGCCTGCTCCTCCTGCTGCTCCTGCCCCTGCCCCTGGGCGTCCATCCCGCTGCTGAAGATGGTGGGCACGGCCTCCTCTCTCAGGGTGATGCATTTGCCCGTTCGGTCCACGTGTTTCTCCTCAAAGTGACAAATGCAGAGGGCAGAGAAACGAGACGGTGTCCAGTCCTCACGGCCCATGCTGCCCAGCCAGCGCTTCAGCTTCTTTGGGTTGTACAGAGGAAACCTGTGCAGGGATTAGACCTGGTTTAGACCTGGTATAGACCTGGTTTAGACCTGGTTTAGACCTGGTTTAGACCTGGTTTAGACCTGGTTTAGTCCCGGTTTAATCCCGGTTTAAGTCTGCCACATGTATTAAAGTGTTAAGATGCAACGACAAGTGACAAGTCGACTATAAAAGTTGTATTTCTCTAATTGTAACGTTTGTCTGGACTAAATAGAATCTAAAATACAAAGACAGCGGCATTGTTAGATTAAAATGTCAAAAAAATATTAAACTATGTCTCATTTTCATCATTAATACACTTTATTCATAAATATTCTCTATCTTTAAACCCTCATATATTTACACCTTTATCTGGTTCAAAATGTATTCAGCTCAACTTATATTAACTTTTGCTACAACTAACGGTTATTTTAGTGTTCAACAGTCAATTATTTCTATTGTACATTGGGAATTTAATAGATTTTAACCAAATAAAGGTTGAAATATGGTGACAAAGACTTGTAGACAGGGAATATTTATGAATAAAGATAATTATAGCTAAAATCATCATCAGTTACTTGACATTTTACTTTAATAATGCCATTGTATTTATCATTTCTTTTCGTATGCGTTTTAGAGTCCGTTAGTCCAGAAAACGATTAACCCTGACCATTATAGTCACGATTAGTCGATTAATCGTGACGGTTTACTTTCCAGGTTATTTATGAACAAGAGCACGCAAATCTGGAAAAAAACAAGGCCAAAACTGGACTAAAAAGGCTTAAAGACAGACTAGATGTTGGGAATAAACCATAAATAATAAAACGGGACTAAACCGTGGACAAAGCTCTGAATTTAAACTGTTGTTGACATTCTCGGTCTCCTTCAGTAAAGAGTCTCTGGTGTCATTTTACTACATTTTATGCGTTTTATCGTCACTTACTTGAAGAACTTGATGTCTGACTCACTGGAACTTTCACAGTTATCCGCACAGCATTTATACCTCCCCATTTATACAATTATTACACCGAAACCGGGTCCAAAAGCCGCAACAATTTAAGAGTTTTTGGGTCGAAGTAGCAACGTTAGCATTTAGCAGCACCGCCACCACGGGAGCATCCGGTCTGCGCCGTCACAATAAAACGCGGATTTACGCGTACTTTGTGCTATATTTTGAGGTTAAGTGATTGTATGAATAGTTCAAACGTGTTTATTTCAGCCTCGGCATTTACGTTGTTTGGTATTGTGTCAATTATTGGTTGAAGAATGCTAATAAATCTGTTTTTTCCGGTGCGATTTTCGTTAGCTTTGCATTAGCATTACAGGAAGTTGGCTGCTCAAGCTCTCTGCCGCCCCCTGCCGATGAGATCAAGATGTGCAG
Source organism: Eucyclogobius newberryi (assembly GCF_026437365.1). Lineage (NCBI taxonomy): Eukaryota > Metazoa > Chordata > Actinopteri > Gobiiformes > Gobiidae > Eucyclogobius > Eucyclogobius newberryi. The sequence continues at coordinate 16,681,851 of NW_027315757.1, forward strand.
TCGTGGAAAACTAAGTGACAGAGAAATAAGAAACAAGTTGTCTCGTTCAAAAGTAAATCTTTATTTTAGCTGTGCACAGCCAAAATACTCTCTCTGACAGAGTCGTCTCTCCCTGACAGAGTCGTCGTCTCTCTCTGACAGAGTCGTCTCACATGGAGTTGTAGACAGAACCTGTCATCCCGATTCTGGAGCCCAGAACTAACCCTAAACCTAACCTTAACCCTAACCTTAATGTTTAAACCCGAAAAAAAATTAACTGTGCCAAAAGCGGGATGACAGGTTCTGTCTACAACCGCATGTAGTGATCCGACTCTTGAACAAAGGCGAGTCCAGCTCATAAAGGCACAGCAGGTGCCACTTTGCACAGAATGAGTTGAACATGAACTTTAGCATCGCATCAATCTAGTGACATGACAATGTTACAATATTAAATCATACAGAATTATACAACATCATAATAAAGTCTTTCAATATCTGTAAGTGTCACAGTGTCAAGTAAAAGTAATTTCACACTGATTTCGAAACTTATTTCAGAGACAAATGTCTCTGTTCAATTAAAAATATATTTTGGTTTGCTCAAAGCCAGAACTTGAAGTCAAAACCTTCAATTGTAATTAAAAGTAAAAAAAAATATGACTAATGTGCTCTTTCTTTCCTTATTTCACATGAAAAAGCATAAAACAAACCCCAGCGTGAGCGAGGAGTGAAGTAAAACAGCAGAAACGCTTCATTGTGATTAAAAAAGGCTTTGGTTCAGTTTGATTTGGATTTGAGCCGGATCCTCCACTCGTCCCAGTCCAGAAGGTTCCGGCTCGTTTCCCATCGAGTCTCGTCCAGCGCTGAAAGAAACAAGAATCAGAAAAACACACGAGAGTCACAGGCTTTTGTTTGTACTTACATTTCATAAAAGAGTCAAAATGTCTCTCCAGCAGCGATTTACTTTCCTCCACAAGATCCCAGTGTCCTGCAGAGAAGAAGAGTCTAAACCAGAGCTAAACCAGGGGTAACCCAGGTGTAAAGCAGGTCTAAAGCAGATCTAAACCAGGTCTAAAGCAGTGCTAAACCAGGTCTTAACCAGGACTAAAGCAGTTCTAAAGCAGTTCTAAACCAGGACTAAACCAGGTCTAAACCAGGTCTAAACCAGGTCTAAGCCAGGTCTAAACCAGGTCTAAAGCAGTTCTAAACCAGGTCTAAAGCAGTTCTAAACCAGGTCTAATCCAGGACTAAACCAGGACTAAACCAGGTCTAAACCAGAACTAAACCAGGACTAAACCAGGACTAAACCAGGACTAAAGCAGGTCTAAAGCAGGTCTAAACCAGGTCTAAACGAGGACTAAAGCAGGTCTAAACCAGGACTAAACCAAGTGTAAACTCACTGTGTTTGTCTTTCTTCCTCTGGGTCAGAAGCTTCCTCAGACTCAGAGCCTGACACATGGACTCAAACTCATCTCTCACTGAAGCTCCGAGCAGCAAACACACATACACACAACCTGAACAGAAACACACAGACATCACGCAGTGCTTGCGGCTGGGGAAGAATGTCTCAGACACACAGACTATCAGCACAGGTGCTCCACAGGGCTGTGTACTTTCTCCCCTGCTCTTCTACCTGTACACAAACTGCTGCACCTCCAGCCATGACTCTGTAAAACTGTTTGCGTTTGCGGACGACACCACCCTCATCGCCATGACAACACCACCCTCATCAGGCTCATCTCGAACGGGGATGAGTCTGTTTACAGGAGGGAGGTGGACCGGCTGGTGTCCTTGTGCATTCTCACCCTGGTGCATCCTCGCCTCCTCCATCACCGTGTGGTACGCTGGAGCCACAGCCAGGGACAAACAGAGACTACAGCGCATTGTGCACTCTGCTGAGAAGGTGACCGGCCGCGAACTTCCATCTCTGCAGGACCTGCATGTCTCCAGGGCTCTGGGACGAGCAGGTCGGATTACAGCCGACCCTTCTCACCCGGAACACGGACTATTTGAGGTCCCCTCAGGCAGGAGGCCACTCCCCTCAGGCAGGAGGCCACTCCCCTCAGGCAGGAGGCCACTCCCCTCAGGCAGGAGGCTACGGTCCATCCGGACCAGAACCTCCCTCCACAAGAACAGTTTCTTTCCCTCTGCCGTTGGACTCATGGACATTTTTTAAAAACCGTCACTTTAACCATAATTTAAACACTCACTGTTCACTTTCTGCACTAAATATGTAAATCTGTAAATTTGTGTTCATATCACGCTTATTTTTATTATTTTTTTTAATCTTAAAGCTTATTGATATTCTTATCCCATAGAAGACTTAAATTGTTCCTCTTTTGACTTATTCATTTTATGTTGCACTGAATCACCAAAGGAAGTTCCTGTTTGTGAATTCTGTCCATTGACAATGACAATAAACCTTTTCTGATTCTGACACGCACCGCACGCACGCACGCGCGCACCGCGCGCACCGCACGCACGCACACACTCACTTCAGGCCAATTGGACAATTTTGTAACGTTTATGTGAACTGTAGGGGGCGCTAAAGTTGCTCTTTACTCTGTTCTGTGTATTTCTCGACGCTCGGACGCTCTAAGATTCTCACTGTTGTCGACGGCGATCAGGAAGCGTTTGTCCTGCCTCGCTCGCGTCACTCGCTCCAGCTCCTCGGGACTTCAAAAGGAACAAACAGTCTTTTATTAAATATTTAATTCAAAGTAAAGCTCGGCAAATGACATCTTAAATAAAGTGAAACCTGTGGACGAGCTCCTGCAGCTTCACTCCCAGTCGGATCGGAACCGCTCCACTAAACCCTGAAAGCCACAGATTTATTATTATTATTACTAGTAGTAGTATTATCGTTATTATTATTGTTCATTATCATTATTCATTATTATTTAACATTTTTCAGTGTTAGTACATTTATTTAGCAATATACAGCATATATCATGTTTACAATTATACAGTTTTACTCCCCAAATAAAAAAAAAAACAAATACAAAAATTGAAATAAATAAATAAATAAAATAAATAGCAGTTCTTTCACATTTCAGTTGCGTGTTGTGCGACTCACAGTTGAACACGGGCTCCTTCGCGTTTGCGTCACGCGGCGTCAGGATCTCGCCGCTTCGCACGAACGTTTGCCAAACGACGTCGAGCCGCGCCTCGTTAAAGGTCTCCATGACGACGGAGCGCACGGCTTTGAAGTTGGAGACGAGGTGGAGGACGGTGAAGAGCGAGAAGAGGAGCAGCGTCAGCCTGAGGACGACGGCGTGAAAACAAGAACAACATCTGTGTCCGTTTCCCACTACGCTAGCTTCAGGTTCACAGTAAACAACTGGAACATTTTCTCAGAGATGCTAAGAAGCCACGCGGTCATGATTAGACGCTCAGGACGAGTCTGGAGATGATTTATGGAGTTAAGAACAGCTGGAGATTCTCAGCACTACGTCACAGATGGAGAAAACAGCACAGATCGAGGAGATTCAGAACGGAGTGTTTTTGACGCTCGGAGTGAGAGCACTTTCTGTCCAGGATTCCTCAAACTAGTTTAAATTAAGCTAAATGTGCTCCAGGCGTGTTTTTGATGAGGAACAATGTTAAAACAGGGTAACAAGAGAGACACAGTTAGCACAATGTGTGTTAAATATCGAATATCAGTATCGGCTTAATAAAATCCATATTGTACAATCCCTGACATTCCACCAGGAAAATAATGCACTAAACAGATGTATCTAGTTGTCTGTAATCTGGTGATTGTAGATGAATAATTCAAATGCAGAATGTGATCGTAAGAAGTAGATTAACATGTGAACGAAAGTGTTTAATGAACAGAGACTCACGTGGGGTTTTCTGTGACGAGAGAAATGAGCAGCAAACTGACCAAGAGCCCAGCCAAGTTCACCAGGGTCTCCTGCAAAAGAACCAGGTCGGAACCAGGTCTAAACCAGGACTGAAACCAGGACTAAAGCAGGACTAAAGCAGGTCTAAAGCAGGTCTAAAGCAGGACTAAAGCAGGACTAAAGCAGGACTAAAGCAGGACAAAAGCAGGACAAAAGCAGGTCTCTCTTGTACCTGGCTCCCGTCCTTAGCAGAGATGTCGGCCATGTTGTCTCTTCGGGCCTGGTGAACGGTGAGAGCCGCTCGAGTCGCTCCTCCGGCCACGCCCACAATCGACTTGACACACAGAGAACACAGAGTTTAGAGTTTACACATTTTTCACAAGAATCCTGTGAAACCGCGTTCTAAATGTTTTTATAATTCTGTGGCATGAAATTAATGCAATACATGTTTTGCCAAACCCTGATCTAGAGCAGGTAATTTAATCCATATTAGTTAAAACCACTACTACTCTTCTTTATGTAAATGCTTTGTGCTGATAAATGTGCTCTTACCTTGAAGACACCGGCCGAGCACACAATCAGGAGGAAGAAGGCGGGGAAAAACGGCGCCAAGATTTCCATGAACATGGCTACGTCGTTCAGAACGTCTGCGAAGAGTCTGAGGAGGAGCAGATTATAGGGTCAATATTCCTTTATAAAAAACGCTATAAATCCTACTTAACGTTTCAACACACCTCCATTTCTTTGCCTCAGAGTCTAGTTTGGTCCTGGAACGAAAACACAAACAAATAAAATAAAAGATGTATTATTATTACTATTATTAAACACAAAAGGCGATGAACAGGAGCTTGTCGCTTATCGCTAATCGCTAGCTAATATTCCATTATTATTTTTTTGGTGTTTGTGTTTTGGCTTTTTTTTTTATTTTTATTTTATTTGGAATTTACAGATTTGATCCCAGTTTGGACATTTAAGGTGTAAAATTCTACTTCCTGGATGTAAATTGTAAAATGTTGAACTGTTTCCTAGCAACCAAACCTTCTCTAATGTCACAGGAATTATTATTTTACTAATTAAAATGTTAGAAAACCGTTTTATGTGGTTGAATTAATGTTTAAAGAGTAAAATGTTGTTGTTTTTAGTGTGTACATAGCTCAGAGTCTGATGTTTGTTTGTTTGCAACAAATGGACAAAAAAAGCATGACTAAAGCAGGTCTAAAGCATGACTAAAGCAGGACTAAAGCAGGACTAAAGCAGGACTAAAGCAGGACTAAAGAAGGACTAAAGAAGGACTAAAGAGAGAGGACGAACCCTTTGCGCCAAGCGAACAGGATCCGGCCCAACATCCCGGTTCCATCTGTGAACAGACAGGACACGGATGTCAGATGCGTAACAGAGGTTTAGTGAGGAAAATATGGTCTTGACTTTATTGGAGAGCACCTAAGAGAAGTATAGGGCTCTAGAAGTGAAGACGGAACCTTTATTCCCACTGTCATTATGTCTCTCTGCTCAGTTATAGACTTCTTAGAATATAAAAGATTATAGATACAGTTAATATTCGCTAAATCAATAATGGTGTTTATTCATGTGACAATAATAACGTTAGAGTGAAATTTAAGTCATTTCAGTTCAATCTACACTCAAAAAGCAACTCTGAAGGTAACATATCTGTCTGTTTATGTTGAAATTGAAAATTAAATTCAACTGAAACCTTTTTAAACAATATTTGTGAACAAAATGTATTTTCATTCAGACAGCATTAAATAAAAACACAAAAAGGAACTCGACACAAAAGCACTGAAAACCCCTTTACAAATCGAAGTGAAGACCTCGTTTGAGTTAGACAGACTGCAGTACCTCTGAGTAACCATGTGGCGGTGGCGGCTGCGACTGTGGCTTCCTGGTTGCCGACGCCGACGCCTCTGAGTGACGCCTGAGTGGCCAAAGTCCCGGACAGAGAACTGCAGAACGCCTGGACTCAGCACAGCAGGGGACGCTTTACTTTACATTTACACTGCTGCTTGTTTCCATGGAGACGGACCGTTAGAGCACACTTTGGAACATTCTCCATGGAGACAAACGTGCCTCGGCCAGAAAAGTTACAAGTCAGATCTGCGGAGAGAAAAGCTTCTCAACAGTTTAAAGTTTTTACTCCAAATGTCTTTATTCAAGTCTGGTTTGAGCTCAAATGTTTCGCAGTGGGGCTTTATTATCAGATATTTAGATGGTGGTGATGGTTAAGTGCAGCATTTCTGTTACACACTTTTATACAGGCAAGAACAGGAAAATGTCCAGTCCTGGTCCAGTCCTGGTCCAGTCCTGGTCCTGACCTGTGCAGTGTCCCACAGCTGGTACTGGATGTAGTCTGCACTGACGCTCTCTGGAAAACCCTGAGGCAGAAACACGCTCTGGAACATGAAGATTAAAGGTTCAGTAATAATCTACTTCAGAATAGAACTTTATTTGTCTCAAACACAACTGAATCAGGCAAATAGCAAACACCTGCTTTTGATAATAATGATAAATATTCTCTATCTAGAAGCCTTCAGTCGCCATATTTACACCTTTATGTGGATAAAAATGTACACAACTATCAGAAATACAAACTGGTATCTTTAAAATACAGTTAAAACAATGGCTCAATACTAACTACACCTGTTCTCTCTGCTGCCCCCTGTTAGTGTGTGCGCGCGCGTGTGTGTGCGCGCGCGCGTGTGTGTGTGTTATGTTTGTCTGTAATTGGATAGTTGATGTAGATAATGTTAATAGTGAATATACTTTTATGTTCAATGTGGATAATGTTTTGACTGTCAAACAGTAAAATCACGTTAGCTGCAGGTTAATGTTTATAAAGGTTGTACAGATGTGGCCATAATCTTCTGTGGCTAAAACACTGTAATTCACAGGCTTTAAACGGTCTAAAGAGTAGTTAAAGTGGTTACTTTAAAGAGCTGCAGGAGCCCGGCCCCGGCCCCGGCCCCGGCGGTCTCCTCTCTCTGTCTGCGGAGCTGAGCTTCCTCCAGGCGGTAGATCCAGACCTCACCGCCGCCTGAGCCGCTCCCGTACCGCTCCGAGGCGACCGGAGGCCCGCTGGAGACAAGAGCCGAGCCCGCCGACATGGCCCTGTCCGGGGGAAGAGAAACGAGCCCGGGACGGACGAATAAACGCTGGAAACAACAACAACAACAACACGCGGCTCGTACGTGGCGCTAGAGGTGTTTGGTGCAGGTTCCGTGTTTTCCATTTGGAGCAATCTGATTGGACAGTGAGCAAAAGAGGGCGGGGTTTGACGGCTAAACAAATACATTCCATTTGCGTCAAAAACGTGTTTTTTGTGCGCAGCCGCAGAAGAGGTTCAGCTAAATATTATTTTTAATTTCAACATGAAACTCACTTATTCAGCAGAAAACAAAAGGTTTTGAGATAATGAACTGATTGTAAAGATTTCATTGCTTTATTTAAATAGAACACAGGTGAGGATTGACTCCAAACACAAACATAAAAATCAGAAATAGGTTTGCTCAGAACTTATGATGATTAATTATGATTATAATTCTTCCTTTAATGGTGTGAATTCAGTGGTCCCGGTCTGGGCCCCAGCCTTGGCCCCGGTCCTGGCCTTGGCCCCTGTCTATGTAGGGGCTCACCCAAGCCCCCGGAAGCCAAGATGGCCGCCATTGAAACCTATGGAGCTGCTCATTGGCGCATGGTTCCAAAAAAGTTTTTTAGTTCCGCATTACTTCCTGAACAGTGGTATACATGGATCTATTATAATATCTGGATAGGGTACGCCCCCTCTGCCTCTGGCTCCAAATTGAGTAGTGGCCACTTCGCAGAATGCAGCTTTTTGGTCGGACCATTTCACGAGTTCGGCCTCTAAAATTACCAAACATGCTAAATTGTTTTTTGTCTAAAAATAAAATAGAAGGAATTTCACTCTTCAACTGTTTCTAAAATACTTAAAAAATACATTTTTAACCTTCCGGTGAACGGTGTACGCGCACCGAGCGCGCACGTGACCCTCATGAACGAGCCTCAGGAGAACATGTGACGGAAACTAAACACAAGCAGAAGAAAGTCACGAGACGAGACCACGATACACGTAAGTTGTTTGTATGTCATTCCTCACGTTTCACACATTGTTCCATGTGAAGTGTAAATCAACGATTACACAGTTAACACAAGTTAACACAAGCTAACACGAGCTAACGTAAGCTAAAGTTTAGCTACACAAAGATGCAACAACACGTCATGATGGCTCGTGCTTCTGCAAATAAATAACTAATTATTTCTCTTACTAAATGTTCTAAGAGACAAAAGGTTAAGCACAGATCAAGGAAAACTAGAGAAAGAAGGGAAATAAAGTGATGTTTGTATTATGTGCTATAAAAAACAACCAATAATTCAAATATAACCTGCTATAATGGGTCATATCTTACATATATAAATGTAAAGGTGTTTAAAAGTGACAGTCCTGTACTTACAGGGGCTGAGACCACATTTGAGGTTTTATTACCCATTTAATAATGACGTGTGCTGTGTTTAAACAGCAAAGCACACGCTTGTTTTGTATAGGAATGTCATGGATTTACTTCCATGGAATATGTAGAGATTTAGCAAACATGTCAGTTATGTTCTAACTTCTAAGGTTTAAACTTATGCATAAGTAAATGACTTTTGGTTCTAGCTTTAAAAATTAATGTGAAAAGAGGAACTTTTGTGTTACAGAGCAAAATGTAAATCTGTCAATAACATATTCCAGCTTTTCTCTGTTAAATGTGCAGAATATATCAATGTTCTAATGAGTATCTTTCTCATCTTCAGAGTGCTGACCAGTGAGTTTAGTCTGTCTGTGCTGTCCAGAGCTCTACAGGTCACTGCAGGTCACTACAGGTCACTACAGGTCACTGCAGACCTAATCACTGCAGACACAGAGTCATCTCAAGTAAACTCCTGACGACTCCAAAGCAAAAGGTATTTTAATAATAACTTGTGCCTCGACTAAAAGTAAACAGTGTAGAATTAGTATTTTGAATTTATAAAATGTCTGTTTTGTTATGACCAAAAAAACTAAATGATAATTATTCTTCAAAAGAGCCACTGCTGTGTCACATGTGAAGTGTATGTTATATGACATGTATAATCTAAACATATGAAGTGTATGTTATATGACTTTTATAAATCTAATACATATGAAGTGTATGTTCTATGACTTGTATAAATCTAAACATATGAAGTGTATGTTATATGACTTTTATAAATCTAAACATATGAAGTGTATGTTATATGACTTTTATTAATCTAATACATATGAAGTGTATGTTATATGACTTTTATAATCTAATACATATGAAGTGTATATTCTATGACTTGTATAAATCTAAAGCTGTGACATGTTCTGTTTGTCCCTCAGTCATACGATGGAGCTGAACGGTGCAGTTACTGAAGTACAGAAGACTGCGTAGCCATGGAAACAAAGTCTTGTTAAATACTGAGATATTCAGTATTTAACGCAATAATGTCACATTCATGTGCATATAACTGATGTAAAAAGAGTGTTTATTTTACCATTATTATTAGTATTATTTTGTCCTACGCTGTTTTTATTTTATCTTTATCTTTATTTTCCCCCTCCATTCCTTATTAAGGTATGAGAGGTTCTGTCTATAGGAGTTTTTGTTTATAAGAGTTCTTCTATTAAGAGTGTTTTTTAAACTTCCTATAAGTGATCTGTCCTTTTCCTCTGTATCTACTGTGTTGCAACAACTAAATTTCCTCATGTGTGGACAATAAAGGAATATCTTATCTTATTCAGTTTGTTCTTGACTTATACAGGTTGTTTTATCATTTTATCATTATTTTTATGTTGCACTGAATCACCAAAGCAAGTTCCACTGTTTGTGGATTCTGTTCTTTGACAATGGCAATACATTTTCTGATTCTATTAATGATGATAATAATAAACAGTACAGACTCCAAAACTCCTTAATAAGGGACTCCCACATTGTAGCTTTAAAACTCACTGTAGCTTTAAAACTCAACTAAAACTGGCTAAAATCAATTTATCATTTGTAGTTATAATCAGATTTACATTTATTGAACAAGTTCATTCATGTTCATTATTCGTATTAAATACATTAATAAACAAATGTGTTTCGTATTTATTAAAGATTGACATGATAAAAAAGACACAAAAGGAAACTGAATATAATTAAATACTGCTTAACTCAATTATGTAACAGAATCGATGATTATATTTTATATTTCTTCTCATCTTATTAAAAAAATGCATATTGGCCAAATTATATTATGTAAATAAATAACTGAAAAGTTAACAAAATAAATACCCAAACCAAAAACTACAGAAAATGATGAGGACGTTATTCCACCTCTAAATGTAATTCATTGTCATTAAACCAGACTTTTTATCTTAACACTTCTTTAAAATTCTCTTAAATATCAGAGCTTTACAACATGATACATGTATATTTATAGATGGATATAACAATTCATCATTATACGTTACGTAAACAGACTATTTCAAGCCGAATTATTCCAAAAGTCGGTGTTGACTGTTCTCAGTCTGTCGCGCTGCTGTGACGTGCGCGCTCCCGACGCCAAAGCCTCACGGCGATGACGTCACAAAAGTGGGAGGAGATATACCACCAAGCCCCCGGAAGCCAAGATGGCCGCCATTGAAACCTATGGAGCTGCTCATTGGCGCATGGTTCCAAAAAAGTTTTTTAGTTCCGCATTACTTCCTGAACAGTGGTATATCTCCTCCCACTTTTGTGACGTCATCGCCGTGAGGCTTTGGCGTCGGGAGCGCGCACGTCACAGCAGCGCGACAGACTGAGAACAGTCAACACGGACTTTTGGAATAATTCGGCTTGAAATAGTCTGTTTACGTAACGTATAATGATGGATTGTTATATCCATCTATAAATATACATGTATCATGTTGTAAAGCTCTGATATTTAAGAGAATTATAAAGAAGTGTTAAGATAAAAAGTCTGGTTTAATGACAATGAATTACATTTAGAGGTGGAATAACGTCCTCATCATTTTCTGTAGTTTTTGGTTTGGGTATTTATTTTGTTAACTTTTCAGTTATTTATTTACATAATATAATTTGGCCAATATGCATTGTTTTTAATCAGATTAGAAGAAATATAAAATATAATCATCGATTCTGTTACATAATTGAGTTAAGCAGTATTTAATTATATTCAGTTTCCTTTTGTGTCTTTTTTATCATGTCAATCTTTAATAAATACAAAACACATTTGTTTATTAATGTATTTAATACGAATAATGAACATGAATGAACTTGTTCAATAAATGTAAATCTGATTATAACTACAAATGATAAATTGATTTTAGCCAGTTTTAGTTGAGTTTTAAAGCTACAGTGAGTTTTAAAGCTACAATGTGGGAGTCCCTTATTAAGGAGTTTTGGAGTCTGTACTGTTTATTATTATTATCATCATTAATAGAATCAGAAAATGTATTGCCATTGTCAAAGAACAGAATCCACAAACAGTGGAACTTGCTTTGGTGATTCAGTGCAACATAAAAATATTAACAATGATAAAACAACCAGTATAAGTCAAATAGAACAAACTGACTAAGATAAGATATTCCTTTATTGTCCACACATGAGGAAATTTTGTTGTTGCAACACAGTAGATACAGAGGAAAAGGACAGATCACTTATAGGAAGTTTAAAAAACACTCTTAATAGAAGAACTCTTATAAACAAAAACTCCTATAGACAGAACCTCTCATACCTTAATAAGGAATGGAGGGGGAAAATAAAGATAAAGATAAAATAAAAACAGCGTAGGACAAAATAATACTAATAATAATGGTAAAATAAACACTCTTTTTACATCAGTTATATGCACATGAATGTGACATTATTGCGTTAAATACTGAATATCTCAGTATTTAACAAGACTTTGTTTCCATGGCTACGCAGTCTTCTGTACTTCAGTAACTGCACCGTTCAGCTCCATCGTATGACTGAGGGACAAACAGAACATGTCACAGCTTTAGATTTATACAAGTCATAGAACATACACTTCATATGTATTAGATTATAAAAGTCATATAACATACACTTCATATGTATTAGATTAATAAAAGTCATATAACATACACTTCATATGTTTAGATTTATAAAAGTCATATAACATACACTTCATATGTTTAGATTTATACAAGTCATAGAACATACACTTCATATGTATTAGATTTATAAAAGTCATATAACATACACTTCATATGTTTAGATTATACATGTCATATAACATACACTTCACATGTGACACAGCAGTGGCTCTTTTGAAGAATAATTATCATTTAGTTTTTTTGGTCATAACAAAACAGACATTTTATAAATTCAAAATACTGATTCTACACTGTTTACTTTTAGTCGAGGCACAAGTTATTATTAAAATACCTTTTGCTTTGGAGTCGTCAGGAGTTTACTTGAGATGACTCTGTGTCTGCAGTGATTAGGTCTGCAGTGACCTGTAGTGACCTGTAGTGACCTGTAGTGACCTGTAGAGCTCTGGACAGCACAGACAGACTAAACTCACTGGTCAGCACTCTGAAGATGAGAAAGATACTCATTAGAACATTGATATATTCTGCACATTTAACAGAGAAAAGCTGGAATATGTTATTGACAGATTTACATTTTGCTCTGTAACACAAAAGTTCCTCTTTTCACATTAATTTTTAAAGCTAGAACCAAAAGTCATTTACTTATGCATAAGTTTAAACCTTAGAAGTTAGAACATAACTGACATGTTTGCTAAATCTCTACATATTCCATGGAAGTAAATCCATGACATTCCTATACAAAACAAGCGTGTGCTTTGCTGTTTAAACACAGCACACGTCATTATTAAATGGGTAATAAAACCTCAAATGTGGTCTCAGCCCCTGTAAGTACAGGACTGTCACTTTTAAACACCTTTACATTTATATATGTAAGATATGACCCATTATAGCAGGTTATATTTGAATTATTGGTTGTTTTTTATAGCACATAATACAAACATCACTTTATTTCCCTTCTTTCTCTAGTTTTCCTTGATCTGTGCTTAACCTTTTGTCTCTTAGAACATTTAGTAAGAGAAATAATTAGTTATTTATTTGCAGAAGCACGAGCCATCATGACGTGTTGTTGCATCTTTGTGTAGCTAAACTTTAGCTTACGTTAGCTCGTGTTAGCTTGTGTTAACTTGTGTTAACTGTGTAATCGTTGATTTACACTTCACATGGAACAATGTGTGAAACGTGAGGAATGACATACAAACAACTTACGTGTATCGTGGTCTCGTCTCGTCTCTTTCTTCTGCTTGTGTTTAGTTTCCGTCACATGTTCTCCTGAGGCTCGTTCATGAGGGTCACGTGCGCGCTCGGTGCGCGTACACCGTTCACCGGAAGGTTAAAAATGTATTTTTTAAGTATTTTAGAAACAGTTGAAGAGTGAAATTCCTTCTATTTTATTTTTAGACAAAAAACAATTTAGCATGTTTGGTAATTTTAGAGGCCGAACTCGTGAAATGGTCCGACCAAAAGGCTGCATTCTGCGAAGTGGCCACTACTCAATTTGGAGCCAGAGGCAGAGGGGGCGTACCCTATCCAGATATTATAATAGATCCATGGGGCTCACGCATGACTCAGGGAATGCTGTCTGTCATCTCTGAATCACCTGGAACAAAGAGCTTTATGTGTTTCCGGGTCAGAGGTCACAGCTTTGGGGAGTGGTCATTGCGTCATGAGCGAGACACTCCTCCCTTAGGGTCCAGTCTCAGTTTGAGGAAGTGAAATAAAAAACTACAGAAAAAATTCCTTTGATGCGTCACGACTTCAAAACCTTTGAACTATTGAACCTGTTTTAGTTTGTGATGGCGGCGTGGGGCCTTTGTGTATGTATTTCTGCATGTTCTCCCCGTGTCTGTCATGGTCTGAGGTTTCCTCAGGGTGCCCCGGCTGTACAAGGGTTAGGGCTCCTCCCCTGAACAGGAGATACTACATCTCAGTGGGACTTTCCAGGGGAAATAAAGATCAATAAATAACTAGGTCTATTATTCTCAAGCTTAGTCCTGGTTTAGTCAATGAAACAATGTGATTTACTGTAAATCTTCTGTCGCTGAAACTGAAAGAGGATTTTGTTCCTGAAAAATGGAAGGAAGTGAATCTCCAGAGCCACAGTCGCCCTGGGGCAGGAGCAGTGATGGGCTCAGACCCCGGCTCAGACCCCGGCTCAGACCCCGGCTCAGGACCCGGTCTGTGGGCGGAGCAGTGATGGGCGTGGTGTTGTTGGTTCAGTTTCACAGTGAGTTTCGCTCCCACACTTTTCTGTCATTCAACAACCTTTACAGCCGACGAGCCACAACCTGCCCCGGACTGACTCTGGTCTGAGACTTTCCTGAACCCACGCTACACCAGGACTAAACCAGGACTAAACCAGGACTAAACTAGGACTAGACTAGTACTAAAGTCAGGACAAACCTCAGTTCTACAGGGTCTGGATTTCAGTTATAGTTTTTGTTTTATTGAGACACAGCTGAGACGAGTGGGAGGATCTGTGTGGATTCGCTCAAAGTAAGTAATTTATTGTTTAAAGTCTTCAGGACTAAACCAGAACTAGTGACAAATCTCGATTAAACAATCAAATCAAAACAAAGGCTTGACCTGGATCAAACCAGGTCTAAAACAGGTCTAAACCGGTCCATGTATCATTATCTTTATATCATTCTCTGTTGTGAAATAGAAATAAAAAGTTGTACAATTTCACTTCTGCACAATAAAATAATACCAGAATATTAACGTCAGAAAGTCCTGGTCCTGTCCTGGTCCTGTCCCTGTCCTGATGTCATACATAAAACAGTTCTGTGAATAAACAACAGTTCAAGCTGTGTTTACCTTCCTTTTGTTGTTTAGGTTTATCTGACATTTTTGGTCCTGTTCAAACTCGTCTCTGAATCACAAAACCTTCAAACCCTTTTCCCTGAGGCGCTTCAGGAGAAGTGCTCCTACTCCACAGGATAATCATTTTTAGTGAGACTTAGGCTTAACATTGACAAAACCAGGAGTTTTTGTGATAAATTTAGTTTGTTGCGTTACTTAATGCAGCTCTAGTCGCAGCCGTAAGATGAACAGGAAAAAATAATATTTACTTTGTTTTACAGCAGAAACTTCAGGCATTTTACCTTAAACAAACTTGACAGGACAAAACTGGAAACACAGATGCAGTCGACCCACTTTAGTCCTGCTTTAGTCCTGCTTTAGACCCGCTTTAGACCAGCTTTAGACCCGCTTTAGTCCCGCTTTAGTCCCGCTTTAGTCCCGCTTTAGTCCCGCTTTAGACCCGCTTTAGTCCTGCTTTAGACTTGCTTTAGTCCTGCTTTAGACCTGCTTTAGTCCTGCTTTAGACCTGCTTTAGTCCTGCTTTAGACCTGCTTTAGACCTGCTTTAGTCCTGCTTTAGTCCTGCTTTAGACCTGCTTTAGTCCTGCTTTAGACATGCTTTAGTCCTGCTTTAGACCTGCCCTAGACCTGCTTTAGTCCTGCTTTAGACCTGCTTTAGTCCTGTTTTAGTCCTGCTTTAGACCTGCTTTAGACCTGCTTTAGTCCTGCTTTAGTCCTGCTTTAGACCTGCTTTAGTCCTGCTTTAGACCTGCTTTAGTCCTGCTTTAGTTCTGCTTTAGACCTGCTTTAGTCCTGCTTTAGACCTGCTTTAGACCTGCTTTAGACCTGCTTTAGACCTGCTTTAGTCTTGCTTTAGACCTGCTTTAGTCTTGCTTTAGTCTTGCTTTAGTCCTGCTTTAGTCCTGCTTTAGTCCTGCTTTAGACCTGCTTTAGTCCTGCTTTAGACCTGCTTTAGACCTGCTTTAGTCCTGCTTTAGACCTGCTTTAGTCCTGCTTTAGTCCTGCTTTAGACCTGCTTTAGTCCTGCTTTAGAACTGCTTTAGTCCTGCTTTAGTCCTGCTTTAGACCTGCTTTAGTCCTGCTTTAGTCCTGCTTTAGACCTGCTTTAGACCTGCTTTAGTCCTGCTTTAGTCCTGCTTTAGACCTGCTTTAGTCCTGCTTTAGAACTGCTTTAGTTCTGCTTTAGACCTGCTTTAGTCCTGCTTTAGAACTGCTTTAGTCCTGCTTTAGTATTGCTTTAGACCTGCTTTAGACCTGCTTTAGTCCTGCTTTAGTCCCGCTTTAGACCTGCTTTAGTCCTGCTTTAGACCTGCTTTAGTCCTGCTTTAGAACTGCTTTAGTCCTGCTTTAGTCCTGCTTTAGTCCTGCTTTAGACCCCCCTAAACTGTGAATCTTCTGTGTCACATTCGGTTTCTAAACTCCATAAATAATGGCGTTGGGTTGAGCCAAAGTGTGTGACACATTTGAAATATTTTCTGTTTCCATCTGTTCACGTGGTAAAATCACGCTGGCGCCCCACAGCCGGGAGGTCACAGGTTTGACTCTCGTATGCCGTGGTTAACCCTGTCACACTAACACCACCACATTGTTCAATAAATGAGATTACATCATTTTTTGGGGCTCGAACTTGGTCAGGTGAACATTATCTTCTGAAACAGTAAATGTTTTGCCCTTTTTGTAGAAGAAAAGTTTAAATTAAATATTTTTTGTAAAGCTCAACATAATCACATATTTAAGAGAGTGTTTGGCGTTTGCTCCAGATGCCCTGGTCGTCGTCGCAGGAGGAGGAAGATGCCGGGGACGAGTTCATCAACCCAGGCTCGGGTCACGCCGCCGAAGACCCGGAGCACGGCGGGACCCCTCGTCGCCACAGCAGGCTCAGCGCTTTACGGCACGCGGTCAGGGGCTGTTGCCGTAACGACCACCACAGATGGCTATCGATCATGAGCATCGTGTGCGGCTTGTCCTGCATCGGCATCGTCGCGCTCAAATACTCCGTCAAGGTCTGAAATGCTCACGTTTTCTGCCTTACAAATGTGCTATATTCAACGAAAAAGTGGAACATGATGTGATATTTGTTGTGTCTTTTGTTTTGCTTTCGTTTTGTTTTTCAGTCTGAAGAGCGGCAGAAGCACGACCCGGGCCGCGCCGCCGCCTTCGCACGGAAAGCTAAAAAGTTCAGCATCATCTCCATCGTGGTGTTGTTCGTCATCATGGCCACGTTCCCCGGCCTCATGGCCCTTGTGTCGTACCTGGCCACGTTTAAGGACTAACGGCCCCCGAGTCGTACCCAAAGGACTAACGGCCCCCGAGTCGTACCCAAAGGACTAACGGCCCCCGAGTCGTACTCAAAAGGACTAACGGCCCCCGAGTCGTACTCAAAAGGACTAACGGCCCCCCGAGTCGTACCCAAAGGACTAACGGCCCCCGAGTCGTACTCAAAAGGACTAACGGCCCCCCGAGTCGTACCCAAAGGACTAACGGCCCCCGAGTCGTACTCAAAAGGACTAACGGCCCCCGAGTCGTACCCAAAGGACTAACGGCCCCCGAGTCGTACTCAAAAGGACTAACGGCCCCCGAGTCGTACCCAAAGTACTAACGGCCCCCCGAGTCGTACCCAAAGTACTAACGGCCCCCCGAGTCGTACCCAAAGGACTAACGGCCCCCCGATTCGCATCTCACCACGCTAAAGAACTAAAGGACTTTAGGACAAATAGACTAAAGGAGTTTATGTTAAAAGACTAACAAGCATAATTTTACTGACTTGTTTCAGAGGAGCAGCTGTTAACGGAAAAATTAACTGCTTCAGGCACTTTTGGTCAAATGAACCAAAAAAACACATTTCAGTGTTTGTTAAATATTTGTATTTGTTTTTAATTTGCCTCTTATGCAAAATGTTAGTATGGTCCGGGCTCAGGCCCGGTCCCAGGCCAGACCCCGGTCCCGGCTCACACTGTTTATAAAGTAAAGGTCTGTCGTGTTACATAAGCAGGACTTGAGTGGTGTTTAAACAAAGTGTAAATACTCGCTTGTTTCAGCTTCCCGTTTAGTGCAACATTTTGAGCTTGTTATTTTTCATCATTCTGAGATTTAACTGCGATACAACTTAATAAATAAACTTCTAACTTCTATAAAACAGATTGTCATTTCAGGATCTTGCCTCTAATGCCCATGAATTTCAGAATTATGAAAAATATACACTTTCTGCTGCCTGAGGAACAAACATAATTTAATGTATTTTTTTGACGAGGTTTAATAGGAAATTTACTGTAGAATTTAACATGTCAAAGATGCAGACCTGGTTTTTGGCTCATATTATGTAATCATGCAGAGTTCCAGTCGTCCTCAGTGATAACCTTTTCTGACAACATTTCAGAGCTGGAGTTCAGAGTCAGAAAATCACATTTAGATAAAGTTTAACATCCGGCAGATAAAATAGATAATGTGTTATTTTACTTTTACTTTGTCTCTGTCGATTTGAACTGCTCCTGAGCCGAGCTTCTGCTGTTACAAGTGTCTTATGCTAATGTTGCTAACGGCTACAACAAGCTAGTGACAACGGAAGCAGAAACTTTGCTTTATAAACTTACAAATGAAATGGAACATTGTCTGGATTAATACATGGAATACATCCGGATCCACATTTTAGCACTTTAGATTTGAGCACGTCACTATTTTACTATTTATTGAGTCGTTACTGTTCATAAACGACAAACTATAAATCTGTTTCTTTGCCTCATTTTTGTCCCGTGAAACCATTTTCGCACAAATTAATTAAAAAAAAAAAAAGGGTCAAATGTAAAGTTACGTAGTTTTTGGTCTTAGCTTTAACTCGTTCGCTAACGGCAGGGGGAGCTAAAGGACACTCCAACTCAGCTGTGTGAGTAAGTCTGTATTGGTGATAAATGTTACTGCAGTGCAACGTTGGAAATCTTTTATACTTTTTTTTTACATGGTAGAATAAAACGTAACAAACAAATGTTCACTTTTCATGGAGTTATATTTATTTAACTGTAAAAACTAGACAACCATTTAAAAATCCAGCATCGACTATACTTTCATTTACAATATGCACCCAACGCTTCCTTTAATAATGACAAACATTTACAAAACTTAATTGTACAGCAATTTTCCAGGGCCACATAGGAGAAAAAAAAAAAATATAAATATATAAAATACAATCATTCGAATTTTGTCAAAGTCGACGACAATGTGCAGGAACGAGCTACATTTTTAACCCGCTACAAAAGCTAAAAATGTCAAAACAGCTGGGATTTCTTTCCTCGATGTGGCCCGAAAAAACGATTGAGTAAATTGTACAATAAATAACTTCATTTAACAGTAGAAAATACATGTATGAAATGAGTTTGGCAGTGGCGAGTGTGACGTGTTTACGACGCAATGCTTTAAGTTTGGATGAATACGACGCACATTTATATCTACATAAAGAAAAATTAGTTGAATTTAAAATTCTGATGTTGATTCGAGTCGATTTCAAGGTTTTAGGTTCAGATTTTGGAACCGTTATTTTCAGTTTCTATTTTCATCTGGTGATAAATATGGAGGACACATTTTTAAATATTGGCAAATTTTCAAAAAAATTCAGCAACTAAAATTCTGAATAGAAAACACGTTTTTTTCAGGATTTCAAGTGATTTATCTTCTTTTTAAAAATTCAAAATCCAATTTAATAAGTCATCTTTAAACTGACCGTTTTATTATTGTTCTGTGAAATGTCAAATATAAAAGTACAAATAAAATGTGTTATTATCTTCTCTCTATAATGTTTCTTTAAATCTTTTTCCTGCCTGCACTGGCCGTCAAATGAAGCCTAAAACTTTTAACTTTCTTTTATTTTAACTCGTGTAGATATTTTTTGCATCGTATTACAAACTTGTTGCGGTCGTTTATTCCACTTTTCACACTCAAGTTCTTCATTATTGCATTGTTTGTCGTCTTTTTTTTAATAAAATTGTTTAACTTGACGAGTTAAGGCTTTACGACGTGGCGAAGGCGGAGTTATTTACAAGTAACTTTTAATGCAAACTATAAATGCTTTAAATGCGTAAACGACGGACTCTGATCGCTTTGTACATATTTGACAAGAAAGAGCTGCACGCAATTAAAACTCCCACATTACGCTCAAATCTGACCTCACACTTTATAGAAAACATTTTTAGTTTTCTGCTGGTTCAAATCGAGCTAAAAACGGTAGCTGCTTACATGGGCCGCAAATGACCGTTACTCTAGTATTCTGACGAGGCAAACCAGTATTTCAATTAAACTTTGAGACTTTTTAAACACGTTAAAAGGTGTAAATGTGGTGACTGAAGGTTTCTAGATAGATAATATTTATGAATAAAGTGTATTATTGATATAGTTTCTTCTTTTTAGTCACTGTGTTTGCTATAAAAGGGTCTTTGGTCATGTTGAGTCTGATCAATTGTCGTTTGGGGTATAAATGTGGGGAGAACGACATTACGACGGGGTGTGAGTCAATTTAGCAGATCATAGGAGTTTTAAACAAACAGTTACACATTCAATCTCGTAGAGGCAGTGTGTGAAGTTGTGAAGCGCTGGTAGAAAAAAGTAGCTGCCGCAGCCGCACAAGTGCAAACCAAAGGAAATGTCGGTGGACGTAAACGAGACGACGCGATCGAAGGCGGTGACGGAGATTTGCTGCACGAACAGAGTCCTGGGAACGAAAAGGGATCAACGGAAACTGACAAGAGCTGGGATCCAGGCCCCGAGGTTCACCGCCGAGACACCGAAGGACGGAGTGGACGCAGACGCAGCTTTCCCACACCTCAAAACATATTCTTTTGTCAGAATTGGAGACATTTTAATTTCAAAATGCACCATTGAGGTTACACTACAAGAGAAAATTCCCGTTTTCACCTACCCCTTATCCAAGACCACATAGTTAAAACAAATTTTAAAATGTGTTTGGTTCTAAAATGTCTCCTAGCCACTTTTCCAAAAACTAAATAATGACAATATGCTGCTTGAAATGTCACTATGAAGAGGCGGGGCTTATCAGTATGAAGAGTCCTTATCATTATGAAGGGGCGGGGTTTCTCATTATGAAGGGGCGGAGCTTATCAATATGAAGGGGGCTTATCTGTTCTGCAAGTTTTGAAAAGGAAGTCAATGCACCCGTGTCAATTTCTGACCCGTTTTAGATCGAGGTTGAGGCTAATAACGAACTGTAAAACGCTGCGGCGGCTGAAACGTGAGCGACCGCAGAAGGACCTAAAACGAAGCGATCCCAGGACGATCGAAGTGCAGCAAAAACCCTGAAGTGGAGAAGAACGCACCATGACCTAATGCACAGAAGTTAAAACAGAGTGACGCGGCGATTCAAAAACAAACATAGGGTTGAAAAGACGCGCTTCAAACAGAGTCGACGCTTGGACGGTTCGGTGTTCGCCGCGTTCACGCTTTTCAGTTTAGTCCTGAACGAGGTGGACTGGACGTGGACCCGGTCTTAGTCCCGGTTTTGGCTGTGGCGCCGCCCGAACTCAAATCTCAAAGTGCGATAATGCGAAAGAAAACTCGGAACGCTCAGATTTACAGCATGAAATCGATGGCGGAAACGTTGAGCGCTGCCTAAAACACGCCGTTCAAAAGCCTGTACTTGATTTTTTTTTTTCTTTTCTTTATTCCTTGTAGTGGAGCACAGGTTTGTCACAAAAGCGGCCGTTGCATGCAGAACGTCTCATTCTGATCTAATTACAGAGCATTTTAATCTCCAAAAACCAGGACCTACGCCGTTAGCATGCTAGCTGCTGCTTATAATCTCATCGGAGTGGATCATCAAGAGACTTGGAATAAATAAGGACGTGAGGAATAAACTTTGGGCCGCTGCAAATGGAGACGTCACAATAGAACGTTCAGGATCACCGGTTCTATTCCTCTCTGTCTGAATGAAAAGGTAATGATATCGTCATAAACAGCCCGATAGAAAATACATTTATATGTACTTTGAGTAGAGAATGAACTGAAATGACTCGTTGCTGCCTACGATTCTAACGATTATTATACTATTTTTTTTGTTTACTCATCTTGACATCACAAGCTGCAAACTGTAAAATGAACTAGTTCTGTTTTTATGGCGATAAAAACAGGTGGTGCTACTTTAAATAAATCGAAATGACAGGACACGTCGTAAAGTTAAACGCTGTGTCTCGCAGTCTCATTCTTTCATTCCGTTTGTCCGGTTCCTCCTGCAGTCTCTCGTTAGGTTCCTCTCCTGGTTCCTCCTGCAGTCTCTCGTTCGGTTCCTCTCCTGGTTCCTCCTGCAGTCTCTCGTTCGGTTCCTCCCGCCGTCTCTCGTTCGGTTCCTCTCCTAGTTCCCCGTGCGGTGGCTCACCTGGTCAGCTGTAGTTCTGGGCGAGCCACGATGCCAGCTGCTCTAGTTTGGTGCAGAGCACCGAGTCCAGGTCCAGGCCTGGCTCGTCTCTGGTGCCGCGCCGCTTCCTGGAGGTGGTGCTGTTGGCTTTGGTCACTCCCACCAGGGGCTTCTTGGGCCGCCGCGCCTCGCCGAGCTCCGGGAACTCCAGGAAACGCTTGAGTCGCTTCTGCCCGCACCAGGCCTCGGCACCGTTCTTGCGACTCAGAGGAGCCTCGAAGATCGTCTCCAAACGACTGCACACAGAGAGAAATGTCTAAAGCTGGGGACACAAATCTCTATCCTACAATATACAACCTTTAATCTACAAAAATGTCTCTATGTTGTAATACACTAATGTGCCACCAGAGGCCACCCACATGTCCCCCATGCAACGGTGACGTTCAGTCGGCCGCGACGTTCAGTCGGCCGCGACGTTCAGTCGGCCGCGACGTTCAGTCGGCCGCGACGTTCAGTCGGCCGCGACGTCTGACGTGTTCCGTTCGGTCGGTCGGTTCCGTTGGGTCGGTCGGTCGGTTCCGTTGGGTCGGTCGGTTCCGTTCCGTTCGGTCGGTCCGTTCCGTTCGTTCGGTCGGTCCGTCCGTCCCGTTCGGTCCGTGCCACTTGCGTCTTATTCTTCCAGGCACAAGGATTTGGCAAGGCAAAGGTCCTCTGTCGTTATAGCAATAGTGCAATTCAAATCAATATCGACAGGCCACGCCCGTGAAACTGTCCCAGCAGCAAAATGGCTGCAGAACCAACCTTTCCGGGGGCGTGCTGAAGTTCTTGTTTGTGTAGATCTCCTCCAGGCTGAACTCCTTCTTCTTCACTCTGCATGGATCAGACGGAACAGATGATCAATGAAGCGTCCTACATACGAAGCTCTAGAATACCCAAGGCTCTAGAACCCTAAAGCTCTGGAACAAAAAAGCTCTAGAATGCCCAGGGCTCTAGAACCCAAAAGCTCTAGACCAAGGCTCTAGAACGCTAAAGCTCTTGAACCCCAAAGCTCTAGTTGACTTCAGCTGCCAGGCCATTAATGAAGGAGCTGTTCATTTTACAATCGTCACAATGACACATGCTCGTTTAGGGAAATATGGGTTTCAGAACGATGACAACTTGAGACTGTTGCCATAGAGACAATCTACAACTATCGTATTACAATCTTTACGTGGGAACCTTGCCGTGTGACGAGCTTTTGAACTAACCACATAAAAGTGGTTCATGCCGTTCATTGGCCATTTCATCAATATTTCGAGAGCAACTTCACTTGAAACTCGATCTGGATTTCGATTTTACCTGACGGCTTTGGGGAGGCCCATGGGCGTAAGGTTGTTCTGGGGTTTGGGCAGAGCTTTTCTGATCTTTATGGACGACACTTTCCTCTGACCCCCCGCCTTTTTCACCGACTGCAAAACCAACAAACAAAACACAGAGAATGAGGTCAAATAGGAGCTTCAACATCTGAGAGACTGAAATCTGACCTTTGAACTGAGCCAAGAGGATTCAGAACATGTTTGTGGAGGTTTAAGCTTGTACTGGTGTGATTGTACCTTGAGCTCTGAATCAGAGTGAGTGGCTTCTTCCCTGAGCTCCTCAGACTCTGGACTCGATGAACTCGCGTCCTCGTCGTCTTCAGGAGACGCCTCGGGTTCAGGACACACGATTAAAGACACGCAACTGATAGAGAGACAGATGGAGAGAGAGAGAGACAGATGGAGAGAGAGAGAGACAGATGGAGAGAGAGAGACAGATGGAGAGAGAGAGACAAAGAGACAGAGAGATGGAGAGGTGAGATGAGAACAGGCGTTGACATGATTCTGATCAGGCTGAATTCATCTGGATTATTCATAAACAAAATGATAATTGCAGTTTACATCTATTTGACAATTATGCAGATGGGATTGGCAACATAATCATTTTTTTAACCTTCATGTCTATTTCCTCAATGCAGCGGCCAATTACATATCTGTAAATGCTAACGCACACCAGAGTATGTCATGAAAGGCTTTAGACTCCTCTCTGGGCGTTATAAACGGCGACTCCCTTTGTGCATCCAGGAGTCACAGAACTATAGCTACATTGGTAAGACTCGAGGAAACAAGGGACGTGAGGTTGTGCAAGGAGAGGAAAGATGGATGGAGGTTATAAAAGAAAGAAAGATGGATCTTTCTATGCCTCTGCAGCTTCTCCTCAAAATGTACAGTGATGTTTCTGTCACAGAGCAGAGATCTGTCTGTGAATCAATAGCATTAGCCTTAAATCTATTACTCAAAATCCAGCAACTGACCCACCAGAGGTCCACCTTCTACTGGAGGAGGCTTTGTACCTGATACTGGAGTCAGACGAGGCGTTAAGCAGAGTGTCCGTGCGGAGGTGGAACCCAGGCAGCTGCCCCAGAGACGTGCCCAGGAGAGAGGAGAGCGATGGGGCAGAGGAGGAGGCGGAGCAGGAGGCTGGAGAGAGGACATGAAGGGCGGTCGGGGCTGGAGAGAGGACATGATGGGCGGTCGGGGCTGGAGAGAGGACATGATGGGCGGTCGAGGCTGGAGAGAGGACATGAAGGGCGGTCGAGGCTGGAGAGAGGACATGATGGGCGGTCGGGGCTGGAGAGAGGACATGATGGGCGGTCGAGGCTGGAGAGAGGACATGAAGGGCGGTCGAGGCTGGAGAGAGGACATGAAGGGCGGTCGGGGCTGGAGAGAGGACATGATGGGCGGTCGAGGCTGGAGAGAGGACATGAAGGGCGGTCGAGGCTGGAGAGAGGACATGATGGGCGGTTGAGGCTGGAGAGAAGACATGATAGGCGGTCGAGGCTGGAGAGAGGACATGATGGGCGGTTGAGGCTGGAGAGAAGACATGATGGGCGGTTGAGGCTGGAGAGAAGACATGATGGGCGGTCGAGGCTGGAGAGAGGACATGAAGGGCGGTCGAGGCTGGAGAGAGGACATGATGGGCGGTCGGGGCTGGAGAGAGGACATGATGGGCGGTCGAGGCTGGAGAGAGGACATGAAGGGCGGTCGAGGCTGGAGAGAGGACATGATGGGCGGTTGAGGCTGGAGAGAAGACATGATAGGCGGTCGAGGCTGGAGAGAGGACATGATGGGCGGTTGAGGCTGGAGAGAAGACATGATGGGCGGTTGAGGCTGGAGAGAAGACATGATGGGCGGTCGAGGCTGGAGAGAAGACATGATGGGCGGTTGAGGCTGGAGAGAAGACATGATGGGCGGTCGAGGCTGGTGAGGGGCCACAGAGCGGGCTGATCTTGGCGACGCTGCCCTCAGACCGTTTGGACAGAAAGGCGAGCGGGCTGCAGAGGAAGCCGGAGGCGAGCGCAGACAGAGAAGCTCCGGGAGAGAGCGCTCGCATCGGGGAGAGGTGCAGCGGGTCGTAGGGAGACAAGGACCTTCGGGTGGGATAAACCTGCCAACCAAGAACATAAAGAGAATTATGACCTCTAAAGGCTTAATAGTAACATATGTTATGGTCATAAGAATATTCACAACTCTGGACTGGAGGCAAAATGAAGTAAACAATGAAACACTTTCAATAATAGATCATCATTAGATCTAAATACTAGCCCTCAAGTCTAACAAAAAAATAAGCCACAATTTCAGGTGATGTTATCAACACTAACTGAGGTGTGAATCTAACTGGAGGGACTGCTCTGTCTGAAGCTGTTGTTGTTTTATGGTGGTTGGCATCCAAGTGTTACATTACCACCAGACTGTCTGAAGCTGTGACAAAAGTTAAGACTTTAATGTGAACTTTGTTTTATTCATCATGAAATCATCATCATCATGATGAAATCATCATCAAATCATCATCATCAATTATGTTATGTTCCACTTCACTTTTGACTCAATTCAGGAATTCTTAATATTTTTTTCCACCTTTAAAAAGCTTTCATAAATACATATCGTCTTTTACCACCTTTTAATAAGAGTAGAATACGCACCTCTTTGCGCAGACACAAGGGGGCGATCTCCCGCTCCACTTCCACACTGCAGACGGTGTGGCGGCGGGTACGGCGGTGCTGTGCCATCGAGGAGGACGGTAGATTGAGGGGGGCGGCGTGCTGCTGCTGCGGCTGCTGAGAGCGACTGCGCGGCGGCGAGTGGAAGTGCGGTGTCCAGGGCGAGTCCAGCGGCCGCAGCACCGGGATCTCGGGGCACGACTGGCTCCGCAGCAGCCGCGTTGAGCTACCCTGTTTGAACATGTCGTCGTCGAGGAACGGCACAGGGTCTTCGATGCTGCTGCGAAACACGAGACACTTCCTCCTCTGAGCGTCCTTCTTATGTGCTCTCCTTTTACTCGCTCCGCCGTCCGACCGGAGACTCTGCGACGCCACGGACACATCCTCCCCGGCATCATTCTCGCCAAGCGGCAGCGTCAACTCAAAATAAACCTTTTCCGCAACGCGTTTGCATTTTTTCACCCCGCAGTTTTTGGTTTTCTTGATCGTACGTTCCTCTTGGTCGCTCAAACACGCGACCTTTTCTGCCGCTGAAGTAGACCCCGCCTTCTTTCGTTTTTTACTCGCCGTCGATGCGTTTTCAGTATGCTTCGGTTCCAGCGTCGTCTCGGTTTTAAGATCCAAACCAGAATCCGCTTTAGCCCTTTTGACGGTCCGAGCTTTTGCCTTGGCACTTCTGTGATCATCCCGACTTTTGAACTCCTCCAAAGTCACTAAATTGCTTTCTTTGTTCACAGTTAAAATAATCTCTTCAACTTTACACTTTTTATTATTCGCCCTCGTCACCGCCTTCGTGACTGCGTTTGGCATTACCCCTTTGTGTTTTGGTTTTCGCTTTTGCACGGAATCTACTCTCGCCGCCTCCTCGTCACACTCCGCGGCAACTTTCTTCCTTTTGCCGGTTTCTTCACTCAAATTCAACGTCCTTTTGACTTTTTGCAGCAGCGCGTCGTCCAAAATCGACCGCGAAGTTGGCCTCTGGTCGACTTGCGTCTCAATTAGTCGATCCTTAAAAACACAATCGCTTTCTCGATCGATTTCCGAGTCCATTTTCGCCGACGCTACAATGCCATCCACGTTCTTCGCACCGAAAGCGTTGCAAGCGTCAGCGGCTTTGGGCGTAGCGTTGTTTTGCTGCGTTCCCGGCGTAGCGCTCAAACTCGCCATCTCTTCCTCCGCTAAAGCCAGACTTTGACACGGAGTGGTTGTGGAAACATCAGCAGAAGCAGCAGTGGTATTTGTAGTGGCAGTATTCGAGGCACTTTGGGTAACAATAGTTTCAAGTTCTGTCTCTGGAGTTTGCAGAGGGACGCCGTCGCCCTCGTCTTTCAGATCATCCGACTTTTCCTCCTCCTCAAAGCTAATTTCCTGCCTTGGAGCAAACTTCTCGAGATCCGTGGCTTGGGTTTCGCCCTCCGCAGACGTGTAGAGGCTCTCGGTGGTGTTTTCGGCAGTGGACTGTTCGATAAGAAGCGGCTCGATCTCCGTGCTGTTGGATTTGAAGAGTTTGACGGGGCTCATGACGATCTCGGTGAAGCTGGCCATCTTCGACTTGAAGGACTGGAAGAGTGGCCCGATGACCCAGCCTTTGGCAGCGCCGTCGGGGGCCAGGAGCGAGCAGGCCTCCAGCGAGTTCGCCGGCATCACGTGGGAGCGATCGGCCGCCGTTTGATTCAGGGACGAGATCGGAGGACGCTGGAGTCTGAAACACAACGGGGGACGATGTTGATACTTTGCAGAGACCTCGACCCATAAGCAAACGCAGATAAGATGGTCTGAAAACTCAAGCTAGTTTGAGGATGTTTAGATGTTTGACTTGAAAAACGGTTAGCTAAACCTAATGCTAATGCGTCGACCTCAGTCATGAACGTTTGTCTCATTCTAACATATTTCTGTGTCTTTTATAAAAATGTCAAGATAAGAGACTCACTTGTCTTGGACGGATTCTGATGTGATGCTAAAATTCAACTGCTCCTGAAAAACAAAAACGTTTAAACACCAATAATAATCATTTGTGACATTTATACATGTATTCTATCTTTAGTGTCTGTAAATGAACAGTCTCCAGTGAAGCAGACATGATTCTCCTTCAGTGAGACTTCAAAGTGTTCACTAAAGCGTCTCGCAATCCGAGACAAAAAGGACTCCACATGCTTTAACCTCAGATTAATTTCCCGAGTGACAGAGTGGTTAACACGTTCACTGCACAGCCAGAAGGTCTTTTCTGTGCATAGTTTGGAGGTTCTTCCTTCACCATAAGGATATGAAATCTCTCAATATCATCACATGAGTCTCAAACGGACGATATTTATAGTGATATTTTGAAGAGACTAAGAATTATAGATGAAATGAAGGTAAAACAAGGTGATGTATCTGAAAGAATAAAAGACTGAATGTTTAGTTTCATTTACTTTTATTAAAAAGGTGGTATGGACGATTTTTTTCAGCAAATTTTTTATCATATTTCCTCGTGGCGTGGATAAATCATTTGTCCTGCCACGTATCAATCATAAAACGCACCTACCGCTCACCTGCAGCCGCGTCAGGCTTGTCCCCACGTTTCCGCGTGCCTAAGCGCATGGATCTATCATAATATAGTTCCCTCTGTGTACGGGGCAAAATGAAGACGGAGAAAGACAGTTCGAGCTGACGCAGAAGTGGACAGAAATCTACGGGAGACGAGATGCGATGCGCTCCTTTGAGCTAATAAACAAACGCACGTGTGTGTTGTATCAGTCCACACGGGGGAGTGCACATGCGCACTTCCGCCTGAGTTCTCAAATCGCCGAAAAATCGTCCATACCGCCATTAAGTCTGTTTATTCTATTTTAGTTTTAGTATTTTTTTCAGTTGTATAAAATAAATACTGGTCAGTGCTGGTGGAGTCCGTGGAGCGCCTCATCCGGTTTACGCCCTCGGACCGGTCCAGCTGGTGAATGAGTGACGCACAAGTCACTTCAGCCGTCGCAACTGCAAAATCAAAACTAAATATTCTACTTTTTGAACAGTGAAAAGTCTTCATGTGTAACGTCTTTGAAAAAATATTGGACAATATTGATCACCTTGTATAAAATCTATTCGGACAAAGTCTAGAAAGCCACAGGTTTGGAATAATAGATGTAGAGACTAACTCGTCCTTCAGGGTCACTGCGGTTCAACCTCTGCTTCATAATCTAAAGCATTTCTTAGTCTTATCCATGTCACGATACAACATTTCAGAATCAGAATAGGGTTTATTGCCATTCGTCAATGAACAAAATTCACAAAACATAGGAACTTGTCCTGGTGATTCGATGAAACACAAAAAACAAAACATTGAACTATGAATACAAAACGGCATGATTTGTACATAATAAAATAAAAAAAGTTATGTAGTGCAATAGGAAGTGAACAGTGCAGTGAGTACAAGGTGCTTAGGCAGTGTTCATGAGTTCAACGGCAGAGGGAAAGAAACTGTTCTTGTGGCGAGAGGTTCTGGTCCGGATGGGGAGTGGCCTCCTGCCTGAGGGGAGTGGCCTCCTGCCTGAGGGGAATGGCCTCCTGCCTGAGGGGCGTGGCCTCCTGCCTGAGGGGAGTGGCCTCCTGCCTGAGGGGAGTGGCCTCCTGCCTGAGGGGAGTGGCCTCCTGCCTGAGGGGAGTGGCCTCCTGCCTGAGGGGAGTGGCTCAAATAGTCCATGTCCAGGGTGAGAAGGGTCGGCTGTGATCCGACCTGCTCGTCCCAGAGCTCTGGAGACATGCAGGTCCTGCAGAGATGGAAGTTCGCGGCCGGTCACCTTCTCAGCAGAGTGCACAATGCGCTGTAGTCTCTGTTTGTCCCTGGCTGTGGCACCAGCGTACCACACGGTGATGGAGGAGGTGAGGATGGACTCAATGATGGCCGTGTAGAACTGCACCATCATCTCCACTGTCATCTTTGCTTTCCTCAGCTGCCACAGGAAGTACATCCTCTGCTGGGCCTTCCCCACTTGAGGTCCTGGGTGATGGTGGTGCAGAGAAAGCGGAGGGAGTCCACAGTGGAGATGGGCGAGTCTGTGATGGTGAGGGGAGGGGGGGGGGGGGGGGGGGGGGGGACTCCAGGTTGTTACCGCTGCACCAGGACACCAGCCGGTCCACCTCCCTCCTGTTAACAGACTCATCCCCGTCCGAGATGGGCCCGATGAGGGTGGAGTCATCCACAAATGTAGCAGCAGTTTGTGTACAGGTAGAAGAGCAGGGGAGAAAGTACACAGCCCTGTGGAGCTCCTGTGCTGATGGTACGTGTGTCTGAGACATTCTTCCCCAGCCACACGCACTGCCTCCGATCAGTCAGGAAGTCGGTGCTGCCCCTGCAGGTGGAGTCAGGCACGTTGAGCTGGGAGAGCTTGTCCTGGAGCAGAGCAGAGAGGATGGTGTTGAATGCAGAGTTGAAGTCCACAAACAGGATCCTGGCATTCCCTGGGAGTCCAGATGCTGCAGGGTGAAGTGGAGTGCAAGGGTG
Source organism: Eucyclogobius newberryi (assembly GCF_026437365.1). Classification (NCBI taxonomy): domain Eukaryota; kingdom Metazoa; phylum Chordata; class Actinopteri; order Gobiiformes; family Gobiidae; genus Eucyclogobius; species Eucyclogobius newberryi. Next base: position 16,712,465 of record NW_027315757.1, read on the forward strand.
ATAGCGTCGTCCACAGACCTGTGGTTCTGTAGGCAAACTGCAGGGGGTCCAGCAGGGGGGGAGGTGAAGGACTACGCGCTCAAATGACTTCATGACTACAGACGTCAGTGCCACAGGTCTGTAGTCATGAAGTCCAGTGATCCGGGGCTTCTTGGGAACAGGGACGATGATGGACGATTGTTGTTTGAGAACTGCTGCTTCAGACGTGTATTGTACTGGGATCTGGCTCTCGACACTAAATCCGTACTTTGCATCTCTGTAGCGCTCGCCATCCCCGGCTCTGTGCGCTGCCTCCTTCTGCCGCCTCAACTGCCTCAGTTTGGGTGTGAACCAGGGTTTGTCATTTCACCATCTTCCGACACTGAGAACACGGACGTTATTTATACTCGTTTTATTGTTGTACAATATAATCAATGCATGTTTCCAGTCTGCTCGCTCCACAGATCCAGTCGTCTGCTGCAGTAAACTAATTCCCCTGAGGATTAACCACAATATTCCCGGTGTGGTCGTAGTGAGAGTGAAGCGGTGCGTTTGGATATAACTGTGCCTGGATCACACTAAACCCTGTCTGCACAAACACTTCAGGTTATTCAGAGCGTGAGTGACCACCAACCACAAGTACAGCTGGGCTTAGGCCAAATAGATAAGATAAGAAAAGAAACGATATGCCTTTATTTGTCCACAAAATGGGGAAATTTCAGTGTTGCAACGCAAGTAGATACAAGAATAAAAGAACAGATAACTTATAGAAAGCTTTAAGAAAAAAAACTCTTAATAGAAACGCTCTTATAAACAAAACTCCTAAAGACAAAGACTCTTATATTCTTAAAAAAATAAAAATAATAGTAGCAAAAGTAACAGTCAAATAAACACAATAAAATATTGTGTTTCCGGTAACATTGAAAAAAAAAATTCAGGTAAGTAGGTAGGATTTTTTTTTTTTTAATATTTTTAAATGCTGGCACAGGTTTTGCAGAGTTTTCTTTTCTCAGAAGTGAGCGCTTCACATTGAAGTGGCCGTATTGGTGCAGACCCTGAATAAAATAGTTCTCTACATTTATACTAGTCCAACCACAGGAAAAGAGCCATTAGCAGACGGCGCAGACCACTGTTGCCCTGCGCGCATGTTCGATGAGCTGTAGATCTACTCGTTGCTTGCAAGTGTCCAGCTGTACTATAGGGTCTCGTTGACCAAATGGAACACTTGCTAATAGGCATTTCCAGCAGTAGTTGAAGTTTGAAAGTTGCGATTGAACCCGTGACCGGCGCCAGTGTCGGCGTCGCATTATTTTTCTTTTCGACCGTCATGCAAAATATCTTCACCGCTGAAACACCGGGTGTGCCCGTCGCCATGGCAGCCAGTCTGTATGCTGACCAAATATGAGCATCTGCGCAGGTTTTTCACGCAAATATGGATGCGCCCGTAGGTAAAATGAAACCTATCAAAAGTGCAGTGATTTTCAGATCTTATGATCCCCACAGATCATTTTTTCTCGCAGCTTTCGGATTCTCCCTCACAATTTGACATTCTCGAAACGTACGGCCAGTAAATATGTGATAAAATGTTTAAGTTCGATTTTTTTAATTCATTTTGAAATTCGGTCGGGTTACCGGAAACACAAAATATATATATTTTTTGGCCTTACAGTGGACCATCTCCAGACAACACAGCCCTGGTGCCACCTTCAGGTCTGACCCACAGGGGTCACACACTGCTGTACGGTCAGGGATTCAAACATATTTGATATTCGTGGCGAGTCATCAGGTCCGTGCGCCGCTGAAGCGAGACTGAGCGCGTGTGCACTGTGGACTTATGACTGCGAGGCCAGAGCTGTACCTGAAGTGGATCCTCTTCTCCTGGAGTCCTCTCGAGTCTAGACGGGACGTTCTGCTCCGTCTGCACCTGCAAACAAACGGTTGTCACCATCAGCGCCACCTCCGGGCAGAATCAGGCGCAGGCAGAGACGAGTTGCACAAACCGTGAGCGGCGAGAGGCGGTGTCTGCGGGGCGACGAGGTGGGTTTGCCATAGGGTTTCTGAGCCGCTCTCCGCTCCGTGACATGGTTCTTCCTCGGGCTCCTCCTGCTGCCATAGCTCACGAAGCTGCGCAGAGTCACATGACCAACAAGGACCAATCAGGACTGGTCCAGTTCTGGCGGTCTCCACGTGGTTTAGTTCTGGATTTATCTTGGTTTAGTCCCGTCTAAGACCTGGATATAACTCTAAACAGCGCCATCCACAGGCAAATCTGAGTATCAGGGCCATAACCATACAAACCGTACGACGTTAAACATTAAAGCACCACCTACACTTGGGACGACTCATTGAACTAAAATGTAGTTAAGATAAATATATTTTGAATTTGGCAAAAAATATATTTTTTAAAATGTATCACAGAATAGCACATTTTTCAAGTTTATAATTTCACTTCCTGGTTGTGATTGATGACATCACACAAGGAAATCACCCAGCAAACACTGAGAAAAAAGTAATCTAATGTCAAAATATTTTTTATATAAAAATATATGAGCGACTTTATTTTGTTAAATTAATGTTTAGAGTCAAAAAAGTTTTTTCTTCTGGATAAACTTTGACTGGAATGAGTGTCCCTGGTGTGATGTCACTTCCTGTCGTTTTCTATAGATTTTTCAATGTTTTCCCCACATATACCTGCTCGACTGGTGGGAAACAATAATTTATATGTACAATAGGTTTGAATACACCAAATACAGTCAAAATTAGTAAATCGTAAGAACCCAAAGAAAACAGATTATTTACAGTGGAAGCAGCATTCAGAGGTTGAAAGAGTCCAGAGGAAAAGCACAGGATCAGCTGAGTGTAGCACCGCTTTGTTTAACCAACGTGTAAGTCGTCGTCACGGTTTCCGAGGCGAGTTCCGTCAGTCTGTGCCTTTGATGGACACCACCTTTGTACATCTGGCGCTTGTTCCATCGCCAGTGTTTCACTAATAAAATCCATAAATGATTTAATTTTTTCTCTGTGCATTATTGCCCTATTCATTTTGCTCCTGCCTCTGGACCCAGGTCATCGTTTGACTCGACCGGATAAACAAATATCAATAAATTTAGATATGATTGTTAATTACAAATCAATCAGGGATGTCAAGGTTATTAAGTAAAATCATTTAGGTCACAATTTAAATCATAAGAACGAAAAAATAACAATTGTGACCATTTCAGAAGCATAATTAAGTCTTTTAAGTTCAATATTGAGTCCAAAAAATAGACATAAATGTAAAAAACTTTATTTTATCTGTCAAATTTAACTTTGTGTCTTTAGTTTGGTAAAGTCATTCACAAACCCGAGGAACAGACCACGAGAATTAAAGAGAATTAATGATTTCAGTGTTTCTCGGTCACGGTCTCAGTAATCTTTGATGGAGGAAAACTACTTGGCAGAGCGCCTCCCTCCTCCGGGGCGTGGCCGTGGGTTTACCTGGGCACAGCAGCCGGGAGCGAGTCCATCAAACCGGTCTGAGGACGAGGCGGCTCCGCGGGCAGAGTCAGCATCCCTGAGCGGAGGCTGGGACTGCGGAGAAACAAGCACAACACGGCAGGCTGTGAGAGAGGGAAAGTGAGACGGACCGCCACAATAAAAGGGCAGAAAATGCAGAGAACAGCCAGATGAGGAGCCGTCAAAGTAAAAGCGGGCCGGTTTATCAAACATCGTGCTTATTCAGGTCACAATCCACTCGTAACAATTAAAAACTACCTCAATAGCGACCGTTTCAGAAGCAAAAAAAACATTTTCAGTCCAAAATACTCTCAAATGTAGCGGTTTATATCACAATAACTTTACACACAATAATCTAGAGCCTGCAACTAACGATCGTTTTGCCAATTGATTATTCTTTCGATTGATCCATTAGAAGGCAAAAGGCACGTGACTAAATCCGACCCAGATGAAGCACCGCCGTTTGAGGATCCTTTTCACGGAGGAGGGACATCATATATATTTTGTTTTTAATGTGCTCCACAAAGATTTGGAGAAGGTCTGTAATACTTTAGTCGATGATGATGTCGGTCGATGAGGTCTTGGTCAAATAATTATTTTATTTAGAGTGAAAAAATGTATATGGGGCAAGAGCAAAAAGCAAGATTGCGGGGGAATCTTGAGTTTAATCTGAATTACATTCACTGCCTGTGCAAAGAAAAAAAAATATTCGCTGTGGCATAGTTTCAAATTCAAATAGTTTAAAATTCTGCAATATTAACAGATTTAACAGGTCCCTCAAACAGCCATGACCACGGGATTCGTCTTTCCACAGGGTTGTTTCAGAAATGAGACGCCGCTCGCTGCCTCAGTCAGGTATAAAGAGCGAGTTGCAGCAGAGAGATCTTCAGCCTCAGCAGTACTCCAGCAGGAGACGACCTGCTGACTTTAGTGCATCTCTAAACAGAAAAGTACCAGCTTACGGTGTATTTTCTTTTATTAAAATAGTCGTTTCACATGAACTCTTGAGCAGATGAAGTCTCTTAAGTGCAGTTTGCGTTGTAAACACGGAGATATGATAGTTTTGACAGCCCTCGTTAGTAGACTGATCAATAAAGTATATTTTTAGTCAATAAAGCATATTTTTAGTCGACTTCTGCCCTGTTATGCACTGCATCGTCTGCAAAATAACTCATGTTTTTGTCTTTGCTTTTGTATCAGACTAAACACATCCATACAAACATTTCTAGATTTAAGTTTGTGTTCCAATGTCGTTTTCTTATACTAACCCATCTATTTATTTATTTAACGTGAGCCGGATCTGTTTATAATGTTATTGTGGATAAATCTGACCTTTGAACTTGAAAAGGGCCCTGAACAAAAAAAAAGCCTGATCGGGAATAAAATAAAACTAATAAACGCCACGTAAACGCAGAAGAATCTTAACGCTAAGCTCCAGAACATGAAATAACACATTCCCAATGACAGAATAATGAACATTTTGATGAAGCAATTTAATTAACAAATGAATCACTAGGAAAAGGAAACAAACCGTGGAAAATAAATGAATAAACAAAGAAAATGCAGTTATTTCCGTTAAAAACAGCTAATTGCAAAGAAGTTTGATCTAGAAAAAGTAAAAGTGGTGCATTAAATCAACCCAAACCCACCATAAAACTAATTAATTTAATAAGAATGAAATATTTAATGGTTTAAAAAGAGTTTGAAGAGTTGTTACGCTCGCGTTGATATGCACTGATTCCAAACCGTTCACGACCGTCTTGGATTTTAACGATAATCACGCGTTAAACGGACAAAACGCACAAAACTGAGCGTGTCCGTGACGACGTGCACACAAGCCGCGGTTCCGTGTCCACGCGTGAACGGAAAAGACGTGGTTTGTGGTCGTTTGTTGTGTTTTTCTGCGCGGTTTGAATGGCACATTTCCCCCCCCGTTCCGCCGAAGCCCTGCCAGGCTCGGGCGTGGACTATGTGATGGAAACTACCGGGTCTCGGCACGGGGGTTTTCAAGACGAGCCGTTTGAATCTCACCTTCAAGAGTCAAAAAAAACAGTACGTGGTTAAAAAAATCGGGTCATTTGTGACGACGAGCGCGCGGTTCGCTGCGTTTTTCCATCTCGTCCGCGGCGTTGAAAACGGTGACGTTCCGGGGAATAGTCGGCGCCCGAAGCTGTCATAGCGATTTGCACCGGATTCTACGCGATAGCGCCAAAGGAACGCGGGTTCTGCGGGCGGAATGGAGCCGAAATGGACGTGTACGCGCGGGTAAATGCGCTCGAATCTTACCGTGAAGGCTCAGGTTGAAGGCCGGCGCGTTTTCATGCCGGGACTGCGCCCTGCGAGAGGCAAAGTGTGCGCTAATGTGTTCGTTTTTACACATCCAAAAGGAATACGCCTAAAATCGACCAATCACGGCGCGAGTTCGCAGCGCGCCTTGATTTTACGGCCAATCGCAGGCCGTCTTCTCCCGTTGCTATGTGGACGCGGCCAATGGGAGGCCGTATCGCAGCGACGCTTGTGTAAAATGGTTTCGTTCTTTTATGTCCTCGACTGACCTACAATTACAGATCTACATTTTAAAAAGTAATGAGTTTAGTAGGAGACACGAAGGGTTTGAAATACACAGGTCTATCTCTGGTTTCAGACGTTTTTTTTTAGGTTTTTGGTTTAGTTCTGATTTGGGAATGGTTTAGTCCTAATTTCGACCATTTGTCATGGTTTAATTATAATTTTATATTCTTCTAGACCTACTTTGGTCTCCGTGTGAGTCAGACCTGGTCAAATCTTAGTTTAGTCCTGGTGTAATCCTGGGTTGGTCTTCGTTTATTATCAAATCCTTGTTTTGTCAGTTTTATATCCACTTTTGTCATGGTTTAGTCACACATTTTGACCTTTATTTCCTTGGTTTTACACATGGTTTAATGCTGGTTTGGTCCCAGTTTGATCCGTTTTTAAAATAAGACCTGGTTACAGCCTACTTTAATCCTAATTGCATACTTTAGACCTGTTTTTGTCCTAGTTTGTTCGTGTGAAATAGAACTGGTTAAATCTTGTGTGTTGTCCATGTCAAGAGTCCTGACTTAAGTTCTGGTTCAAATCATGTTTAGCTCTGGTTTGATCCTAGTTCAGACCTGATTTGGTTCTCATTTGGTCCTGGTTTATTCCTGCTTCAACTCCTGTTTAGACCTGGTTTAGTTCTTATTTCCTCTTGGCTTTGGTCCCAGTTTGGTCCAAGTTTAGACCCAGTTTAGTCCCGGTTTGGCCCATGTGTAGACCTAGTTTAGTCACATTAGGCTGTCAAACTAAACATAACTTAGAGACAAAATGAAACCTTGAGGTCTGTAACATTTAAACAGTTGAACAAACTTTGAGTTTAAGCCTCACGACGGACAGAGCATTAACTCATTACTGCGGCATCTGCTTCACAAAGATATTCCTGGAGCTGAACTTTTTGCCCTTGAAGGAGATAAATGTGGTGGTTGTAATCTTTGTCTGGGCGTGAGCAGAAAAAAATAAGGTTCAGAATGGAGGTTAAATGAAGTAAACACTAATACATTGAAGTCTATAGCAAAAAATAAACAAAACATTATGCATTTCCACCGTAAAAATATCAGGTTACTTGCCTTTTTTATGACAAAAGCTGGAAAATGTACTGTACTCCAGCCTCAAAATTGTGGGGAACTCTGATATATTTGTAGATAAAATGAAAAACTACATTACTGTGCGTCTTTGTCAAGTAAAAGCACAGATCAAAGCGCGTGCCATTAAATCTCCAGTAAATCCACTAAAATCCAATATTAAACGTGTAATAAATGTTTCAATGACATGCGCATCACCTACTTTGTCAACAGGTTTAACCCAAAGACAATGGAAAACGGAACAGATGCAAAGACAAAACTTATCTGATTAAATTAAATGTTTGTATGAGAAAAGAATGGTTGTTGTGCACGTTTAACACGACAAAAACAGATGCTACTATTTACACAAAGTTTATTTAAAAACATGTACAGAACTCCAGGACTTCACATTGACAGCAGAAACTTAATTCACAATGTTGATTTAGACTCGTTTAGCTCGTTTAAATGTATTTAATCTGTAGTGTGCGCTTCAGAACTTGGGACGCGCCATTGACAATTTAAAGCTGAATAATTGGGAAAAACGTTGCCTGAAACAGAAAGCGGAAACACGTGAACTACACCAGGTTGAAATCACCAAAAATATGATCCGAAAAAGGACTAATCTTATGTTTATCCTTTTTTTTGTTTGGGATTGGTTCCGAAAATGTGCCCCGTATCGAGCTGCGTTTGTGTGGTTCTCTCTCAAAAGGAAAATAAGGAAGTAAAGTTTAAAGTGCATATGAAGATTGTTATTTTGTTTGATGGTGTAGAACCGGTACATATTTATCTTAGTTTTACATCAGTAAAGTGGAAGTTTGTGAAGAAAAAACAGACAAAAATAAGTTTTTTTTTTTTAAATCCAGGAAGTGGAACTGAGTTCTAAACATCCCTCTGTGATGTCAACAAAAAGCGACAATCCCCTACAGTTTCTGCGGTTATTTTACAAAATCATAACTTGAGTATCATTGATATGGATGTTGGCGCTACGGTTAATAATACGGTTATCATTAATATCACGATTTGACGATTATCGAGACTGTGACAAAAAAACAGAGAAATCTTTAATTTTCTTTCATTCCCGCCGTCTGACATGTGACCGTTTAAGTTTGTGACCCACTTTACAACATTGAACTTTCTGAAAAACAAATTAAAAGTTATAAAACGTGACAAAAACAGCCCGATAAAATAACGTTCTTTACATTTAGAGCTATTATTTTGCTTTGAAATAGTTTTTTTGGTTTTTGGTCACATGATCTGCTCATGTCCAACCAGGAAGTGACGTTATAAATGCCACTCATATGGTCAAACTGGGGAAAAAGAGGCAAAATGTTTAGTAAAATCTTAAATATAATCATGCAAAACCTTGAACACAACTTTTTCCCCCATAATGGGTCAAATCTGCTTCCTCCAAGAAAAGTGTGTAAAAGCAGAAATAACGGTCGAACTCTGATCATTAAACATTTGAGGTTAAAGTTCATCCTTGTTCCAGCCCGTACTCTTATTTCACCTTCAAAATAATAATGATACACACATTTTACCCAAAAACCACACGAACGCAGCATTCATCTTAAACCATCACGTCTCTTTCCGAGGCTGAAAACACGCGCTTTGTTTATTAGTGTCGACCTCGGACACTTTGTACAGAGTTCTACTGAGGATTCCAACCTGCGGAGAATATGACAAATCCAGGTTATAATTGAGTCACTTAAAACCATGCTGTGACGTATCGCGGCGGCGTTCCGTTAGGGCGGCGTTCCAGTACGGCGGCGCTCCGGTACGACGTTCCGGCGCCGGGCCTCAATCACGTGTAGAGGTCGAAGTCCAGCCTTTTGGAGTTGTAGAATTGAGATCCTTCTTGGTCGATGCGGCGACAGTAAACGCCAGTGGAAAAGTATTCATCGTCCACCCAGTCCTGACCAGAGAAAGAGAGAGAGAGAGAGAGAGATTAGAACAGAGAACAAAGAGAGAGAAGAGAAGGACGAGAGACAGAACCAGTGTGAAAATGAGAGGGAGAAGAGGGAAGGAAGAGAAAGAGGGGGGGAGAAAAGAGAGAACGAGGAGAAAGAGAAGAGAGAGAACAGTAAATTGAGTACTATCCGTCGTTCCCCAGTACTGAGCGTAGGGGACGATAGAGAAAGTATTCACTGTGATTTTGCTGTGATTCTCTAACATGTTTAACGCCATAATCAACATTAACAAGAAACTCGTGTTTTTATCATGTTAAAACTACAGCTAATGGAGAAATCAGATTTATTCAGATAGATTTAATGTCTGTGAGGTTTGAATTTAATTATTTGTAATGCTTTTTAATGCCTGGAACCCTCAGTGTTTCTCAAACAGAGGTACACAGGTCTACTTCACTTAGTACATTTTGGTGTAAAACGTTTTAGAAGCCCCCCCGAGAGAGAGAAGTTAAGCTGCTAATGGGATTTACATAAACCATAAAGTTACCTGAGCGGCCACGTGCGGGACCCGCAAGCTGGCTTTAGCGGCTAGCTCTGACCAATCAGAGCGAGAGCTGCTAGGGCGGCGCGGCGGGAAGCAGCGCTAACGATTACAAAGCGAACGATTTCAAAGCGAACGATATCACAGCTACCAATTTCAAAACTGTTTTTAAGGAAACTGAAGGATTTTACAGGTTTGTTTTTACAGCGCTTTAACAGATCCACAATGATTGTGTCGCCGTGGTTACACAGAGGGCGGCGCCAGAGAGCTCGTTGACACCCGCATCATCTCACCATCCTTTATTCCCCAATGAATTAAACCCATGTCAAGAACTAAAAAGCGTTTCCATTTTCAGACCCTAAGCTTGCTTTAACCCAGCGCTGACGTGTCGTGACGTTTGACGCGTTGCCCCGGCGACAAACCTGCATCTGTCGACTGCTGAAGGGGCCGTAGATCTCGGAGCCGTCCTTGTTCTCCCAGCGATACTCCCACATCACCTCGTCACTCTCTGAACAAAGAACGACAAAAACGTCAGTCACCGCGTCTCGGTTTGACAACACGGGCATCGTTCTGTCACTGTGCGGTCTCTATGACGATGAACAGATGTGATAAAATGTGAATATATGATTATATTTCTGTGATGTATTTTATCTGCATAATAGTGATATTTTATCTGCATCATTAGTCTAAGAGAAGAACGAGGGTGTGACAAACTGCATTTGTGAAGGTATCATAAAGATGGGCCAAAGAATGTTGCCCCAGGGGGGGAGTTGCACCCCCCTTGCAGGCTTTATCTCTACGGAAAAATACCAAGTGCCTTGATGTGAGGCTGACCAATGAGAAATGTGACCCGCCTATTCCAGAATATCTAATAAAACCAACCAGCATGGGGAAAAAACGGGGTGAGACGCAGGAGGATCACGCAAGCTGCTTACCACAGCCTGTGTGATCAGTCCCCGCGTTTTCTCCCATGCATGCCATACAAATGTCTGATATTTGTGTCGTTTCATATTCTAAGTTGAATTGTGTTCTCAATGTGTTACGGAATAGCATCGGTGTATGTCTCCTCCCAAGGACATTGTCTAATTCCATGACAACAGACCACACCCAAACTTAAAGGCGCAATGGACGATTTTTCGGCGATTTGAGAACGCAGGCGGAAGTGCGCATGCGCACTCTCCCGTGTGGACTGATACAACACGTGCGTTTGTTTATTAGCGCAACGGATCACATCGCATCTCTCGTCTCCCGTAGATTTCAGTCTTCTTCTGAGTCAGCTCAAACTGTCTTTCTCTGTCTTCATTTTGCCCCGTACACCGAGGGAACTATATTATGATAGATCCATGCGCTTAAGGCACGCGGAAACGTGGGGACGAGCCACACGTGGCTGCAGGTGAGCGGTAGGTGCGTTTTATGAGTGATACGTGGCAGGACTAATCGGCAGTCCACGCCACGAGGAAATAGGACTCAGATTTGTGCCAAAAAAAATCGTCCATTCAACCTTTAAGAAACCCTTTAAATAATTCATGAATCCTCCTGAATCATACTTTTATACTCATGAGGCCGATCTGAACGAGCCACAAAGACACGTTTAGTAATTCCAAGTCAGGCTGCGAAATGCGTAGGCCCTCAAACCGCAGGGGGGCACGGGGTTTAAAGGTCCCATAACATGCAAAATCGACTTTTCAGAGCTTTTAACCTTCTTACATTGCTATTTGTGCTTCATATTTGTACCCAGAGTGTTTTTTAGATTGAGTCCCGCAGTTTTTAGCTATATTACAGACTATCTCCTTTCCACGAATCTCCAAACTGACGGGCGGTGGGGGCAAGACCGCGTCATAACCCTAGGCACGCGTCATCATCCCCCCTCACCCTCCCCCCTCTCCACCCCCCTCCCGCTGCTGCAGGCTGCCGTGTCTCCCCATACAAGCCCCGGAGTTTTTCTGCTTCGATTTACAACGAAACACGGCTCAAAGAGGCCCAAAATGTCATTAATGATATTGCACTCTTTACTATTATCACAATGGTGAAGGTTTATGTGGGAGTTGATGCAGCGACCGGGAAAATAAACAGAGAGAAGTTCTGTCCGATACCGAAAAACCAGGAAATAAGAGCGCGATGGAGATATGGATGGAGATGGATATAGATAGATACCGTCACTAATAGTCATTTTGTCGCTTTTTGTCACGTTTTTAGAATTTGTCACGTTTTTGTGGCTTTCATTGTACGGTGAGATATATTTCTTGTGTTTCTAGCTGCTTTTTGCAGTCTTGATTCTTTGCTCTCTCTCATCCAATCAGCTCGTCATTAGCTAAGACCAGAGCCAGACTAGGACTTTCTTGCTGTGAGTGTGCAGCACTAACCCCTCTGCCACTCTCGGACTCACTTTTCATCTCCTGCTCATCGTCTTCTGTTTTCGAGTCCCTTTTTTCATCAAACTTGTCCCCGAACATGTCCAGCTCTCCGTCCCCGTCGTCTCCTGGCTCCGCCTTCCTCTTCGCCGCCTCAGACGAGCTTTTTAACCTGAAAACAAAGAAAGTTCAGGCGTAAACGTCACTTTTTACAGAGACGTGTAAATCTGTGACCAATGGATTATTCGCTGCCACGACAAAACTACAAAAACTAAAGAGAAAAGAAACAATTCAGGTTTTCTCTTTGTCCTAGATTTATTCACAGTTTAGTCGAGGTGTAGGGATGAGGTGGCTCCAGTGTAGACCTGGCCCAGACATGGCCCAGACCCGGTTCAGACCTACCTGTAGTTCAGTTTCTCGTAGGTCTGCTGGTAGATCTCGTAGTCTCCTGAGCCCACGAGTCGGTCGGCGAGCGCGGTCAGTTTGTCCAGTTTGTCGGCGTCTCTCTTGGTTTCCTCTTCGGCTCCGGCCGTCAGCTTCTTCTTCTTCCCCTTCAGACCTCCCAATCTGAGGACACAGGACACAAGACACAAGACACAGTTAGGCCCCTCCCTCTTCCTCGCGATAGGCCGCCTCCCCTTCCTCGCGATAGGCCGCCTCCCCTTCCTCGCGATAGGCCGCCTCCCCTTCCTCGCGATAGGCCGCCTCCCCTTCCTCGCGATAGGCCGCCTCCCCTTCCTCGCGATAGGCCGCCTCCCCTTCCTCGCGATAGGCCGCCTCCCCTTCCTCGCGATAGGCCGCCTCCCCTTCCTCGCGATAGGCCGCCTCCCCTTCCTCGCGATAGGCCGCCTCCCCTTCCTCGCGATAGGCCGCCTCCCCTTCCTCGCGATAGGCCGCCTCCCCTTCCTCGCGATAGGCCGCCTCCCCTTCCTCGCGATAGGCCGCCTCCCCTTCCTCGCGATAGGCCGCCTCCCCTTCCTCGCGATAGGCCGCCTCCCCTTCCTCGCGATAGGCCTCCCTGATTAAGTTAATGTATGAAAACCTTTAGCCACCAGGGTCTAGTCCTGGTCCCCGTCTCTGCCCCCGTCTCAGTCTCAGTCCCCGTCCCCGTTCCGGTCTCACCTCCGGAGCCCTGCAGCCACAGTCTCTCCCGGCTGCAGCAGCTCGACCACGGCCTGTGTGAGCTGCGAGCGGGACAGTGAGGCCAGAGGATCCTCCCTCTCCTCCTCCTCTTTCTCCTCCTCTTTGTCCTCCTCCTCCTCGCTCGCCCCTCGCTCCGCCTCCCTCTTGCTCTCCTCCTCCGCCTCGTCCTCGTCTCCCACTCGACGTTTGCGCTTCGCAGACAAACCCTTCTTCTTTTTCTTAAAAGGCTGCTCTTTGATCCGGACCTGCAACAATGTCAGGAAAAAGGATTATGACAAAGAATGCGTGCATTTACAAATAATAAAAAATGAGTAAAATACAAACTAATTTACATATTATATTTCTAAAAGGTTCCTTTTTTAGTTTATTTGCATTTATAACAAAAATGTGACTGAAGGAGAATATTAACAGAATAACGGGCCTCATTTATCTACATGTGAGTAGAGACTGTCGCGTCTGATTTATAAATGGAAAATGTGCGTATCGTTTGTCGAGCGAGTGCGATCGTGCGCCTTTGCTCCCGTTTGATGGACGGATCGGTGCGATACTCGAGTGAGGCGGGGCCAAAGTGAGTGAAGAGTATAGCTTTAACTCTCATTAGTGGTGATAAATGGGGCGTAAACGGCTTCATTTGCAGTTCTTCCTCTTCAAATGTTGCGGTTGTCGTTGTACGTTCACTCGAAGGAGCCAAAACTGTGTCCGTGCTTCACTTTTACCCGTTTGACACGTGAGAAAATGCTTGATAAATGAGGCTTGAGTATTATTGACGATTATCATGATTCATATGGGGGCAATAAAAGGTTTGATGGATTTTCTGGACTATAAGGCGCACCTTCTTTCATAGTTTTGGTCGGGGTGCGACTTATACTTATACTCTGGAGCGACTTATGTGATATTATTTGTTATTTTCACACTTGCAACCGCATTTCATACTCCAGTGCGACTTATATATGTATTTTTCTTCTCTATTATGCATGTTTTGGCTGGTGCGACTTATACTCTGGCACAACTTATAGTCCAGCGAGACTTATAGTCCAGCGAGACTTATACGACAGCGAGACTTATACGACAGCGAGACTTATACGACAGCGAGACTTATACGACAGCGAGACTTATACGACAGCGAGACTTATACGACAGCGAGACTTATACGACAGCGAGACTTATACGACAGCGAGACTTATACGACAGCGAGACTTATACGACAGCGAGACTTATACGACAGCGAGACTTATACGACAGCGAGACTTATACTCCGGAAACTACGGTACATGTTCAGAGTGTCGGAGCGTTTACCCAGTCGATGTTGTCGAGCCAGTTGTCTCGGATCTGCGTCTCCTTTTTGATGAAGTAGTTTCCCTCCGAGTCGAAGTGCCCCTCCTCCATCTCCTCCTTCAAGTTGAAGGGCGTGATGGACACGCCCTCGTCGAAGTCGATGGTGGCGTTCTCCTGACCTGATAACACACAATGACAATGAAGAACCAGGATGAGCCGCACAAAGTGTAATGAAAGGCCTATATTTACATGTTTACAACCGTCTTCACCAGGATTGATCAGTTTTAATCAGTACAACTAAAGTTGTAAACCTTTAAAATCTGTTGAATTCGAATTATTTTGGTGATTAACGCATTATTCTTTGATCCAGTTTCATAAGAGAAGAGCTCGTGGAGAAACGGGGAGGTTTAATCGACATTAAAAGTGTTTTTGACGGTGAAATCAAAGCTCACCGTCCACATCGTCGTCGGCTAATATGTTGTACTTGCTGCTGGACTCTTCGGCCTCGTCCTCTTCGTCACTGTCCAGAGAGTGTTTCCCTTTGAAGCGCGAGCCTGGACCGCTGGGCACGTCCACGCTCGCCACGCTCTGCACACAAACACGAGGGGTAACCATGGAGCGGCCTCCTGCTGGTGCCAGGGTCAGGACTGAACATGGACCGGCCTCCTGCTGGTGCCAGAGTCAGGACTAAACATGGACAGACCTCCTGCTGGTGCCAGAGTCGGGACTAAACATGGAGCGGCCTCCTGCTGGTGCCAGAGTCAGGACTAAACATGGAGCGGCCTCCTGCTGGTGCCAGAGTCAGGACTAAACATGGACAGACCTCCTGCTGGTGCCAGAGTCGGGACTAAATATGGACCGGCCTCCTGCTGGTGCCAGAGTCAGGACTAAACATGGACCGGCCTCCTGCTGGTGCCAGAGTCAGGACTAAACATGGACCGGCCTCCTGCTGGTGCCAGAGAGACGTGAACATTTGACTCAAGTATATGTTCTATGTCTATGTTTGTTTTGTGATTTCATTGCACTTTTCCTGTGGTTTAAAGAACTTTGAATACAAATTATGCTATACAAATAAACTTGATTTGTCCTTAATTGTATTTACACCTTTAGTTTACCTTTGTTATGATTAAAACCTGCGATGACACGTGAACTTCTACTGCGAGATCAATAAAATGGTTTGTGTTTTTACCTTTTTGGTGGGAAGCTCGTCTTCTATCTCGAGCTCCCCGTTCCCGTCCTCAAACGTCACTTTTCTCTTGGGCATTTTGCTAAAACACAATAAAAATACGTAGAGTTTTATCTACAAACCCAGAAGAGTCTAAATGTTGCGCTCGTGCTGTTTTGAATGGCGCAACAAGCGCGTTAGCTTTAGCATTGGGGGCTAACAACATTTGGCGCAGACGAAGCTAAAATAAACTTCCGCGTTTGGACGATCAGCGCAAAAATCCAGCACGTAAACAGCGCGCGCGTGTAGGTCACCCTGCGGAAGAAAATACACGCGAAACTGTGAAGATAAAAGAGTTAAAGTGCAGAAACCTGATGAAAATGTGGTAACGACGTTCACCGTTTCCTGTTTTTCTTTAGCTTCCGGTTTGAGTGACAACCACAGCGCCCCACAGCGGAAAAGAGAAGGACTACAACGACAACTATTGATTTAATGTATTATTTAAATTGTTATTTAGTGTATTTAATGTATCAAAATTCCATTACAGTTTTAACAGCTTTAAGCCACGTGATAGGGATGTAAATCACAGGTGATTCTATTTATGGACAGAAAACAAAATTGTTTAAGAACTGAATTCCTCTCTAAAATTGAACGTAAACATGTAAATATTTTGAGAGGTTGTAATTTAAGTTTATTTAATTTAAGTGTTTTCAGCTCTAGAGACGAACATGATATAGAATACAAAATGATTGAAGCGCTGCATGATGTGAAACAGATGAAGAAAGCGCAGTATAAATAAAATAAAATAAATAGTCCAGGTCATCGTTCCGTTGTTTCTTCAGTGAATCAGAAGTGAGATTCTCAGTTCCCCGAGAAGAGTCTCTCGTTTCAGGAAGCGCTGCCACGGCATTTATATTTCAGCAGGTTTGTGTCGTCAGAACAGAGTCGAAACATGAGACACTCGGACTCTGAATCCTCTGAAGTCTGGCTCTCTGAATCCTTTGAAGTCTGGCTCTCTGAATCCTTTGAAGTCTGTCTCTGAATTCTCTGGAAGTCTGGCTCTCTGAATCCTCTGAAGTCTGTCTCTGAATCCTTTGCGGTCCGGCTCTCTGAATCCTCTAAAGTCTGTCTCTGAATCCTTTGAGGTCCGGCTCTCTGAATCCTCTAAAGTCTGGCTCTGAATACTCTGAAGTCTGGCTCTTTGAAGTGTGTCTCTGAAGGTGGAGGTGATGGAGAGATGAAGAACAGGGAGGAGAGCCCGGTGGAGCTTTGGAGGTGAAGCTGCACAAACAGGTGATGTCACATTCATTTACATTTATGGGAAAAACACTTTGAGAGAACGTTTATCACAAACTAAAGAAGTAAAAATCACACAAGAACAAGAATTCAGTGATGTTCAAATAGCACAATGTTTTCCTCTGAATTTAGAAAATGAATAGTGTCTGAACAGCGAATTACTCTAAAAAGATGACATCGTATATTAATTTAGGGTCAATATTTGAGTTTAAAGCTTTAATTCTAAACGTCAAGTTTGTTTTTTCATTAGATTTCTGACATGTTTCAATTCCAAGTTCAGTGTTTGAAACCAGAAGTGAAACAACAGTGTGAAAGTGGTAAAAAGGAGTGTTACACACTCCTTTTTAGCCACAGCAGACAAAGATTGTGCTCAAGTAAACGTAGAAAGTAGTTACAAAAAAATGACTCTTTAAGTGAAACTGTCAGAATGTAATCTAAATGATGCATAATTTAAAAGACATCAAATAAGTCGTACAATCTGGTGTTTTCAGAGCAAAAAATGAGACAAACTTAATCATATCTGAAGAAAGAAACACAAATGTTCAAACAATTTCAAATTGTCAACATTTACTCAGTAAGTCAAGTAAGAGACTTACTGCAAGACAAATATTACTCAAGTAGAGCTGGAATTAAACTGCACTGACCAGCAGAGGGCAGCAAAGTACAGCAGAGGGAAGCAAAGTACAGCAGAGGGCAGCAGGGGGTAGCAGAGGGCAGCAGAGGGCAGCAAAGAACAGTAGAGGGCAGCGGGGGGCAGCAAAGAACAGTAGAGGGCAGCAGGGAGCAGCAAAGAATAGCAGAGGGCAGCAGGGGGTAGCAGAGGGCAGCAGAGGGCAGCAAAGAACAGTAGAGGGCAGCGGGGGGCAGCAAAGAACAGTAGAGGGCAGCAGGGAGCAGCAAAGAATAGCAGAGGGCAGCAGGGGGTAGCAAAGGGCAGCAGGGGGCAGCAAAGAACAGTAGAGGGCAGCAGGGGGTAGCAGAGGGCAGCAGGGGGCAGCAAAGAACAGTAGAGGGCAGCAAAGTACAGCAGAGGGCAGCAGGGGGTAGCAGAGGGCAGCAGGGGGCAGCAAAGAACAGTAGAGGGCAGCGGGGGGCAGCAAAGAACAGTAGAGGGCAGCGGGGGGCAGCAAAGAACAGTAGAGGGCAGCGGGGGGCAGCAAAGAACAGTAGAGGGCAGCGGGGGGCAGCAAAGAACAGTAGAGGGCAGCAGAGGGCAGCAGAGGGCAGCAGGGGGCAGCAAAGAACAGTAGAGGGCAGCGGGGGGCAGCAAAGAACAGTAGAGGGCAGCAGGGGGCAGCAAAGAACAGTAGAGGGCAGCAGGAGGCAGCAAAGAACAGCAGAGGGCAGCAGGGGGCAGCAAAGAACAGTAGAGGGCAGCAGGGGGCAGCAGAGGGCAGCAGGGGGCAGCAAAGAGCAGCAGAGGGCAGCAGGGGGCAGCAGAGGGTAGCAGGGGGCAGCAAAGACCACTAGAGGGCAGTAGAGGGCAGCAGAGTACAAACAATGACAAAAATGTGGTTTAAATGGACTCTATATTCAACAAAAAACTAAATCCGAGCGCCACCTAAAGGATCTCGCGAACCACAGTTTGAGAAACACAATATTAGTTTGTGTCCTTTAATCATGAGAGCGCAGAGTGAGTTCCTTCTGCGATCTCTGCTGCGCGGGTCTGTGGGATCCAGAACGAGAGAAACAAGCGAAGATATGAGAAAAAAGAGCAAATTTGCACGCTTTTTCCTCACGAATTTGTTTGTCAGACTTGTGTGTTTAAACTAAAACATTTGCTATGCTATTTTTCTACTTCTTTCATCCATAACGTAGTAAATAAGTCGTTCCACCTGTCCTGGATCTGTACTGTTTCAGCTCAGATGTGACCTTCAAACCCGCTGTAGGTGAATCATCCTGTGACGTTTCAGATGAAGGTCCACAGGAAGCTGCTGGTGCATTATCTCTCCAGCCCGTCACCCGTCGACAAGGAGGGGTTCCTCTTCAAGAAGGTGAGGCAGAAGAGACGTTTCAGAAGCAGAAGAGACGTTTCAGAAGCAGATGAAGCGTTTCAGAAGCAGAAGAAACGTTTCAGAAGCAGAAGAAACGTAAAACAGACTTGTCCATAAACAGTGTTATTGTCTGCGCAGAAAGAACGCACCGGAACGTTCCACCGCCGCTGGTTCGTTCTCAAGGGGAACGTGCTGTTTTACCAGGAGCGACCTGCAGACAGACACATAGGGGGCGCTATCGTCCTGGAGGGCTGTGCTGTCCGGACTGAGGACTCGGACCTGGACTTCAGCCTGGTCTTTGAGGGACTGCGCACCTACAGGCGAGTCTGCGTCACTGCACGCTCCGGCTTCGAGGTTATTATATTTAGAGAAAGTCATAATTGTATAAACAGTGAGATTTAATGTGTATTTTGCTCTATGCACGCTCACACTTGTGCCCCCTGGTGGCCAAAACAATACAATTATTTCAATATAATTTATGATGAACGTTAGAGGTGGGGTTAAGTGGGCGGGGCCAATGTTCATTCTGACATCATTCCTTCTGAATGTTCTGGTTCTTTCGCTGCAGGTTCTGTGTGAGCGAGCGCTGGCGCCGAGACGAGTGGGTCAAATGTCTCCGGACCGCGTCCCACTGCTACATGTCTCTGCTGCTGCGTGACCTGGGCCTGCAGTACCGGGGTGAGCCTGAGGGGGCGCAGCAGAGCCAGGGTGAACTTAAGGGGGCGCCACAGTGCCAGGGTGAACCTGAGGGGGAAGTTCTGAGGTCACAATAGCTCAGGAGAGTGTAGATGCTCCGCCCCTCTGGGCAGAACCAATCAGAGCTCAGTCTAAATGCTGCTGCTCAGATTGAAAATGACTTTCAGATGGATCCAGATGAAACCTTTTCTACCAAACATCAGTCATCAATCATTATTTTAACCTATTATTATTATTTTTTTTTTCTTAGCTTGTATTTCATACATGTCGCTAACAAAGGGACAATGGAGTTATTTGGCTGTCGCTAATGGTGTGTTAATGGTGTGCTAATGGTGTGCTAATGTTGTGCTAATGGTGTGCGTTTGATTGACGGCCTGTTCTCTGTGCAGATGCCCTGCAGAGCTGTGCTTCGTCAAACACTTCCTTTAATATGACCAGTGACCTCGTGCTGACTTCGCCCTCTGACCTCGGGAGACAAACCCACAACCCTGCCCTGCACCAGGCCCCGCTCCAGGCCCCACCCCCCTGCACCGCGGCGACCAAAGCCACGGCCAGGAAGTCTCCCAAAGTGTGGGCCCGACGCAACGCCCATGTGACGCCCCTAAACGGCCCCGGGCCCCTGTGGAGCGAGTGGCCCGCGGTCGACTTCAACCCTCTGCAGGAGTTTCAGAAGCTCCACGAGTTTTACGGAAGAGAAGTGGAGCGGGTGAAGGAGGAGTGGAGGAGGACGAGGGACAGAGAGAGCGAGGAAAGAGAAGAAGACACAGATCTGATCGACATGTTATGAACGAAGACAAACGAATCGGGCAAAACATCTCACTGATTTGGGTTATCAGCAAAGAGACACTTTTTCATGTTTGTACTTTGTGAATTTCTGTTTGAATTGTATATTGAACATTTTGAACAAACTATGCAATTAGTTTTATTACAGTTTAGAGCGTTACAAGGCCCCAGCTCAATAACATAATACATATCAAATCTTGCTTAGGGCCCCAAAAAAGCTAGTGCAGGCCCTGAACCCGTGGCTAAGTGGCTGAGTGCGGATGACACGCTCAGATTTACAGAGTGACACATTCTGAGGTGCACACTATGGCATCTTTACATTCCTAAGAGTCAGAGAGAGACATATGGCCCGTGCGGCCCGCGGACCTGTCCCGGGGCGACGACAGACACATGTCTCCCAGAACAAGAAACAAAACTCACAATAAATGGTCTGGACTCATATCAGCGCTGCACGATATTGTAAATGTTTAAGTTCAGTGTCACGGCTTAACTGACACTGAGGCGTGAACATTTGAACAAAACAAAAAATATAAAATCATGACTGAAAACTGCCTTTTTCTGTCAGTTTATATGAGACGGAGGAGCTTTATTTCACCTTCTTTAATCTGTTGCGATTTATTGTGCAGTCCTTAATTTATATTTTCAGTTTTAAAAATGAGAGTGTCAATCACTTAATGAATATGTTTTATGTTCTAATGATGTAAAATGTGCTGCGTTTTGAAAGAACAAAGAACAGGACAAAAGGTAAGGATGAAAGAGCTTGGGAAAAATGTAAAATAAAAAAACATAAATGTATTTCTTCTGCTGCTGACAACCGTGAAGTTAAAGCCTCAGAGAAACAGCTGAAGATCAAGTTTCAGCTCAACGAGGCGACGAAAGCAGCTCCAAAAAAACCTGTTCCAGACCAAAAGGACCTGCTCCAGACCAAAAGGACCTGTTCCAGACCAAGAAGACCTGCTCCAGACCAAAAGGACCTGCTCCAGACCAAAAGGACCTGCTCCAGACCAAGAAGACCCGCTCCAGACCAAAAGGACCGCTCCAGACCAAAAGGACCTGCTCCAGACCAAAAGGACCTGTTCCAGACCAAGAAGACCTGCTCCAGACCAAAAAGACCCGCTCCAGACCAAAAGGACCTGCTCCAGACCAAAAGGACCTGCTCCAGACCAAAAGGACCTGTTCCAGACCAAAAGGACCTGTTCCAGACCAAGAAGACCTGCTCCAGACCAAGAAGACCTGCTCCAAACCAAAAAGACCCGCTCCAGACCAAAAGGACCTGCTCCAGACCAAAAAGACCTGCTCCAGACCAAAAAGACCTGCTCCAGACCAAAAAGACCTGCTCCAGACCAAAAGGACCTGCTCCAGACCAAAAGGACCTGCTTCAGACCAAGAAGACCTGCTCCAGACCAAGAAGACCCGCTCCAGACCAAAAGGACCTGCTCCAGACCAAAAGAACCTGCTCCAGACCAAAAGGACCTGTTCCAGACCAAAAAGACCTGCTCCAGACCAAAAGGACCTGTTCCAGACCAAAAAGACCTGCTCCAGACCAAAAGGACCTGCTCCAGACCAAAAAGACCTGCTCCAGACCAAGAAGACCTGCTCCAGAACAAAAAGACCTGCTCCAGACCAAGAAGACCTGCTCCAGAACAAAAGGACCTGCTCCAGACCAAAAAGACCTGCTCCAGACCAAAAAGACCTGCTCCAGATCAAAAGGACCTGCTCCAGACCAAGAAGACCTGCTCCAGACCAAGAAGACCCGCTCCAGACCAAAAGGACCTGCTCCAGACCAAAAGAACCTGCTCCAGACCAAAAAGACCTGCTCCAGACCAAAGAGACCTGCTCCAGACCAAAAGGACCTGCTCCAGACCAAGACCTGCTCCAGAACAAAAGGACCTGCTTCAGACCAAGAAGACCTGCTCCAGACCAAGAAGACCTGCTCCAGACCAAAAGGACCTGATCCAGACCAAAAGGACCTGCTCCAGACCAAGAAGACCTGCTCCAGACCAAAAGGACCTGCTCCAGACCAAAAGGACCTGCTCCAGACCAAGAAGACCTGCTCCAGACCAAAAGGACCTGGCTCCAGACCAAAAGGACATGCTCCAGACCAAAAGGACATGCTCCAGACCAAAAGGACCTGCTCCAGACCAATAAGACCTGCTCCAGACCAAAAGGACCTGCTCCAGACCAAGAAGACCTGCTCCAGACCAAAAGGACCTGATCCAGACCAAAAGGACCTGCTCCAGACCAAGACGACCTGCTCCAGACCAAAAGGACCTGCTCCAGACCAAAAGGACATGCTCCAGACCAAAAGGACCTGCTCCAGACCAAGAAGACCTGCTCCAGACCAAAAGGACCTGCTCCAGACCAAAAGGACCTGCTCCAGACCAAGAAGACCTGCTCCAGTGATAGGTGAAGTTCAGGTGAGGTTCCTAAAGGTTTTCCGTTTTCTGTGACTGAATCCATTTTCAAAGGTTCCTCCTTCACTGGTCCTGGGTCCGTCTCAGGTCAGATCAGAGGAAAAGCCTTTCATCAAACTGATGAGAGCGTGAGAGATTTAGACTGAACTTTGACACAACAAGAGAACAAACAGTCTGGGTGAGGTTTTAAGGGGGCTATGAGGGTCAGAGGTCCGTGGGAGTCTGAGAGGGTCTGCGGGAGTCTGAGAGGGTCTGAGGGAGTCTGAGAGGGTCTGTGGGAGTCTGAGAGGGTCTGAGAAGGTCTGTGGGAGTCTGAGAGGGTCTGAGTGAGTCTGAGAGGGTCTGAGAAGGTCTGATAGGGTTTGAGGGAGTCTGAGAGGGTCTGAGTGAGTCTGAGAAGGTCTGTGGGAGTCATAGAGGGTCTGCGAGAGGGTCTGCAAGAAGAACATGCAGACTCTGCCCAGAGAGATCATGTGATCTGTCTCACCACTTAAACAGTATAATTCAGGAGGATTTATATTTGATTCATTAAGAAAAGTTAATCAAATAATTATTTTTTGGTGACGCTGCAGTGTTCTGGAGACACATTTGGTCTGGGCTGGACACGCCAGGTCCAAGAGGGTCTGGAGGGTCCGGGCTGGTCCCTGGAGTCCGAGGGCCCGGTCTATTTCAGTCTGTGTCAGCTGCGGCATCCCAGAGCTCCAGAGAATGTCCTGTGCCATCCAGAGTAATCCCTGACCAGAGACCGGACCAGAGTCTGAAACTGAGACCGAATCAGAGCCTGGACCAAAGCCCTGACCAGAGACCGAACCAGAGACCCAAATTAAGTCCAGATCATAGTTCCGTTCCTTTCTCAGACTTGTTTTGCCACAGATGCCCTGGGGCAGAGTGGCAGAGGCTGTTTGGTCCTGGTCCAAATATGGTTTGTTTTAGTCTCAAATAATTGAATGTAAAAGGATTAGTTTTTAAAAAAAAAGTTGCCGCTCTGAGCCTGAGCCGCAGCAGCTTCAACTGGAACCAAAATAAACGTTGTCTGTAAAACAATGTCTGGTTTTTGTTTTGTTCTGTTTGTGCTGAATATCGTAGAACCCTGCTGGACGAATGAGGTATTACACCAACATTGTGCTTTCAAAAAAATCTGATTCTAACGTATAACAAAAGTGTTTTGTTTTACAAAATTGTTAGTTTTTGTATTAACAAGGCCCGATCTTTAAATGTGAGTGACGGATACAGTGGGACCTCTGTTTGAGAAGCAATCCATTCATTATAATGTAGAAAAGCTGCTCTGTCGGGATTTTGACGCAACAGTAATAAAACCAGTCGCTCTTTAACGGCGTTTAACAGAGACAACGGTCAGTTCTGTTGTCGCTAACTTTTCCCAAAGCTAAACGCTAGCTTTATTTTGAAAAACATCCTACTATTTTTACTTCAACTCTAACGATAAATCTTAATTAACGACACAACAACCTTAGAGCAGAAAAAAAACATGGATTGTGACAGATAATTAGCAGAATTGAACAGTTAGTACATAGTTTTTGTAAATAAAGAGTCATAAATGTTGCTTAAATATTAGTGCATCGGAGTAAAATAACAATAATTTCCCCGCTATTGCAAAGAAAATGTGCACGCGACACGTTTATATCGGCTGTGACGCCCGGACCGACCATTGTTTGACCGTCGTTCAATTGAATTATACTTTGCCAAATAAATAAATACACGGCCACAAATAGAGTCATATTTAGGAGTTGTATTAATAAACGCTGATAGTGAAGCCTTCGGGCCGAGGGTTTGATTCCCACGTCAAGAGCCAGAAACCCGAGCCACACGTGCGATCATGTGACGTGGCTCCTCCTTTAATCCTCCGGTCAGGGTCCCGCCCTCTTCTTTATGGTGGTGGAATAAAACTTATAAATAAATCCGGTGCCGCTGTCATTTTTGACTCGATCGCTTCAGAAATAACGCCCCGTGCGTAAGAGTCGGCGCACGCGTCGCACGCTAAATCCGCCTCCGTTCTAAAATCGCACGAAAACACAAAGGACTCAGGCGATTTAGAGGCAAAAACGTGACATAAAGTTGAATTATAAACTGTATGAACTCTACAAATGTAAAAGAAAAGTTTCAGTTTCTCTGGTACGAACACAGTTTAAAGCAGAATGAAAGCGAAAGAGCTCCCCCTGCAGTTCTCCTGTGACAATACATGGTTTCCTCCAATTTGTTTTCTGTATTTATCATAATAAAACAGAATAATCACAAACAAAAACAGTTCTTGTTGCCAAATATAAAAAAAAATGTCAAGGGTTTCTCAGGAGAGTTTTCTTCAGGTCGAGTCACAATGCTTTCCAGACAGCAGGGGGCGGCGACGGACACTTCCTGAAAACACATATTTAATCAGGGACGTAAAATAAGGTGAAAATGTTACTTAGTTTCGCTTTAAAGGACAAACGTTCTGCTTTGTTTTCTACAGTTCTCGTTCTTCAAACTTGCTCTTGTTCCTTTGCTTTAGCGCCCCACGTTTTGAAACTTGTTTGTATTGAAAACCACACGTGACTTTCTCTGGGAATTATCATGGGGAAATAAACAAAAGCTAGCTTGCCCCGACACGCTAACGCGAGCGCACGGTTGTGACGGAGGTGATTTGAGTCAGAGAAACGCTCAGAGAACGAGTCGGTGATCTCCACCTTTGACCAAGTTGCAAACGTGTGAAATTGTAAAGTGACGTGACGTGTTTTTGTGAGGCTCAGAGATGGACCAAGACCAGCTCGTAAACTGGATTCATGAAGTGACTGAAGCTAAAGGCAACTGCAGTGTTTGTGACAAGGAACGGCGTTACAACAGGGGTAAAAAGGGGTTAAAAAGAGAAAAAGTTAATTTTGCAAAATAAAAAAAGTCTAGTGACAGGGCAGTGGCAGAGTGGTTATCTCTGTGATCTTTTACAGAGACTTCACGTTCGTCCTCCAGCCGCCGACCTGCAGGATAATCCTTCTGACCGGTTCAACCCATCAGAGTGGAGCAGACACATTTCTCACAGATTATACTATCACTCGAGCCCTAATTGTAAAAACACGGAGGAGCCCGGCCGACCGCAGGAGAACCGACGGCGCTCAGCGGGTTCTAGAGCGTTGGCCAGCGCTTTTAGTCAACTAGCCGACCCGGGAACGCCCTCGTCGACCACGGTTTCGGCCTCTCCGCTTCGCGACACCGTAAAGGACGGAGCCGAGCGATTACGGGGGGCTTAAGCAGGATTCTTCCTTCACGCCGCGACATCGCAGAGCCCAAAAATAACATCCTTGTGGATTTGAGCGCGTGTCCAGTGTCCGAGCATCCGTCCCCCCAAATGAATCTCCTTATTAGTCCCTCGATATCAGGTGCACTTAATACCGAGGCCCGGGCTCTATTTCTGCTCCTCTGAAAGGCGATCCTAGTCCATCACTGCATCCCTCTCCTCCTCCTCCTGCTGCTCCTCCTCCTCCTCGTCTCCTCACGCCGCTCAGAGTTTGTCCCGCTCCAAACTTGAGGCAGGCTAAAGTTAGACCGCCGGCGCCGCTGCTATAAAAGCGTCAGAGAACGCGCTAGAGAACGCGGCTCCATCGGGTCTTTTCATCTAGATCTACCTTAAAAAACCAACCTCTGCTCACGTCTCGAGATGGTGAGTGCTGCAAACCGAGGATTTGAAAGGCGGCGAAAGCGGGAGATGTATCGCGAAAGACGGGAAAACGGTATCGCGATTGTAGTCTTGGAGATCGGCGATGTTTGAAACCATTAAAAAAGGCGAAAACGTTTGCGGTTTGAGGAGGAAATTGTAGCTGACTTGGCGCGTTAGCTTGAGAATGAAGAGAAAGTTGTGATATTTCTGCACTTTTTTGGTTAATTTGATCATGTTTTTTACGCGATTGTTTTTTTATCGTTTAAAAAGATCACAACAAAAAAATGTCCACAGAGACTTGGATCATGAATCGATGGAAAACGTTGGGATTTTTCCGGTCGTTATTGGAGTACTGATTTAAACAATTTATTATAACGCTTAGAAGAGTTTAAGTTTTTGACATGGCAGGAAACGACGATGAAACCTGTATTTTTGTGGTTTGTTTATGGTCGTTTGTGAGGTACATAAAGCTGTTTAAGATCAGTTAATCTTTATTTTAGACGTGGATCCGCTCGTATCTGTAGTTTGTGTTTGCGATTATTAGACTGGTTTAAAGGTGTTTCTTGCTTGTTTCAGTTTATTTCTTATTATTTCGAGACAAATTGTTTGACAATGAGGCAAAATCTTTTTACTTTTAACCTCATGGGCAAATAAATTTTCATATTTTAGGCTAGAAGATGTCATGACCAGTGAAAGAAGTGAAACAATCTACGTCAAAGAAGCAATTCTGGTCAAAATTAAGATGAATATTGTGAATTCAGGTCATTTTGGATTTGTGTTGTTGTTGTTGTGCACTTGACAATCTAAAATGAGAAGTTTAAAAATGATTGAATTAAGTATTTGAGCACATTTTGACTTTCTTAAAATAACATTTGCAGATTGAACAAGTTGTTTTTTTTCTTATTTCAAGTGAAGTCACTGAAAATGCAGATTTTTTTCTTATTTTAAGTCAAACGATATATTCTATGCTTGTTCCTTTGGCAACCTTATTCAAAACTAGAGAAGTAAAGCACTTTTGACAACCCAAACTTAATTAAGTCTGTGACTTTTTCTTTTGGTCTGTTTTTGTGCGTTTATCGTGTCACGTTTGGTAAAGTTCGTCTGTAAAAGGTGATTTTGTGCTGACTTTTCCCTCCGTTTGGCTCATCAGGCACCAAAGAAGGCAAAGAGGAGGGCAGCAGCCGGAGAAGGCTCGTCCAACGTGTTCTCCATGTTTGAGCAGAGCCAGATCCAGGAGTACAAGGAGGTGAGCCGCCCCCTGAACAGGAGGCGCGGGGGTCAAAACTCACGCCCGTGTCCCTGGGCAAGGAAGGGCATCCGGAGTACAGATCCAGTTTAGATGTATTATGCTTGCATCAATATTATTCAACATGTGGAAGATTCATTCCACAAGAGCATTCAAAGAAAATCGTTGGAACTGGTTCAAGTCTGGAGACAGTCCTGGTCCTGGTCCTGATCTGGAGAACAGATCTGGTCCTGGTCTGGAGAACAGATCTGGTCCTGGTCCTAGTCTGGAGAACCGTTCTGGCCCTGGTCTGGAGAACAGTTCTAGTCCTGGTCCTAGTCTGGAGAACCGTTCTGGCCCTGGTCTGGAGAACAGATCTGGTCCTGGTCCTAGTCTGGAGAACCGTTCTGGCCCTGGTCTGGAGAACAGTTCTAGTCCTGGTCCTAGTCTGGAGAACTGTTCTGGCCCTGGTCTGGAGAACAGATCTGGTCCTGGTCTGGAGAACAGATCTGGTCCTGGTCCTAGTCTGGAGAACCGTTCTGGCCCTGGTCTGGAGAACAGTTCTAGTCCTGGTCCTAGTCTGGAGAACCGTTCTGGCCCTGGTCTGGAGAACAGATCTGGTCCTGGTCCTAGTCTGGAGAACCGTTCTGGCCCTGGTCTGGAGAACAGTTCTAGTCCTGGTCCTAGTCTGGAGAACCATTCTGGCCCTGGTCTGGAGAACAGATCTGGTCCTAGTCTGGAGAACGGTTCTGGCCCTGGTCTGGAGAACAGTTCTAGTCCTGGTCCTAGTCTGGAGAACCGTTCTGGCCCTGGTCTGGAGAACAGATCTGGTCCTAGTCTGGAGAACCGTTCTGGCCCTGGTCTGGAGAACAGATCTGGTCCTGGTCCTGGTCCAGAGCACAGAGCGAGGACAGGTCACAAATGTTGAACACACTCTCCAGCGTCTTTAGCGCCCTGGAACCCTCTGCAGTGTCCTCTCTGCGCCCGAGCAGAAGGAGCAGAAGGAGCAGGGCGGTGCGCAGAGGTCGCGGCAGGTCGAGCACAGTTTACTTTGAGAGTGTCGTCGCGATGAGGAAAGAGGAGAACGGCTGCCAACGTGCCTGAGACTGGAGAGAACGCCGTGGGGAGAGTAGGGGGAGGGCATCAGAGGCAAAGGGAGATACGAGGGAGGGCATCAGAGGCAAAGGGAGAGACGAGGGAGGGCATCAGAGGCAAAGGGAGATACGAGGGAGGGCATCAGAGGCAAAGGGAGAGACGAGGGAGGGCATCAGAGGCAAAGGGAGAGACGAGGGAGGGCATCAGAGGCAAAGGGAGAGACGAGGGAGGGCATCAGAGGCAAAGGGAGACGAGGGAGGGCATCAGAGGCAAAGGGAGAGACGAGGGAGGGCATCAGAGGCAAAGGGAGACGAGGGAGGGCATCAGAGGCAAAGGGAGAGACGAGGGAGGGCATCAGAGGCAAAGGGAGATACAAGGGAGGGCATCAGAGGCAAAGGGAGAGACGAGGGAGGGCATCAGGGGCAAAGGGAGACGAGGGAGGGCATCAGAGGCAAAGGGAGATACAAGGGAGGGCATCAGAGGCAAAGGGAGACGAGGGAGGGCATCAGAGGCAAAGGGAGAGACGAGGGAGGGCATCAGGGGCAAAGGGAGACGAGGGAGGGCATCAGGGGCAAAGGGAGACGAGGGAGGGCATCAGGGGCAAAGGGAGACGAGGGAGGGCATCAGAGGCAAAGGGAGAGACGAGGGAGGGCATCAGAGGCAAAGGGAGAGACGAGGGAGGGCATCAGGGGCAAAGGGAGACGAGGGAGGGCATCAGAGGCAAAGGGAGAGACGAGGGAGGGCATCAGAGGCAAAGGGAGAGACGAGGGAGGGCATCAGAGGCAAAGGGAGAGTCGAGGGAGGGCATCAGAGGCAAAGGGAGAGACGAGGGAGGGCATCAGAGGCAAAGGGAGAGACGAGGGAGGGCATCAGGGGCAAAGGGAGACGAGGGAGGGCATCAGAGGCAAAGGGAGAGACGAGGGAGGGCATCAGAGGCAAAGGGAGAGACGAGGGAGGGCATCAGAGGCAAAGGGAGAGACGAGGGAGGGCATCAGGGGCAAAGGGAGAGACGAGGGAGGGCATCAGAGGCAAAGGGAGAGACGAGGGAGGGCATCAGAGGCAAAGGGAGTGTGCAAAAACATGAATACACATTTCAATCGAAACAAAATTTAAACGTTTTTTCAGATAGACTCTTTAAAATGTCAGATCAGAAAGTTCTAAATCACAAAACAGAAGAAAAATTAAGTAAATAAATATTTTCAATAATTAACTGACATATGGATGATTATGTCTTTAAAACTAAATTTAAGCAACATTTCCAAAGCAGAAATGTCAGTTCTCAGCTTTTCTATCACGAAACATGGAGCAAATAGAGCTCTCTCACCAAACAAAAGTATAATTAGTGTCAAATATAGCTGCAGATAAAAGTAAAAACTACTGTAGCTCAACATTCCCGTGAGTATTTGTCAAGTTTAACCTCGAAATCGTCAAAAATGCACACCGCGTGTCATGACGTGCGGTTAAACGTCCAGTAAACGCAGTGAAATCCCGTGTTAAATGTGTTTGAAGCGGCTCTGAGTCGCCCGGAGTGGCTGGTGAGGAGTTGGGCGCATCTGATCGGGAGGAACAGCTGCAGGATCAGAGCCAGGATCTGAATTTAACCCAGAGTCTGAGGCGGATTAAGTCCCGCTCGCGCTCGTCTCCCACTCGATCCTTTCACAAATGTTTGGGTTTCCGATGGACTCAGCTGTTCCTCCTGAGGCGCAGCGATGACTGACGCCTCGCCCAATCCTCCTCTGTCTCCGTCCTAAGTCCTTTTGTAAACACGGTCAGGGCTGGACGGTCGCGCTGTCGATAATGTAATGCTCCACTGGACTTTACGGGCGCTACAAAATAACAAAATACCCCCTAAAAAACCTCTAAAACACACACGAAAAGACCATTTACAACAAAAACAGTGACACTACTAAATCACGAGGTCAAAATAAATTGTTTTGATGTTTTAAAAATGTATATATATATATTTCCAATTTTCAGTTGGATGTCGTTTACTCAAATATGTGCAGTGGCTAAGCTAACTGTTTCTCAGCCAATGCTAACTTTTATTAAAACATAATATGTAAAGAAACAATTTAAAGTATTGACCACCTTATTTTGTACATTAAATCACTTTGTTATTTAAATTAGCTTCATTCTTACATTAATAACCCTCCAAATTAGCATTAGCGTTAGCATTGAGACACAAACACTTCCCTTTCTGACCTCCTCGTGTGTAAAGTCTTTAACATGTCGTCAGTGATATTCACCGTCGTCGTCAGTAGTTATTCATTTCAGTGCGACTCAGCAAGGCTAACGCGGAGCTAGCTAGAGGGTGACGCGTCTTCTCGCCAAAGGACACGACGACAGGAAACTGAGCGTTGAAAAGAGCGTTGATGTGTCACGTTTAATCGCGCGCGTGAATGTAAAAAAGCGAGTTGCATTGGCTGAACGTTGCTCTAACTGCGTTTCTCTGCGTTTGTGCTCAGGCTTTCACAATCATCGACCAGAACAGAGACGGCATCATCAGCAAAGACGACCTGCGCGACGTGCTGGCCTCTATGGGTGAGTGTGTGGCGAGGAGGGCATCAGGGCTAAACGGTTGTAAGCAGAAATGTAAATGTTAAAAGCAGCTGCTAGCGGCAAAATGAGACCTCAAAGTGCGTTGTGCATCGAATGAGTGTTTTGTTCCCCAAAAACCGACAAGTGAGCCGTTAGCATGCTAGTTGTTGTTAGCCTTACCGTGACAACAAAAGTCTGGCCTCTGAAAGTTATGAAAAACTCTTATAAAATCATCGTGGAGGATAATCAGGAAGCTGTATGTACGGGAGGAATGACTTTGAACCGCTGCAAACAGTTTTAAATGAGCTAGTTTTGTTTTTACGTTGTTTAATCTTGTACCGCGCTTTTAATCGCTCTTTTTTCGCGCCTTAACAAAGCAATAACTCTCCCTCTGCCTTCTTCTCCCTCCTTTTCCTTCTCTCTGTCCTTCTCCTCTCTCGTCTTGCTTGTCCTTACATGTTTTAGGTCAACTGAACGTGAAGAACGAGGAGCTGGAGGCCATGATCAAAGAGGCCAGCGGTCCAATCAACTTCACCGTGTTCCTCACCATGTTCGGCGAGAAGCTCAAGGGTAAAGACGCACGCAAACACACGCACGTTCAGGGCCGAACACACGCGTTTAGGGCCGAACACACGCACCTTTAGGGCCGAACACACGCACCTTTAGGGCCGAACACACGCACGTTTAGGGCCAAACACACGCACCTTTAGGGCCAAACACACGCACCTTTAGGGCCAAACACACGCACGTTTAGGGCCAAACACACGAACGTTTAGGGCCAAACACACGCACCTTTAGGGCCAAACACACGCGTTTAGGGCCAAACACACGCGTTTAGGGCCAAACACGCGCACCTTTAGGGCCGAACACGCGCACCTTTAGGGCCAAACACACGCACCTTTAGGGCCAAACACACGCACCTTTAGGGCCAAACACACGCACTTTTAGGGCCAAACACACGCACCTTTAGGGCCAAACACACGCACCTTTAGGGCCAAACACACGCACGTTTAGGGCCAAACACACGAACGTTTAGGGCCAAACACACGCACCTTTAGGGCCAAACACACGCGTTTAGGGCCAAACACGCGCACCTTTAGGGCCGAACACGCGCACCTTTAGGGCCAAACACACGCACGTTTAGGGCCAAACACACGAACGTTTAGGGCCAAACACACGCACCTTTAGGGCCAAACACACGCGTTTAGGGCCAAACACGCGCACCTTTAGGGCCGAACACGCGCACCTTTAGGGCCAAACACACGCACCTTTAGGGCCAAACACACGCACCTTTAGGGCCGAACACACGCGTTTAGGGCCAAACACACGCGTTTAGGGCCAAACACACGCACCTTTAGGGCCAAACACACGCACCTTTAGGGCCAAACACACGCACCTTTAGGGCCAAACACACGCACCTTTAGGGCCGAACACACGCACGTTTAGGGCCGAACACACGCACGTTTAGGGCCAAACACACGCACGTTTAGGGCCAAACACACGCACCTTTAGGGCCAAACACACGCACTTTTAGGGCCAAACACACGCACGTTTAGGGCCAAACACACGCACCTTTAGGGCCAAACACACGCACCTTTAGGGCCAAACACACGCGTTTAGGGCCAAACACACGCACCTTTAGGGCCAAACACACGCACCTTTAGGGCCAAACACACGAACGTTTAGGGCCAAACACACGCACCTTTAGGGCCAAACACACGCGTTTAGGGCCGAACACGCGCACCTTTAGGGCCGAACACGCGCACCTTTATGGCCAAACACGCGCACCTTTAGGGCCGAACACACGCGTTTAGGGCCAAACACACGCACGTTTAGGGCCAAACACACGGACCTTTAGGGCCAAACACACAAACGTTTAGGGCCAAACACACAAACGTTTAGGGCCAAACACACGCACGTTTAGGGCCAAACACACGCACGTTTAGGGCCGAACACACGCGTTTAGGGCCAAACACACGCATCTTTAGGGCCAAACACACGCACCTTTAGGGCCAAACACACGCACCTTTAGGGCCAAACACACGCACGTTTAGGGCCAAACACACGCACCTTTAGGGCCAAACACACGCGTTTAGGGCCAAACACACGCACCTTTAGGGCCAAACACACGCACCTTAGGGCCAAACACACGCACCTTTAGGGCCAAACACACGCACCTTTAGGGCCAAACACACGCACCTTTAGGGCCAAACACACGCACGTTTAGGGCCAAACACACGCACCTTTAGGGCCAAACACACGCACGTTTAGGGCCAAACACACGCACCTTTAGGGCCAAACACACGCGTCACGGAGCTGCAGAAGTGATGGGACATGCTGGGGGTTTTGCGATACCAATACCAAGTCTTTTTTTAATGCCAGTATCGTAATATCGATCCAGTACCAGTGAGTTTTGGTGTAATTACCTTGGCGTCACCATCTTTTCTCCTCCGCAGCTTTCCGCATGAGAATGTATACTTTATTGTGATGTACCGTATTTTCCGGAGTATAAGTTGCACCAGCCAAAAAATGCAGAATAGAGAACAAAAAAAAAAAACATATATAAGTCACACTGGAGTATGAAATGCGGTTGCAAGTGTGAAAATAACAAATAATATCACATATAAGTCGCTCTGGAGTATAAGTATAAGTAAATAAGTGTAAATATAAGTATAAGTCGCACCCGCTTATCATTACTGCACACTAACAGGATACAATGTGAAATTCAATACAAGAGAGGGCAAAACAAGCTTATACGTATCGAACAAGTGACGATATTCGGACAACTTTATGGAAATTAATCCGAAATGTGCTAAGGACATGAAACTGACCGCTCTCTGCTCTGGCTCCAGGCGCTGACC
This sequence comes from Eucyclogobius newberryi, assembly GCF_026437365.1. Lineage (NCBI taxonomy): Eukaryota > Metazoa > Chordata > Actinopteri > Gobiiformes > Gobiidae > Eucyclogobius > Eucyclogobius newberryi. Next base: position 16,746,480 of record NW_027315757.1, read on the forward strand.
CCGAGGATGTGATCCTGAGCGCCTTCAAAGTCCTGGACCCCGAGGGAACAGGAACCATCAAGAAGGAATTGTACGCACGCTTTTTCATAGATTAGTTTACCTTAAGAAGAATGATAACATGATTTTACCCGAGTTATAACGATAACAGGATAGTGCATTAATTGTAAAATGATTTAACATGAATAATAACATGATTTAAGCTTACTGATAACATAATTTAACCGTATAGATAATGAGAATAACATGATTTAACCGTATAGATAATGAGAATAACATGATTTAACCGTATAAATGAGAATAAAATGATTTAACCGTATAAATAATGAGAATAACATGATTTAACCGTATAAATAATAATAAAATTATTTAACCGTATAAATAATGAGAATAACATGATTTAAACGTATAAATAGTGAAAACATGATTTAACCGTATAGATAATGAAATAATGAAAACATGATTTAACCATATAATGATAATAGTATGATTTATCCTTATAAATAATGAAAATAACATGATTTAACCATATAAATAATGATAATAGTATGATTTATCCTTATAAATAATGAAAATAACATGATTTAACCTTATAAAGAATGATATTAGGATTTATCCTTGTAAATAATGATAATGACATGATTTGACATGAATAATAACAGTAATACTCTTCTCTCTTCAGCCTTGAGGAGCTCCTGACCACTCAGTGCGACAGGTTCTCCAAGGATGAGGTATGAACTCCAGTGGATTCCGCAAAACTAAACCAGGACTAAACCAGGTCTACATGAGAACCAAACTGGTCTTAAACCGGGTTCAAACAAGTACAAGTGTGAACCCTCCCCTAACGTAGACGCGGTTTGGTCCTGGTTTAGTCCATGTGTTTGTCTCATCTATGTAAAGCATTTTAAGGTATCTTGAGATCTTTTGGTCATCAGAATGTTCAAAATTCAAGAATGGAGGCAAAATGAAATAAAAATGAATGGTTTGAAGTCTTTAGAATCAAAAATAGGCAACAACTATGAATTTCAAGGGTACAAATGTCTTAGTTTGCCTTTCTAGGCCAAATACTGGGAGTGTGTGTCATAACGTGCTGTTAAATGTCCAGTAAATGCAGTAAAATCCAGCGTTAAATGTGTTTAAAGCCGCTCTGACGTCATTCACATGTGTCTGAGTGATTTTACTGTAACATTCTGAGGCGAATCCCAGTTTCTCCCGTCAAATCACCCAGTGTTCCACTTCATCTTTACGTTCCACTTCATCTTTGCCTCCTTTTCCCTCCTCCAGATCAAGAACATGTGGGCCGCCTTCCCCCCAGACGTCGCCGGAAACGTGGACTACAAGAACATCTGCTACGTCATCACACACGGAGAGGAGAAGGAGGAGTAAAAAAACGCCCGACGCCAACAACGCCGACGACTCTCCGCCACCTCACCGATGGGAAAAACAAAAAACAACATCTGGAACATCCATCAACGACCTCTCCTCTCTCTGCTCCCGTCGTTCATCCCGTCACACAGTTTCGGAGAACAAAACCCGGAGGACGTCATTCCCGATTTCTGAAGATGTCCTCTGGGCCGGCGAGGAGAGAGGGGGGAGGCGCCCGGAGGAGGAGGCGAGCGACAAGAGCAGAAAGAACCATAACGTCTTCTGCGTCTCTCTCTCGCTCCTCTCCTCCCGAAACTAAACGTCCGCCTCTCCTCTGTACCGAATGAAAGGGACAACTGTGAATAAATCTCTTTTTGTACAAGATTGGAGTGCGTCTTGCGTTTCTGTTTCCTTCAGAGCCAACACCGTAAACTAAGGCCTGGTACTCATGTCCTGTAGAATTTAAAATAATGTACCTCAAATTATATTCAAAGGTACTTTGTTCTTCTCACTTTTCCGCCCACTTTCTATATACAACCAATCATATACAACAAAAATTACCAATGAGATAACAGTAAACAGAACAAGCATCCAATCAGAGATGGGAATGACGCAGAGGAGAGTCAGCCTGAGCTCTGCTCAAATGGCACGTTTCACGTTCAAAAAATATAAATGTGAAAAAAAACCTCCCGGGTCGTCTAAACCCTGACCCATCGCTGTACCCTGAGCTAAACGGCCGTGGCTACAGAGCCGTGGTCAAATAACCTCATGGCTTACCCTAACCTTAACCTTGACCCCGACCCGGAGGGGTCAAATAGCCCAGCAGTTTCAGGAGCCACGGCACAAAATAGCCTAGCAGTTTGGGCCGCGCCCCGCGACTCTGTAGACACTCCCGAGCTAAACACTCCAATTCCCCTTTATTAAGACTCAAAACCATCCGGGGCTCAAGCCCCAAAGCCAGCACCCAGCTCCGCCCATGTAGTACAGTGTAACAGTCTTTTTCACCAAACAGACCTGTAGTACATGTTGTGAAGTTATGTGCATGTTCATTAGTATATTAGAATAAAATAGTCATGAATCTCACTGAGACTCAAACAGAACACTCTTGCACACTTTGAGGTTTCATATATTACGTTTTATTATTCGTCACAGAAGCTTTTATCGTCTTAAAAACACCATGTTTGTCCTTCCACTGAACGAAGACGCAAATGTCTACACCAGGAAAACGCCTCCAATTCACTCTTCTAACTCCATTACAAACTAAATGTAGAATACTTTACTTCTTTTATGATAGTGCAGACTCACGGAAGCGTTTCACGTTTTAACAAGAAAACCATTTTATTTATAATCATTATTTTCACCATTTTGATTTTTCTACACTTTTTCCTTTGACATTTTGGACACTTTGTTTTACGATGTGATGAATCAGGATCTCAGAAACACACAATAATTACACAATGTCACAGTTTTCTTGATTAAACGTGATATAGTTGCGCATTATATCGTTTTTGTGTTGTTTTTTTTACGATAAACTGCAACAAAAATGAGCTGTGATCGATTCAGAAATGACGCTCACGATTTTATTCGGGAATTCCGGTCGTTCCAACTCGTGCGGATGATCAATGTGTAAACAAAAACAACAACAACGAAAGAACACTGACGAGAGCTGGAAACGCCAACACTCATTATTATTTGTTTGTTTGTTCGCTGAAGCTCCCGTTATTTTCTGAATCGGTCGAGATGGAAGAACGCGTTGCATAGATGTGTTGACGTTTGATCCTGAACACACTTAGCATACTAGCATTTTCGCCGCTTCACGTTAAATAATTTAAATTGATCAAAATAACGGCGTCTTTGTTCAGTCTTTACACGTTTTGTCGCTTTGTTCTTCGACGCAAACAACCGCGCGACGCAAACAACCGCGCGTCGCAAACAACCGCGCGTCGCAAACAACTCGCTAGCGTTAGCCCTCGCACACAATGAGATAAGTTAAGATCTTCATTTAAAACCGTGAGACATTCAGTTTCTTTTTTTACAGTGCAGTTTTAAGACCATCTCCCAAATTTCGACTCGATATTTCCTGTTTCAACGCCGCAGGAAACGAGAGTGAAAATGACTTTTAGAAGCTTCGTTTGCTTCGCTTACGACTTTGAACTCTTGGATCAGGTGCGTTAGATTCAAACACTTCAGGCAAAACGATCCGAACAAAGGAAACGACTGGAAACGGAGTCAAAGTCGTTTTAACTTCAGTCTTCTTGCGTTTGCTGTGAATTATATTTCCACTAATACTTTTATTCCGTAAAACCCGAAGCTGAACAAACGGTGAGAGGAAATAAAGCAAACATCGGGCATCGAGAAGTCACCAAAAGCGTTTAATGGATTTCCATAAAGATGATGTGGATTTAGAGGGAAAACGAGGTGAATCCACTCGACTTTAGACGTTATTACGATTAGTTTGTGGTTTTAAGACATTTCTCACATTATTATTTAACTCGACTGATCCACATTTCTGTATTAAACCCACTGAAACCGTCTTTTTCCAGTCGTCCAGGAAACGTAGAAAAATAATCCGCTCCGAAATAATAATAATTAATGATATACTTTTTTTTAAATTAAGCACTTTGTACATAAATACATGGGTTTAATGCTACATTGGCACGACTCAAAACGAGCGGCTTCTTCTGACGCTGCGAAACATGAGAAACACCAGAGGAAATTACCTTATTGTCAATGATTTTTGTTTCAGCCTAAATATGACAAATACTTGAAGTAAATAAATATAACCTACGTAAAAGTACTTATCCATATTGTGAGTTGAAGTCATTTGAATTCTTAGTTTTGCAGTGTAAAGTTGAACTGACAATTTTAAGTGCAAACGAACAAACCAATCAGATCCTTCATTTTGTTCTGACCACAGACCAGACCCCGGACCACAGACCGGACCCCCTGACCACAGACCAGACCCCGGACCACAGACCGGACCCCCTGACCACAGACCAGACCCCGGAGCACAGACCGGACCCCCGGACCACAGACCGGACCCCCGGACCACAGACCAGACCCCCTGACCACAGACCAGACCCCGGACCACAGACCGGACCCCCTGACCACAGACCGGACCCCCTGACCACAGACCGGACCCCCTGACCACAGACCGGACCCCGGACCACAGACCGGACCCCCTGACCACAGACCAGACCCCGGACCACAGACCGGACCCCCGGACCACAGACCAGACCCCGGACCACAGACCGGACCCCCTGACCACAGACCGGACCCCCGGACCACAGACCAGACCCCCTGACCACAGACCAGACCCCGGACCACAGACCGGACCCCCTGACCACAGACCGGACCCCCTGACCACAGACCGGACCCCCTGACCACAGACCGGACCCCGGACCACAGACCGGACCCCCTGACCACAGACCAGACCCCGGACCACAGACCGGACCCCCGGACCACAGACCAGACCCCGGACCACAGACCGGACCCCCTGACCACAGACCGGACCCCCTGACCACAGACCGGACCCCCTGACCACAGACCAGACCCCTGACCACAGACCGGACCCCCTGACCACAGACCAGACCCCTGACCACAGACCGGACCCCCTGACCACAGACCGGACCCCCTGACCACAGACCGGACCCCCTGACCACAGACCAGACCCCGGACCACAGACCAGACCCCGGACCACAGACCAGACCCCGGACCCCCTGACCATAGACCGGATCCCTGGATCGGCCCACAGAGCGGACCATGGACCGGTCTCAGCCGCCGCAGGGCAATCTGACCAGGACCAGGCTGCCACTGACTAAACCAGGACTAAACCAGGACTAAAGCAGGTCTAAAGCAGGTCTAAAGCAGGACTAAACCAGGACTAAAGCAGGACTAAAGCAGGTCTAAAGCAGGTCTAAAGCAGGTCTAAAGCAGGACTAAAGCAGGTCTAAACCAGGTCTAAAGCAGGACTAAAGCAGGACTAAAGCAGGTCTAAAGCAGGACTAAAGCAGGACTAAAGCAGGTCTAAAGCAGGTCTAAAGCAGGACTAAAGCAGGACTAAAGCAGGTCTAAAGCAGGTCTAAAGCAGGTCTAAAGCAGGACTAAAGCAGGTCTAAACCAGGTCTAAAGCAGGACTAAAGCAGGTCTAAAGCAGGACTAAAGCAGGACTAAAGCAGGTCTAAAGCAGGACTAAACCAGGACTAAAGCAGGACTAAAGCAGGTCTAAAGCAGGTCTAAAGCAGGTCTAAAGCAGGACTAAAGCAGGTCTAAACCAGGTCTAAAGCAGGACTAAAGCAGGACTAAAGCAGGTCTAAAGCAGGACTAAAGCAGGACTAAAGCAGGTCTAAAGCAGGACTAAACCAGGACTAAAGCAGGTCTAAAGCAGGACTAAACCAGGTCTAAACCAGGACTAAACCAGGACTAAAGCAGGACTAAAGCAGGACTAAAGCAGGACTAAAGCAGGACTAAAGCAGGTCTAAAGCAGGTCTAAAGCAGGACTAAACCAGGTCTAAACCAGGACTAAACCAGGACTAAAGCAGGACTAAAGCAGGTCTAAAGCAGGTCTAAACCAGAAACAAACTGGTCTGTGGTCATTTGGTTGTGGTCAGTGACAGTTGTCTTCCTGCTCTAAACTTTCTGCTGTGAGTCTAGCACTAAAATGAGTTTGTTCTTTTGAACTTTCAGAACATTTGCAGCTTCACGTTTAGAGTCGGACAAAGCGTCTCTCAAATCTGTGCCACGTTTCACTCTCAGTCTCTCTTTGCATAACGTTTCACTCACTTCTTCATCTTCTCACGCCGTTCAAACTGTCGACAACCGCAACAACTAAACCAACACCAGGCAAAATGGCCATTCTAGAGTTTGTCTGACAAGATTTAGTTTGTAGGCTTTAAATTGAAAATAGGCCCAGAGCGTTTTGTTTTGGGGATTTTAAGGTATTTCTGACGATATTTATCAAGCAACGTTCTAGAAAAGATCATCATTATGTTTAGGCAGATACTTTCAGAATTCAGTTTTAACAACACTTTAAAACCGGTTAAATAATCTACACCTACAAACTAAACCGACTCCATCAGTTTGAGTCATTTTACCTGGCGCCGCTTTTACCTTTTGTAACGTTTGTTTTTTGCAGTGTCCAGCACAAGATGGCGGCGGCGTCGGGGCGTTTTTTTTTTTTTTTTTTTTTTACAGTAACACGGTTCCACACGACATTTAGTTTAGAACAATAAATAAGATCAGTGCCTGCTACGATCGCCACGGCAACACACGCTTCAGCTCAGCAACGACCGACGGGACTCCGTTTGACCCGCTCGGGCGCCGCAGCAACGACCCACAGTACTCCGCTTGACCCGCTTGACTTCACCTCTTGTGTTTTATATATATTTATATTCTTGACTGCTACATTTGTACTTCAAATTGATCTTACTTTATTATCATTTAGTCATTTCTTCTAGTGAAACATGACGTCTGTACTTTACTTTAGTTTTTACAATGAATACTTTTGACTACATTTCAAACTGGGCTGAAAAGTAAAAAGTACTTTTCTTTACGGTTTGAGGTGTTCAAGCCCTAAAACTAAAATATTATTACTTATGAATCATGGATTTACTGGATAAAATAACTGATTTGACCTTTGACGACATGACAATCACTTACATTTAAGGCTAAAATCTGTGTGAAATACTTTTACTTTTTACTCTTGAAGTACATTTTAACCGGTTTCTTCAAAACTACTTCTTTTCATTTAAGGTTTCACTTGAGTACCTTTTTGAACACACGTCTGTACTTTTACTTTATCTAAAGGAGTATCTTTTCCACCAGTTCTCCCAGTTTGATGTGTGTGTTCCAGTCCAGTTCTAGTTTTTTGTTAATTAACATAAAAGACACCGACTGTATTTAAAGATAAAATCATAATCGCGATAAACCCAGAGAAACGGGTCAAACAGAGCGCGTTAAACCCAGAGAAACGGGTCAAACGGAGCGCGTCAAACCCAGAGAAACGGGTCAAACGGAGAGCGTCAAACCCAGAGAAACGGGTCAAACGGAGAGCGTTAAACCCAGAGAAACGGGTCAAACGGAGAGCGTTAAACCCAGAGAAACGGGTCAAACGGAGAGCGTTAAACCCAGAGAAACGGGTCAAACGGAGCGCGTCAAACCCAGAGAAACGGGTCAAACGGAGCGCGTCAAACCCAGAGAAACGGGTCAAACGGAGCGCGTCAAACCCAGAGAAACGGGTCAAACGGAGCGCGTCAAACCCAGAGAAACGGGTCAAACGGAGCGCGTCAAACCCAGAGAAACGGGTCAAACGGAGCGCGTCAAACCCAGAGAAACGGGTCAAACGGAGCGCGTCAAACCCAGAGAAACGGGTCAAACGGAGCGCGTCAAACCCAGAGAAACGGGTCAAACGGAGCGCGTTAAACCCAGAGAAATGGGTCAAACGGAGCGCGTTAAACCCAGAGAAACGGGTCAAACGGAGCGCGTTAAACCCAGAGAAATGGGTCAAACGGAGCGCGTTAAACCCAGAGAAATGGGTCAAACGGAGCGCGTTAAACCCAGAGAAACGGGTCAAACGGAGCGCGTTAAACCCAGAGAAATGGGTCAAACGGAGCGAGTTAAACCCAGAGAAACGGGTCAAACGGAGCGCGTCAAACCCAGAGAAACAGGTCAAACGGAGCGCGTTAAACCCAGAGAAACGGGTCAAACGTGTTGCATCTGAACTGAAGTTTGCCGTGGCGTTTGGACTCGCGTAGCGCTAAGAGAAGATCCTACGTTAACGCTTTACGTATTTACAGCAAACTGAGGCCCGTTCCCACGGCAACGTCTCTGACCACGGGCTTCAATAAAATAAGAATCATCGTAAAAACACAATTTTAAAAAAAGAATAAAAACTGAACTAAAACTGCTGCGATTTCTCCACAGTCCAAACGAAGCGAATCCAGTTTAGTCGAACGGAAGATTCAGTTTGAGCGTTTGGGCCCCGAGCAGCTCTGGACAGAGCGGAATAAACCCGTTCTATTGGTCCTGACGGTGAAAAACAAACTTTAGGAGCAAAAATATTGAGGGAATTGACAAAAAAGTAACGAGTTTCATTGGTTTTCGGAACATTTTCTAGATTTATCGAGACGCGAAAACTCAAAATTGCAATCTGAATATGATTTTTTCTCCTTTAAACTGCATTTCGTGACGATTATTTGTGATTTGTTTGTATTGTGATTTTAATCCTGTTAAGGGTCAAGTTTGTGATAGAAATTCAAACTCGCAGTTACAAAGCAAAATAATAATTCATTTGAATGTAAGATCAGCTTTTCTTTGATTGTAGATAAAGGATCTGACTTATTTCTTCTAGTTCAGAGAAACACATTGTAAAAGCTTTGGATTTGTGTTTTTGACTTTATTCAGATTTGGAAACTTTGTGGAGTCGATTTCACCAGAGAAAGCGACTGTCTGTAACAATCACCTATAGAACTGTTTTTCCCAAATGCTATAATTGTACATTTGTTCAACCGAACAAAGGAAACGACTGGAAACGGAGTCAAAGTCGTTTTAATTTCAGTCTTCTTGCGTTTGCTGTGAATTATATTTCCACTAATACTTTTATTCCGTAAAACCCGAAGCTGAACAAACGGTGAGAGGAAATAAAGCAAACATCGGGCATCGAGAAGTCACCAAAAAGCGTAATCTGTTCCAAAGTGTTCAAATAAAAGTTTTTTGAGTGTTTTCTGAATTTAAATGTTACATCTTTAGGCAGTTGGTCGATCTAAATATCAGCTCGATACGATGGAGATTTTTCAAACTTGCAATAAACTGGACTTGTTTGTTTTGAGCCAACAGGACATTTCAAGTTTCTTTTTGTTCTTTGTTTGTTTTTCCCCCAATTTTTTTACTCACGAGACATTTGGACAAACTCTTATTCAAAGCCTCTGTCCAGTTCTGCTCAGAGGAAGGAAACTTCTGCAAAACAGAAACATCTAAACAGGACTTGAATTCAGAACATTTAGATGTGAGTAGTTTTGAGTTTTCTGACTGCTTAAATACAAAATAAATACTCAGAAATGCATCGCAAGTAAATAATCTAGGTCCGTGAAGTAAATAAATATAAACTAGTCAAACTTCTCCACAGTTTACTCTGAATTGAAGTGAGATGTTCCTGGTTTTTGCAGTTGTTTCCTCTAAACAACGCTAGGCTATGTCTTTAGCTCCGCCCCCCTCCTCAGAGGCTCCGCCCGCCGCGCTCGCGCCGCCATGTTGTTTCTTCTTCCCGCTCCTCTTCCTCTCTCGTTCCTGTCTCTCCTTCTCCCTTTTCAAGCGCTCCTTTTCAGCCTTCTCCTTGTCTCGTTTCTCCTTCAGTCGCTTCCTCTCGTCCTCCTTCTCCTTCTTCTTGTCGTCCTTCGCCTTTTTCCCTCCTTTCTTCGGCTCATCCGCCGTCGCGCTCTGCTCCGGTTTCTGCGCTGCTGCGGTAGTTTCCCTCTTGGTCTCGACGGGACACGGCGGGAGCGGCGCGTTGTTCGCCGTCGGCGAGGGGATTTGCGGCGTGATCTGCTCCGACACGATCTTGGGCGACGGCTGCAGCGCGTTGACCTGGAGCTCGTTCTGCCGGTCGCCCGCTTCCGTTTTGGGACTCTCCTGGTTCGTCCAGCTCGTGGCTAACGGGCTCTGGACGTGCGAGGACTTCGGGGGAGGAAGCGGCGGTTTGTTGCTGGACATTTGCCCGGACGCCGGAGGAGACTGAGGCGGAGACTGAGCGCGGGACGGCCCGGAGAAAGAGGCTTTCTTGGGCTGCGTGTGGAAGGGCGTCTTGGACCTCCTGAAGCCGGGAAGCGAGAGGAGGCTGGAGGAGGCGCGCAGGGGCCCGGGCGGCGGCACCGAGCTGCTCAGGAACGAGAAGGAGCCGCCCGACGCCAGCGACGATGCCCGCCGCTTCTGCTCGAAGATGTGCCGCGTGCCGTGCAGTCGTCGGCCGGGTTCGTGCGTCAGCTCGCCACGAGACTCACGCCACTTCCTCACCTGAACGCTGCACTCACGCTCGATCAGCGCCTCAGTGACGGGGAGGGTCACGATCTGAGGAGAGGAGGGGGGAGGAGAGGAGGGGGGAGGAGGGGGAGGAGAGATAGTGAGGAGGGGGGAGGAGAGAGAGGGGGAGGGGGAAGAGGGGAGAGAGAGCGGGAGGAGAAGAGAGGGAGGAGGGGGAAGAGAGAGGAGAGTAAGGTGGGGGGAGGAGAGGGGGAGGAGGGGGGGAGGAGAGGGAGAGGCAAGAGAGGGGGAGAGAGTGAGGAGGGGGAAGACAGGGGGTGATGGAAAGAGGGGGAGAGGTGAGGAATGATGGTGGAGAAGAAGAGATGGAGAAAGGGGGAGTTCGGGGAGGGAGACAGACAAAAAGATAGACAGAAGAGAGAGAGTGGGAGAGAAGATACGTTGTGTCATCAGAATTCTGTAAAGCGTGAGATGGACCTACACATTTCAGTAGATTCACCAGACATAAAAAGTTAAACGTTCTTAAATCACATGATGTTCTGAACTGTAAACATCTCCGGATCATCACCGTCGGTGGGACTTTTACCTCCTGCACCAGCACCTCCTCACGGATCATGTCTGGGGCGATGTTCCTCAGTCGCTCCATCGTCTCGTACATTCCCTGAACCTCTCGCAGTTTGTCCACCGAACCCAACATCTGTTTGAGGAGCACCAGCCCCACACGGAACACAATCTTCACTCCTGAAAGAGAGAGAACAACCAGATCTTTAGTCCTTAAAGAGAGAGAACAACCAGATCTTTAGTCCTGAAAGAGAGAGAACCAGATCTTTAGTCCTGAAAGAGAGAGAACCAGATCTTTAGTCCTGAAAGAGAGAGAACAACCAGATCTTTAGTCCTGAAAGAGAGAGAACAACCAGATCTTTAGTCCTGAAAGAGAGAGAACAACCAGATCTTTAGTCCTGAAAGAGAGAGAACAACCAGATCTTTAGTCCTGAAAGAGAGAGAACAACCAGATCTTTAGTCCTGAAAGAGAGAGAACAACCAGATCTTTAGTCCTGAAAGAGAGAGAACAACCAGATCTTTAGTCCTGAAAGAGAGAGAACAACCAGATCTTTAGTCCTGAAAGAGAGAGAACAACCAGATCTTTAGTCCTGAAAGAGAGAGAACAACCAGATCTTTAGTCCTGAAAGAGAGAGAACAACAAGATCTTTAGTCCTGAAAGAGAGAGAACAACCAGATATTTATTCCTGAAAGAGAGAAGAACATGTCCCACACTGAGCTTTACCTTCACAGAAGAACATGTCCCACACTCGCAGCACACTGGACCAGGGCAGAGTTCTGGAAAAGATGCACATGAACCACTCGGTCATGTAGAGGATGGGGTCGATCTTGAACTTCTTCAGGTGACGATAGGCCATGGGACAAGTGCGACGCAGCAGCGAGAAGAAGATCTCTCCGTCCAACTGGATGGCCTCCTAAAGCAGGAGAACATGGAGAACACGCCTTTGTAATGGGCTCACATCACGGAACATGAACATAACCCTTTTCCTCTCAAACACCCTGGACCTTTACAGGTGTCATAATCAAACACTTAAAAGTAAAAAAATATGTTCTTTTTTTTTGCCCTGAAACAAGCAAAGGATCATGGTCTATGTAGTTCCTCTGAATTTAGCACTTAATATCATCACTTTCATGTTGATCAGAGGACTTAATATCATCACTTTCATGTTGATCAGAGGACTTAATATCATCACTTTCATGTTGATCAGAGGACTTAATATCATCACTTTCATGTTGATCAGAGGACTTAATATCATCACTTTCATGTTGATCAGAGGACTTAATATCATCACTTTCATGTTGATCAGAGGACTTAATATCATCACTTTCATGTTGATCAGAGGACTTAATATCATCACTTTCATGTTTATCTGAGGACTTAATATCATCACTTTCATGTTGATCAGAGGACTTAATATCATCACTTTCATGTCGATCAGAGGACTTAATATCATCACTTTCATGTTGATCTGAAGACTTAATATCATCACTTTCATGTTTATCTGAGGACTTAATATCACTTTCATGTTGATCAGAGGACTTAATATCACTTTCATGTTGATCAGAGGACTTAATATCACTTTTATGTTGATCAGAGGACTTAATATCACTTTTATGTTGATCAGAGGACTTAATATCATCACTTTCATGTTTATCTGAGGACTTAATATCACTTTCATGTTGATCAGAGGACTTAATATCACTTTTATGTTGATCAGAGGACTTAATATCACTTTTATGTTGATCAGAGGACTTAATATCATCACTTTCAAGTTTATCTGAGGACTTAATATCATCACTTTCATGTTGATCAGAGGACTTAATATCATCACTTTCAAGTTTATCTGAGGACTTAATATCATCACTTTCATGTTGATCAGAGGATTTAATATCATCACTTTCATGTTGATCAGAGGACTTAATATCATCACTTTCATGTTTATCTGAGGACTTAATATCATCACTTTCATGTTTATCTGAGGACTTAATATCATCACTTTCATGTTGATCAGAGGACTTAATATCACTTTCATGTTGATCAGAGGACTTAATATCATCACTTTCATGTTGATCAGAGGATTTAATATCATCACTTTCATGTTTATCTGAGGACTTAATATCATCACTTTCATGTTTATCAGAGGACTTAATATCATCACTTTCATGTTGATCTGAGGACTTAATATCATCACTTATGTTTATCAGAGGACTTAATATCATCACTTTTATGTTGTCTGTTGTGTTCAGTCTGTTTCCCTGCAGTGCGAGCAGAGGCCAGCAAGGGGCAGTGTGGCTGAACTCACCAGGCCGGCGCTGTAGTATCCAGGCAGGTACTTCTCACAGATCTGCACCAGGCACCAGAACGCTTGCTGAAACGCAACAGAAAGTCTCTTAGCTTCACTGTGTAATGGTGTTATTAACGTTGTACGCAGTCATGACCAAAACAACAAAAGGATTAACCACAAAATGATAAAACGAGCTGCGATAAATTATTTAGTTTATCTGGAAATTACCCGAAACTCCCAGGTTAAAGTGTAAACATTTGTAAAATCAATTGTCGTTTTGGAAATATTAAGAGTAATTAGAATAAAGCGTATCGTCTATAATTCAAACTACGGTTGCATAATATTGGAAATTATTTTGATGTGTGACATGGTTGTTAAGTGCTGCGAGATCGATATTATTGAGATACTTTTATATACTTTTGACACCTTCATTTTATTAAAATAAATGTTTATTTTTTAGGTCGCATTCATAATATAATTTGAAGCGGACCAAAGTTGCATCATTGTCTCACGTTCACATTTTAATCAATCTAACCAAATGTCCAGACGCTTCTCCCTTTGGCCTGTGGAGGCGCTGTGTACAATATCAGCCAAAGGAATGACAGAGAAACATGAGCAGAGCTCTGATCAACCTGCCCCACATTCAAAAGAGTAGTGAATGCAGCCGCCGTCAGACTTTCAAAATAAAAACTTATTTTGTACGGCAACATCTCACTGGTTCATCCATCATGACCTCTGACCCCTCACCTCTGCTGGCATGTGCATGAGCAGCACTGCAGCCACAGGAGCCTGGGCCTGACAGTAGCCCTCGTCCGGACGATAAATGGTATAGGCTTTGAGGATCCGGAACAGGTCCTGCTGCCTGAAACACGAAAAGAGAATCTTTATCAGGTCTGAGTCTGGATCAGGTCTGAGACACGAGAGCAGAGTCTGGATCAGGTCTGAGACACGAGAACAGAGTCTGGATCAGGTCTGAGACACGAGAACAGAGTCTGGATCAGGTCTGATACACGACAACAGAGTCCGGATCAGGTCTGATACACGACAACAGAGTCCGGATCAGGTCTGAGACACAAGAACAGAGTCTGGATCAGGTCTGAGACACGAGAACAGAGTCTGGATCAGGTCTGATACACGACAACAGAGTCCGGATCAGGTCTGAGACACGACAAGAGTCCGGATCAGGTCTGAGACACAAGAACAGAGTCTGGATCAAGAACAGAGTCTGGATCAGGTCAGAGACACGATACTTTACCCGTGTCCTCCTCGAGCGGCGAACATCTCGTGGAAGGGAAACTGTCGATGGAGGTCTTTCTCGATAATGTCCAGCCACTTTGCCTCTCCCGGCTCCCTCTCCAGCTCCTGCAGAGGAAACGTGATCAGACGTGTGTCAGATGCCCTCCCTGTGTGTGTCAGATGCCCTCCCTGTGTGTGTCAGATGCCCTCCCTGTGTGTGTCAGATGCCCTCCCTGTGTGTGTCAGATGCCCTCCCTGTGTGTGTCAGATGCCCTCCCTGTGTGTGTCAGATTGAGTACCTCAAACTTCCCAGGGTTGTTCTGAAGCAGTTCTTGGCTGTCAGAGAGAAGCTGCCAGGCTTTTGATCTGAGAGAAGACGGGATGCCCTTCCTGCAGCGCATCTTCACCTGAAATCAGGAGTTAAAGCCAAAAAATTATAATTTGACTGAAAAAGGTTCATAGTAACAATGAAAGCGTTATGGACATATTTTATGTTTTCTACAAATACAAAGACATTTAGATGTTGAGGACATTGGGCCTGACCTAAATTACAGACTTTGATGAGCCCAGAGCCATGAGGGTTAAGAAGATTTAGCCTGTGGTAAGAGGGTACTCCTGATGGGGGGAGCTGGGGGTCCTCCACCCAAACATTTTAAAAAGAGAAGGTCAAATTTTAGCAGTAAATAAATAAAATAATAATAAAGGCACAATGACAAACAAAGTCATGACATAAAAAGTCCAACATGAACATGTGTAGGTTGCAGTGGCACCAGGGCTTGTGTGTAGGCTGCACCAGTAACACCAGGGCATGTGTGTAGGCTGCACCAGTAACACCAGGGCATGTGTGTAGGCTGCACCAGTAACACCAGGGCATGTGTGTAGGCTGCATCAGTAACACCAGGGCTTGTGTGTAGGCTGCATCAGTAACACCAGGGCTTGTGTGTAGGCTGCACCAGTAACACCAGGGCATGTGTGTAGGCTGCATCAGTAACACCAGGGCTTGTGTGTAGGCTGCACCAGTAACACCAGGGCATGTGTGTAGGCTGCACCAGTAACACCAGGACATGTGTGTAGGCTGCACCAGTAACACCAGGGCATGTGTGTAGGCTGCATCAGTAACACCAGGGCATGTGTGTAGGCTGCACCAGTAACACCAGGGCTTGTGTGTAGGCTGCACCAGTAACACCAGGGCATGTGTGTAGGCTGCACCAGTAACACCAGGGCATGTGTGTAGGCTGCACCAGTAACACCAGGGCATGTGTGTAGGCTGCACCAGTAACACCAGGGCATGTGTGTAGGCTGCATCAGTAACACCAGGGCTTGTGTGTAGGCTGCATCAGTAACACCAGGGCTTGTGTGTAGGCTGCACCAGTAACACCAGGGCATGTGTGTAGGCTGCACCAGTAACACCAGGACATGTGTGTAGGCTGCACCAGTAACACCAGGGCATGTGTGTAGGCTGCATCAGTAACACCAGGACATGTGTGTGGGCTGCACCAGTAACACCAGGGCATGTGTGTAGGCTGCACCAGTGGCACCAGGGCATGTGTGTGGGCTGCATCAGTAACACCAGGACATGTGTGTAGGCTGCACCAGTGGCACCAGGGCATGTGTGTAGGCTGCATCAGTAACACCAGGGCATGTGTGTAGGCTGCACCAGTAACACAATGACTTGTGTGTAGGTTGCACCAGTAACACCAGGGCATGTGTGTAGGCTGCACCAGTAACACCAGGGCATGTGTGTAGGCTGCACCAGTAACACAATGACTTGTGTGTAGGTTGCACCAGTAACACCAGGGCATGTGTGTAGGCTGCACCAGTAACACCAGGGCATGTGTGTAGGCTGCACCAGTAACACAATGACTTGTGTGTAGGTTGCACCAGTAACACCAGGGCTTGTGTGTAGGCTGCACCAGTAACACCAGGGCATGTGTGTAGGCTGCACCAGTAACACCAGGGCATGTGTGTAGGCTGCACCAGTAACACAATGACTTGTGTGTAGGTTGCACCAGTAACACCAGGGCATGTGTGTAGGCTGCACCAGTAACACCAGGGCATGTGTGTAGGCTGCACCAGTAACACAATGACTTGTGTGTAGGTTGCACCAGTAACACCAGGGCTTGTGTGTAGGCTGCACCCGTGGCATTAGTGTAAAGAGAGCTCAGCAGAGCTCCAGGTGCTGGAGGGAAGTGCAGCTTGTGACTCACACTTCTATAAATACAACACGTCCAGACAATGAGTGGAAATGCTCCAAATAACACACACACTGGGCTTTCAAGAGGCTCCAAGACACAGACCAGGCAAACATGAGGCGTGGACACAACTGTGGACACAACTGTGGACACACTAAGAACACACTGAGAACACACTGAAGACACACAACTGTGGACACACAACTGTGGACACACAACTGTGGACACAACACTGTGGACACACAACTGTGGACACAACACTGTGGACACAACACTGAAGACACACAACTGTGGACACAACACTGTGGACACAACACTGTGGACACAACACTGTGGACACAACACTGTGGACACAACACTGTGGACACACTGTGGACACAACTGTGGACACAACGTGGACACAACGTGGACACAACGTGGACACACTGTAAGTCTACTCGGGTGAACACAATGTTGATGTTGACCACGTAGCGTCACATGATGAAAAAACTACTAAACAGAGCTGAATATGGCCAAAATATCCACATTTTGTGAATTACTTTCCAGGTTAAGGCCAGGACATACAACAGAACTGTCTGAAACGGTTTATAAATGTGAGAGAAAAAGTGCAGGCCACAGATTTGAACTCTCACGATCCTCAGACAGAGCCAAACGTTCTGAGCTAACAACAATCAGCTGCTTCCTGTCCAGAATAAAGCCACTTTCAGACGATGAAACAGTCAAGACCATCAGAGCAGGACACTTTATATACAAGTCCAAACTGAGCCGTTTATTATTCGGCAAGAACAATATTTATCAGAGAAAGTTGAACTAGTGTTTTCTGTAGTTTCACTGATCCACGCAGACTAAACACTGGACACAAGCGAGGATCTACTTTCTCTCACTTTTTGATGTTCAGACGCGGCTAAAACTGGATTAATAGCGTTGTATTGTGGACTGTACAGACGTGGATGAGAACGCTGCAGTTTCACTTTACGAGGGGTCAGTAATAATGGTCCTTTTCCCTGTGTCCACAACCGCGACGCTGACGTTTATGGAGTTCTAAACACAGATGTCTGACAAACGCCACATCACTTGACATAACTCCACGCTCCACTGTGGATAAAAGCTTTTAAATGTTGGTTCTGGCGCTGACCTTCTGAAACCGGTGCTTGGCCCATTTGTCCCAGTGGTTGAACATGTCGAGCCACTTCATCTCTCTTTGTCTGGAAACTTCCACGCGAACATCTTTGTCCCTGAAACACAAAACATCAGGTCAGGATTTAAAATATGTGCGTCAAATGTCCAATGTTCATGTGTCACCGATTCTTTGGAGCCGAAAACCACTTTTTAGTCTGTATAGAACTTATTCTCTGCGTGTGTGAACTGATAAACGTTTCAAGTGTCTGTAAGCTAAACATCACGTCCCAAAGCCTGTTACAGTCTATGTTTTAGTTCGTTGGCGCTAATCCCGGCGCTAGTCCCGGCGCTAGCTATAATTTTTTATATTTTTCATCCTGTGATTTAGTCATTTTGATGTGTAAAAATCGCAAAATTGTCACATTATTTGAGGCATTTAAATGGACAGAGCCAGGTTTAAATTTCTTGTTCCATATTAGATTGAAAAACATTTAAAGAGGGCATTTTGGATTTATTATTTAGTTTTTGAGTAAACCAAATTTACACTAGACCAACATGTTTTAAATGTTGCCTAATATTTTCGACTCAAAACTTTGATAAATCAGGCTCAGAAATAGACCAACACGACGTTTTATTTGCTCACTTTAGTTAAATGGTTCGTTTTTTTCCTTTTTATACGTGGATTATGCAGCAGCGCAGTGTATAAACCGTCACAGAATCATCTCAAACTGTAGAATTCGGGGGAAACTGTCGGTCCAGAATATGGAGAGAAATGGGCCGTGAAGATGAAACACACTTTAGATTATCTGTTGTGATTGCGGCGCTGGATGATGTCGGGTTAATGAGAGGAACACTTACAAACGCCGGCTGCCGCGAGTTTCCTCCGACCGAGACGTGAATCAATAGCACTTTAATTATTCAACAGTTCCAGGTCGTTAGTGCAAGTCGTTTAAAACGGAGCAGCAGAAACGTGCGAGAGCTGAGACGACAGTGTCAGACAAACAGAACATGTGGGATTGACTGTACGCAGACTGGACCCGAGCGTTTACAAGTGTATGAGCAAAAAACACCTAGAAAATAAGTCAAAAATGGTTCTATAAAAGAAGAGTGACCATAATTTATTTAAACAAATTTGCAAAAGTACAAGGTTTTCTAACATTTTAGAAAATTCCCGGAAACTTTTATCCCGTTTGTAATCCTACCTGTGACATATCAAAGCTAAGCGATTTACTATATTTTAATACAAAAAAGTGTCTGAAACAACAAATACAGAGTTAAATGCAACAAAAACGTGACTAAAAGCGACAAAAATGCGATTAAAAGCACAAAATACGCGACCATAATGTGACCAAAAGCGAGGGAAATGCAACTAAAACTGACAAAAACGCAACTATAAACAACAAAAATACAACACAAATGCAATAAATGCAACAGAAAAGTAACTAAAGAACAAATATGTGACTTACAAGTGACAAAAATGCAACTAAAAGCACCAAAAACGTAACCATAATGTGACCAAAAGTGGGAAAAATGCATCTCAAAGTGACAAAAACACAAAAAATAAAAATAAATGCAACTAAAAGCAAAAGAAATGTAACTAAAGAACAAACACATGACATAAAAGTGACAAAAATGCAACTACAAACAACTGAAATGCAACTAAAAGCAACAAAAACCTAACTAATGAACAAATTATGTGACTTACAAGTGACAAAAACACAACAAATAAACATAAATGCAACTAAAAGCAACAGAAATGCAACTAAAGAGGGACTAAAACGCGACTGAAAGAACAGTCAGAATCAGCTGCAATGAACAACAGTCAAACAATTATTTCTATTGAACGTTGAGACTGTTGACACATTCTTAACCAAATAAAAGCTGAACCATGGCGACTGAAGGCTTCTAGACCGAGAAGAGTGAAAAAAGTACTTTATTGTGGTGAATTACCTGAAAAACTGCGGGTATTTGCTCGTGTACACATTCTGTATTTAGACAAGACGCTGCGTTTCTATTTCTTGACACGCTTTAGTTCTTTAAATAGAAAACGTTGGAAGCGGCAGTTTTATCGTCGCAGAAAAATCTAAAAATAGAGCTTAGTCAGAGTCTTTAAAGTGCTGGAGAATGTGTGACCGAGGCTTTGGAACGGCGTCTAAAATCAGCAAATATGAGCTTGAGTAAGTCCTGTTTGTGGAAACGCCTCAAACACACTCGATTTCAAAACCACAAGTAAATTAAAAAAAATAAAAGACAACCAAGTGACAATTTCAACACAAAACAATGACACTTCCTTTATTAAACGCTGAAGTCTTACACTAGTTCCGATTACGCTCAATTACGCTCACAAAAGGTCACGTTTAGTTGGATTTTCTTGCATCGATACCTGTTCAAATGAGTATCTAGCTTCGATACTAGTTTTAATGTCGATTAGAATGTGCTTTTCGATACTTTTGACGTCTCTGCTAAACAATCTAAAGGCGTATTTATTTGTAAAACGGCAGATTAACGGTTCGATCTGTAGAAATCGTCGGAAAAAAAGAAGACGACAGCAGCAGCAGCAGCAGCAGCAGCAGCAGCGTAGTAGTAATGACAGTAGTAGTAGTGACAGTAATAGTAGTAGTAGTAGTAACAGTGGTAGTAGTGTCAGTAGTAGTAGTAGTAGTGGTGACAGTAACAATAGTAGTAGTGACAGTAACAGTAGTAGTAGTGACAGTAGTAGTAGTGACAGTAATAGTAGTAGTAGTGACAGTAGTAGTAGTAGTAGTGACAGTAACAGTAGTAGTAGTGACAGTAGTAGTAGTGACAGTAGTAGTAGTGTAAGTAGTAGTAGTGTAAGTAGTAGTTTAAGTAGTAGTAGTAGTAGCAGTAGTCATTTGTATCACTGATGACGTTAGAGATGTTTTATTTACAGTTTTCCTACAACTTTTTGACCCAGTTCGCTCTTAAAACACCTTCGTCAAGTTTGTCCAGTGGAAGCCTTGGTCGACGGAGACTCCCATCGATCTTTAGCGGCGCGCGGCGGTCGATAAGCTAGGCGCGACCTTCTGGCACGAATCACCGTTTCTTTGTAAAAACCTGGAGCTGCTCGAACTGATGAACGTATGAAACGCACGCACTTTCAATCATCAAAACGCCCAACGTGTCGAGCCAACAATTGTACTTTTTATAAACGGGTGACGAGTGCTCGTACGCGGTGAATGTTTGCGAATCATTTGTAAAGAAATGTCACATCTTTCTGCCAGTTAAATCTCATCTGATGCGTTCGGAGGGCACAGATTACGCAAACCTGACTTTTAGCTTCAATCGCACGAGTTCGACGATCCCCGGCGAGCGTCAGAAACACTCAGTCCAGAATCTCCTCGACGACGGACGTTTTCTCCATCCAGAAATCCAGAAAGAGTCCATAAATCATCTCCGGACTCGTTCAGTACATTTCTCCGTCTAATCACGATCAGTACAACAGTGCGGCCTCCGAGCATCTTTCAATTTGTTATAATGAACCTGTGTTGTTCTCTCTGCAGCCAGTATTTGACGCCAAAACTCAGCTAGAACCATTGGAAACAGCAGAGGTACAGATGTTTTTTTTCTTTTTTAAATATAAACTATTTTTTTTAGTTCTAAAACATGAGATGCCCCAAGTTTAAAGGCTGAAAACGACACAAATGATGTACAATATTTGTCCTTTAATTACATAACATCGTAGAATAGTGTCGGTGTAATCCCTCATTCGTCCAGGCGTGTTCCATAGTAGAAAAAGCTTCAGTTGTAGTCATCTGGACTCAGTTTGAAAAAATAGACGTTTCGACTCTCATCCAAGAGTCATTGCCATTAAGATTCTGAATAGGCTAGCTCGGTAGATACAAGGGGGGAGTTTCTGTTGAAACAAACAACTCTTTCTACTTCAGGAAGGCTCCTCCCAATGGGCGGGTCTTACCACAGAACAGTATTAATATCGGAGTTCTCGACCTAAATTCTGTTATTGACAATGACTCTTGGATGAGAATCGTAGAATAGTGTCGAAAATTGTAGAATATTATGTTTTGTCAATATCGCCCATGCCCGAGCTGAGGTGTGGGGCTCTGTGCGTGGGGCTCTGTGCGTGTGGTGGCTCTGTGCGTGTGGTGGCTCTGTGCGTGTGGTGGCTCTGTGCGTGTGGTGGCTCTGTGCGTGTGGTGGCTCTGTGCGTGTGGTGGCTCTGTGCGTGTGGTGGCTCTGTGCGTGTGGTGGCTCTGTGCGTGTGGTGGCTCTGTGCGTGTGGTGGCTCTGTGCGTGTGGTGGCTCTGTGCGTGTGGTGGCTCTGTGCGTGTGGTGGCTCTGTGCGTGTGGTGGCTCTGTGCGTGTGGTGGCTCTGTGCGTGTGGTGGCTCTGTGCGTGTGGTGGCTCTGTGCGTGTGGTGGCTCTGTGCGTGTGGTGGCTCTGTGCGTGTGGCGGCTCTGTGCGTGTGGCGGCTCTGTGCGTGTGGTGGCTCTGTGCGTGTGGTGGCTCTGTGCGTGGCTCTGTGTGTGTTTGTGCGTCTCACCCGCCGTCGCTGTACTGATTTCCTCCCAGGAAGCCGTACTTGTCCGTGCGTCTCACCGCGAGCCCGTTGATCTCTGAGTCGGATCCGATGGAGCTGCCGTCCTCGCCGATCCCCGTCAGCGACTCCATCGTGCCCGACATCATGCTCGCCGACTCCAGGTAGCTCAGCGTGTCCGGGGCCGGCTGGCGGGGCGCGACGACGACGGAGGCGGCGGGCGGGTACGGCGGCAGCGCGGCGGGCAAGCCGGGCGGCGATGACCCCGCCTCCGGCTCGTTTATGATCGGGACTGTGGCGCCGCCCTCCGTCTCCGCGGCAGGTTTAGGCGCCGAGATCCGGTCTGGAGACTCCACTTGAGCGGCGACTTCTGGAGACGTTTGTGCGTTTGGAGCGATCGGATCTGGAGACTCTTCTTTCACTGCGACTTCTGGAGACGTTTGTGCGTTTGGAGCGATCGGATTTGGAGTCTCGTCTTTCACTGCGACGTCTTGAACGACTTGCAGAGGTGGAGGCAGTTCGCTCGCACCTTCCGCTTTCACCGGACGTGGAGCAATTTGCGGTTGCTTTGTCGAAACGTCTGTGTTTTCCAAGCTCGGTGTGACTTGGATGCTCTGGTAAAGGCTCGGAGCGCTTTCTAGAGACTCTGGCGCAGTTCGGGCGATCGGATTCGGAGACTTGACTCCCGCGGCGACTTCTTGAACGACTTGCAGAGGCCGTGCGGGTTCGTTCGCATCGTCTTTCGCCATTTTTGCGGGGACGTAATCGGACAGCGGAGCGATTTGCGGCTGCTCCGTCGGAACGTCGGCGTTTTCCGAGCTCGCCGTGACTCGGACGTTCGGGTAAAGGCTCGGAGCGCTTTCTGGAGAGTTTGACGCGGCAACGGTCTCTTGGCGCACATGGTTTTCTTCGGCCAGCGGAGGAGGCAGGTTTTCTCGTGCCGGCTTTCGGGTATTGTCGGGGTCTGGGCGCGCCCGGAGCACCACGGGGTTCGCGACGAGCGCCTTGTCGCCGTACAGCGAGGACTTGGGTACGGGGGGAGCGGCGCTGGCGTCGGCGGCGAGCGGCCCGGTCGGGGGCGGCGCGGAGAGCTCGGCCATGGCTCCGCCCTCACTCGCTCACTGCAAGGAGACGGGCACAAAGCGCAGAGAAGTTATCAAACAAGCAGATCGATGCGTGTGAATTATTCATGAGGGCAGAAAATCCATCACTAAAGCTCCCGACCCCCAACAATACAGAGACATGCCCTTTTTTTAATGTCCTCTGAGACCTAAAACCTCAAAATAATCCCACTTGTACTTCTCTAATGGCGATGTTTGTCTGACAGACTCTAAAACACAATTGAAAAGCGCTTTTACAACAAAGACAGTAGCATTATCCAAGCAAAAATATAATAAACCATCAATAGAAGCTTCAGTCAACATATTTACACCTTTATTTGGTTTAAAATGTGTTCTTAAGTCTCAACTTTGAGCTCAAGCTTCTACACATTTGTAATATGATAAAAACAATGATATATTTACTTTTACGTCATAGGATTAGCTGTGAACATTACACTTAACTCTTCTTCACGCTCCACACTTTGGTAATCTGCAGATTTAGAGCCTCCCACAGAGACTCCTTCGCTTTAAAACGTCCCGTTCCCAAAATACATCGCACTATCAGCGACTCGTTATGTTGGATTTTTGCATTTGTAAACGGTCAAAACGCTGCTACACTTTGAGGACAATCGTAGGGCTGTAACTAAACATTATTTTAGTGATCGATTCTTCTTTTGACTCATTGATCAGTGGTTTGTATTGGGAAAACCAGTGAAATAGACATTTAGGTCAGGAACATGTTAATCAATTACTAATCAATCATTGAAAAAAAATCGTCTACTATTTTAGTAATCGAATAATATTTATGTGACCTACGCACAGACAGAACATGACATTAGCTCAGACAAAAGGTTTTATGACAAAGACAAAGCAGTGATGTTAAGAATCCTTCAATATATAATAGAACCTTTACATTCCAGTGTTCAACCTACTATGTCCCTAAAAGACGTGTATTGCTTTACTGTTTTACACTTTTGGAACTGAAGGGGAATCTAAATATGTTAACCATTACTATATTGTATAATCAACTATATTCATTTTACAAAACTGTTTTACAAAACTGTATTAAAAGTATAACCAACTATATTCATTTTAGACTGTTACACACTTGGGTTAACTCCTTATACGCACAACACATAGTCTATTATCCCATTTGAGACACTCACTGCTCCTTTTGAGACATTGTTGTTGTTGTTGTTTTATGGCGGTTGGCATCCAAGTGTTGCATTACCGCCAGACTTTATTCCTCAGACTTTGTCGTAGTCCTCAGACTCTTGTTTGATAAGGATGGACACCTTCCCGGAGCAGATGCAAACTTCAAAGCCACAAACGTGCGAAAGAGCTCATGGAAGAATACTGGAAGGAGGCGTCAACCGTCATATTCCGCCTAATATCTGAATGTTATAAATATAATGCGGAGCAGGGATTTCGGGGCGTCCGGACTACGCCCATGTAAGACGCCTCACATTTGATAGGGACATTTTAGGTAAGCTCTCCGTTTATCTGTATTAGTCTTGTAAATGGCAGGGATTAAACATCTGATTGATTTTAACTTTCTGATTCTTGTCCCTTCTTTCATAAACGAGCACGCCGACAACTTGGTGACCCCGACGTGATGAAAGATTGGGACTAAACTGCGGAAAACCTGGACGACCATCGGACGACCATTTATCGTCCTTGCGGTCCGTGGGCCAAGGAGTGTCGCGTAGAAGTGTGCGCACAAACAACTTAAAAGGTAAGGACAACACCTGTTGTATATACACCGAAGTTGTCCACATTGAACAGTGTCAAATTTATTTCTACGCGGTCACACTGAGGTCTGCTGGACATTGTGTAAATTTGTTAAAGCTAATCCATCCAAATTTATACAAAAGTGGTGCAAGAACAACACAGAGTAACAGACGTAGGTGACTCACACGGTCAGACAGAGAGGGATATGAAGGAGATTAAAGGAGACGCTTTGGGAGCGTAATAAGACGGCTGCGGGAGTCGGTGACTTTAAAATAAGTCATTATGATAAAGACAGCTATGGTGGCTGATCGATAAAAACGGCTATGGTGGCTGATAAAGACGATTATGGTGATCGCACTAAGAAACAGCTATGGTGGCTGATAAAGACGATTATGGTGATCGCACTAAGAAACAGCTATGGTGGCTGATAAAGACGATTATGGTGATCGCACTAAGAAACAGCTATGGTGGCTGATAAAATAAGATGATTTTGGAGATCGCGTGATTTAAAGGCTGTAATAGCCGATAGATAAGGCGAAAGTAGAGTAGCGTAAAATAATGGCCGAGTTGGCCTAGAGAAGCTTGGGTAGCGTGAAATAACGGTCAATTTAGCCAATAGGAATAAAAAAATAAATTAAAAAAACGCCTTATAGGTCCCCTTTAAGTTGTAAAAATGACGCGTTCATGTGAGGAGTTTGCACGTGCACAGGGTCAGACATTGGGACCAGGAAGAGACAGGGAAAGAATGAAAAGAAAAAAGGATGGGGGCTTGGAGGACCAGTCAATGAACAGAATTCGCCCTCAGAGGCAACTGTTGTGATTTTGTGCGTTACAAAAATAAATTGAATTGAATTGAATCACAAACATAGGAACTTGCTTTGATGATTCAGGGCAACATAACAATGAACGACGATGAAAACAACAAACCTATATAAGTAAAAGAGATAAACAATTTAAATATGCTATAGGATAAAGAATAAAATAGGCTACAAGATTCAAAATCAATGAACAAATAAATGACCAAACAATCAAATAAACAAATAAAGCAAACAAATACAATTTAAATACGCTATAGGATAAAAAATAAAATAGGCTGTAAAAATTCAAAATGAATGAACAAATAAATGAATGAATCAATAACAAATAAAAACAAATGAAATAAATCTAAGATTCAAAATAAATTAACAAATAAATGAATGAATAAACAAACAAATGAAATAAATATAAGTTTCAAAATAAATTAACAAAAATAAAATAAATGAACAAATAAACACAAACAAATAAAAGAAACATAATAATTTAATAAAATAAAATAAAATATTAAGAATCCAGACTCATGTAATTAAATAAAATAAATAAATACAGGGAATGGAGACATGAGATAAACCAAATGGATCAGGGCTCTCAATAGTCTAAAAGCCGGATACCAGCTGAGAGCTGGGGACAACAGGGACATAATGGGTCAGTGTTGCAGTAGCTATGAAATCACACAGCTCAAGAAACATAGTGGACTACATGGAGCACCAGAAAATGTGTCCTTTGGCCTCTGGCCTCAAGGATTTTATACAATGAGCAGGGAAACATATCCTGATCCAGCCACCAGCACTTCTGGCCTCACACCATGGACTCCCACTGATGGACCAGAAGAATGGTACCAGAAGTGTTTAAGTGGAAAGACGTGACAGGAAGACACCTAATGAGATATTCAGATAGGAAAATAGTATACATGAATGTTAAAGAACATCTAAATATGAACCCTGACTTCATGGATGGTGATGACGCTCGGTTCAGGAGACAAGTGGTTCACGCTTTGACTCAACACCGTAGCAAGGAAGTAGGTGACAAATCAGAGAAACAGAAATTGCAGGAACAGTTACTAAAACTTGACAAGAAAATGACTTGAAAAAATGACAAAGTACATGAAAAAGGTGGAAGTTTTAAGGGAGGATTCAGAGGAGGCTTTTGAGGAGCCCTAGGTGGAATAAGTCGTGGTCAAGGATTTCAGACTGATCAACAATGGGAGGAAGGAACATGCTATTGCTGTGGATCTACTGACTGTTGGGTGCGAGCCTGACCACAACCGGCTCCTCACCGTGGAAGATGAGGAGCCCCCAGTTTCACATGGAGTCTATGCTCCATGTGAAGGTGGAGGGACAAGCTGTACCTATGCTGGTGGACACCGGAGTCACATACTCGTCCATCAACTTCTCCCTCCACCGTAAGACTCACCAATCTCTGCCATGGACTAAACCTCTGAACACTGACATTGAACCTGCTTGGCCGCAATCTCCTGATGAAGACTGGAGCCACTATTTTATGCTCTGATAAAGGACTAATTGTTGCATTTCCGGATGGACAATCTGTATGCTGCACTGCTAG
Source organism: Eucyclogobius newberryi (assembly GCF_026437365.1). Lineage (NCBI taxonomy): Eukaryota > Metazoa > Chordata > Actinopteri > Gobiiformes > Gobiidae > Eucyclogobius > Eucyclogobius newberryi. The sequence goes on from NW_027315757.1 coordinate 16,773,931, forward strand.
TATCGCTACTGGACAATACTTGATGCATGACCAAGAGACACAAACTTTTGCTGCCATTTCCTGGGCCCGCCTGACCGACATCACAGAAGGCGTGGCTGCACAGTATCAGGCATGGACACCCTGAATTGACACTCTGGCATCCTACCACGCACCACAGGACTCCCTCCATTGCACTCCGTTTCATGACAGGTTCAAGAATGAAGCATTTCAATCTGAATTTAGTGTTAAAATGTACGTACATTCTAAAACTATAGCATGTGATCAAATTTTAGTAGAAAAAGAAGGAGTAGCTGCTTATTGTCAGCTGATCAAAGAACAATTGGATTGGTATAGAATGTCTGAGGATAGCGTGTCACACTTGTCCCTGGCGGTCTCACCAACTCATCAGGTGAAAGATTTAGGACCAATTGGCATCCCACGGACCTACCCCCAGTTAGAAACATGGTCTGGGTTGTGAGCTGCTGGTGTGCTGGAACTATCATGATCCAACAATTAACACTCCAATTCTACCTGTACTTGGGTCCTTTAGAGAAGGACCCCTCTAAATTTAGACCTGCTTATCACTTTAGGAAAATGAATGAACTAGTCACTGAACCCCCCCTGTACTCAACCCGTCCAGGAGTTTGCAAACATTGGAACCATCTCATACGTGGTTTACCACCATTGAGTTGGCAAATGCCTTTTTCTGCATCTCACTGACTCCTGGGGTCCGACATGTTTTTGCCTTCACCCACAAGGGTGCGAAACTACAATACACTAGATGACTACAAGGGTTTAAATTAAGTCCTGGAATCTTTAACTAGGTGCTGAAGAAAGTGCTTTCAACCTTTCAGCTGCCAGAGTCATGTGGATGATCTCCTGCTGGCTGCTCCCACTGTCTCAACGTGTCTGTCCGCCACCAAAGATGTCTTGCTGAGGCTTCACAAATGCGGCTTTAAAATCTCTCAGAAGAAGCTACAATGCTGTAGGAGATCTGTGAACTTCTTAGGATAAACAGTGTCTAGTGTAGTTAATTGTATTTCTCCTGAACATCTAAACATGATCCAGACCCATCTTAAACCCATGACTGTGGACACATGCTCTTAGCCTCTGAGGCTACAGTCGCCTGTTCATTCCCGACTATATGTCAGTCACTGCCTTGTTGCGTGTACTTATTCATGAGAAACGAATGAAGAACACTGCCACCTTGGACTTAATTTTCTGTGGAGGGTGTCAACATGGCTGACAACCTCTAACCTCTCTTGTGAGGGTTCTCCTCATGACTTTGTTTCTCTTACTAAAGACCTTGGCCAAGGCATAATCTGATTTCTCTTTTAAACCTCTGACTGAAGGGATAGTTTTCTTTACTGATGGCTGCTGTTTCGGGAAGCGGGCGGCTACCTGTCTGCTGCAGTTGTTAAAGCTGAACGAAATTCTTTTGTTGACTGGTGTTCTTCTACACTCTCTGACTACCCTTCTCCACAATGTGCAGAGATCTTGGAACTTTTGAAGACTCAGCTGACCAACCAGTGCACATCTACTTGGACTCTGCTTACGCCGTGGGCATTATAGTCACTCACCTGGCAGAATGGAGAAGAAATCATTTCAAAACAGCTAAAAGGGGTCCAGTCAGACGTCCAGATTTACTCAAAAGGTTAAATTATATGCTTGTGTTGCCCTCAGCTATTGCTTTTGTTAAATGCCCTGCCCACACCAAAGGACAGGACTTTGTTTCCAGGGGCACTGAGCCGCAGATTGTTTGGCCAAGAGAGCGGCAGGTTATATCGCCTTAGATGGTGAGTAACTTTCTGCTCTCCACACCGCTGCTACCTACATTATCATACTGATGCCATTGTCAAAGCCCAAGCTGACTGTTAGTCTGAAGGACATGCTAACTGGACACTATCACTGTTATCAAGATGAAACTGGCCTCTGGCGGGGTCCCAAAGGGAAGCCTGTTCTTCTCACTGGACCTCTGCTAGACACTGCATTAATTGAAGCCCATGGTCCGTCACATGTTAACCTCACTCCTGGCACCACCCCCAAAATGACCCATTGCATATGGGCCCATTGTAATTCCTGTTTTGTCTGTCAAAATTTGTCTGTCAGATTTCAATCCAAAAGCCACTCTGAAACCTGACATGGGAAGGTTTGCCCCGCTACATCGCCTGGAGCGGAAAATAAGATAGATCCGCAAGGGGAAATTCCAATGTTACAACACGAAAGTAGGTACAGAAGTAAATAATAAACAGATACTTATAATTAACTTTAAAAACACTCTTAATACAAAACTAATAATAAAATATAGCCGCAAGCGGCAATGATCGGCCCTCGCCACGCCGCCGCCACGCCGCAAGAGGAGGGGGCGCTAACGCGCCCCAATTGTCCTTTTATTACGCCTACTGCTGAATCTGTGACGCTGTCACATCTTCTCCCCTTTGTTTTACCATCAAAAAGCAATTTTATTTTGAATTCTTGGCAAAATGTGCGGCTTTGCCGCACAGACACCGTGACTCTTTGAATAAAAATGTGGATAACTTTTGATGGTCCACCCCTGAAGATGAGTCTCACCAAATTTCAGGTTAATAGGGCTGACGCCCTAAGAGGAGTTTGTGAAAGTCTAAAGTGTAAACATGTTCTGGCAATTTCCCCATTGGAATAACATGGAAGGTTTCGGTCATCGTTACGGCAAAGCCATAACAATTATGACATGGGTCTCATTGACTTTTTTGATGGGGATGCCAAAATTGAGTTGTGTGTCAAATTTCATATAATTTTGCAAAACTAAATATTTAACCTCCATATAAAATCTGTAGGGGGCGCTGTGGCTCCAAATTAATTTATTTCACTTCAAGTAGGTTTAGGGCAAAGAGTTTAACAACTGATTCTAATTTGACACAATTCGGACTTTATCTGCGCAAACGGCAGAAATGTTAAATTTGGGAGATTTCTGAAATTCTTGCTACAGTTTGCGGCTTCGCCGCACAGAGACCGTGACAGGTATCAATGTAATTTGGATAACTTTTGATGTCCCACTCCTCAGTAGCATTTTCACCAAATTTCAGCTTTTTAGGGCCAACGCCCTGGGAGGAGTTCGTAAAAGTACGACGTTTGGAAAAACTCCGAAGTCATGTTTAGCCATTTTTGAAGCAATATGGCCGACATTTGGTTGGGCGGACGGCGTTGCCGTAATAATATTTTTTACTTCTCTTGTCACCATCTACCTCTGCGCCAAATTTCATGATTCTACGATCAGATTTTTTTTGGGTCAATTCCCATCTCTCAATGCATTTTTGGTACATTTGGGGGCGCTGACGCGCCAATTTTTTTTATTTTAGAAAAGGGAAATAGCCAGAATGTAGAGAGGCACGATTTTTAGAGGTGTGAACATTTTTGTGACTTTTCGTCAATGTTCACTGGGTGAAAAATAGGGGGGTTGGTCCCGAGAAGAAAGAAAGAAAGAAAGAAAGAATAATATTCCGATGCGAAAACAATGTTTCCCATTTTTCAAATATCATAAACTATACATTTTCGGAAAGCGCTCGCGCTTTCCTACCTCATGGTGTGGGTCCCTGGTCACTGACGGGTACTTTCGTTAATTTTGAGTGGGCTCCGCCCACTTTGTGTTTTTGGCCCTCTATACAGTAATAATGTTCAATTTTTGCATTACATGCTTATATGCACGGAACATGCAAGAGATGGGGAACGTATTCGTGAGGTACTTAGCGCAAATGAGTGCTTTATATGGGGATGACGCGGTCGTCATCTCAATGTAAAATGCTCGTTTAGTGCGCACTTTTGCACGGGCTTCGCCCGTTTACAACGGTAATGTTCCATTTTCCTACTACTAATTAGTATGCACGGGGCGTGCATGAGTGAAGGAGTGCGTTAGTGAGTGTTTGGAAGTGGGCGAGCGCTTTGTGCTCGATTTCGTGCGCACTACGTGCGCACTTTCGCAGCCGTGCTTCGCACGGCCTTACGAGATTAATAGGCCTCTCGCCAGCTTGTGGCGCTCGGGCCTAAAAAACAAAAAACTCTATATTAAAACAATATTAACGCATATTAACACGTTACATTTATTTACAGCTGTATACTATTGATTTTACTAACATAAGTATTAGAGTTTGTGGCAGATGTTTCCTTTTGACTATTATTGACCAATTTTCCCACTTTCCCAAAGCATATCCATGCTCCGAATCAAATCTGACAATGGTTCCCTTTTAAGAATGTTTATCTGCAAAATGTTGAAGTCATGCTTGCAAGGCCTTCGATACTCTTTTGGCACCATTTTCATCCCCAGTCCCATAGGAAATTTTGAACGCTTCAATGGCACTCTTAAATTACGTTTTGCAAAATTATAGCCATCACTGGCATGAATTGGCTTAATTCATTACCCCTTGCTCTGCTTGCAGTAAGACAGGCTGTTTGCAGGGCAACGGGACACTCCCCATTTGAACTATTGACCTGAAGACCATGCCATCTCTCCAGAAAAAGATCCTAATGTTAACACCTCTCCTCTTTCCTACAAACTCTGTTGGACTCAGTAACATGCCTTGGCATCTAGTCTTTCCACCCAGATCCACAAGGAGGTGGTCCCTGCTCCGGCTGAACCTCTGCCTGGCAGGGTTCTCCTGAAAGTGCTCAGGAGATCTTGGACTGAACCTCTGGTCCATCCACTGTCAAAGCCAGGACCTCCCACGCAGTGAAACCGGTGCCAAAAGGAGAATGGTGGTACTCCTGCCACGAGAGACTCTCTAAAGAACATTTCTTCTAAATAACCTTTTTACATTTTATTGTTTTTCTTTCTGCTAATCATTTCTGCGTTGTATACCTTGTTTGAGTGCTGGTTTGAAAACCTCAATAGTTCTCTGAGACACCTAGCTGTGGTCTGCTTACAACTGCTGTGTCCGGATTGGAGACAAACAGAGATCAAGAGGGGGAATGAAGGGGAATCTAAATATGTTAACCATTACTATATCGTATAATCAACTATATTCATTTTACAAAACTGTTTTACGAAATGGTATTAAAAGTATAAACAACTATATTCATTTTAGACTGTGTTACACTTGGGTTAACTCCTTATACGCACAACACATTCTATCACAGTCTATTGTCCCATTTGAGACACTCACTGCTCCTTTTGAGACATTGTTGTTGTTGTTGTTGTCTTATGGCGGTTGGCATACAATTGTTGCATTACCGCCAGACTTTATTCCTCAGACTTTTCGTAGTCCTCAGACTGTCGTAGTCCGTAAAAGTACTCCTTCCATTGCTTTGGTGTTACAAAGCCCATGAGGTCATGATATGTCTTTGTGACTAGAATAGTTGTTGTTTCAGAGACCAAAGCAATGGAAGGAGTACTTTTACGGACTACGACAGTCTGAGGACTACGGAAAGTCTGAGGAATAAAGTCTGGCGGTAATGCAACAATTGGATGCCAACCGCCATAAAAAAACAACAACAACAACAACCGGCTTTATTCCAGGGAGACTCTTCTTCATCTTCCTCTCCTTCTTTGACGTTCGGTGCTTCCACCGTACAGCTTTATTCTTTAGGCTTCATTCTATAGGCTTTAATATTTCCACTGATGGCGCTGCTTGGTAGCCGTGCGTCTACGAGACTGGACGAGGACAGGAGACCACCCCCACCCCCATCTCGTCAGTCTGATCACCCTGACTCCCCAAAAGCAGACCCCCATCACTCCGACTCCCATTTAGCGCCTTTAGCCTGTTTTCTATATCTGCCCAATCAAGCTCCTTTGTTCCAAGGAATCTCCCTGCAGCTTTAGCAATGATCCTGATCCTTTCAGTTCTGCTTTGAGTCTGAGCAGCACAGTTTACAACATTCACCATAAAGAGTACAAAATCCTCTCTATCCACAACCAGGGTATTCTCATTAATTCTGGAACCTGCACACTTGGGACCTCCACTCTTGAAACCTTCACACTTCTTGGGAGCCACGCTGGCCTTTCTCATTTCGCCCTGGCTGGGAGCAGCGCTGGCTCCTCTCTCTGTATTTACTCTAAACTCGTTACTTGAAACTTTCTTGACTGCATCTGCATAGGATATACCTTTAGAGACCTTTATTTTATGCACCTCAGCAGCTCTTTTGCTAAACCTGCATCCCCGTAGGCAGAGCTATGTTCTTCCCCACAGTTACAGCACTTCAGTTTTGCTCCCACGTCACACTTCCCATACTCGTGATCTCCAGCACATTTACCACATCTTTGCCTCCCTCTACAGACCGCTGCAATATGCCCAAAGCGCTGGCACTTAAAGCAACGCAGGGGCGGTGGAACATATGGCCTAACGTCATGGCACATGAACCCAGTGAACACCTTACTAGGCAGGCACCTCCCTTCAAGTGTTACCATTACCGACAAGCTGTCACATCTTACCCCAGACCGGGTCACCTTCAACCGCCTAGCGTCCACCACCGTAGCTCCAGTCAAATTCTCCTTAACTTCATCCACAGACGTTGCCGTAGGGACACCTACGATAACTCCTCTGACCGTGTTTCTTTCAGCATCAGACACAAGAATGTCCTTTCCACCCAGACGTTTAGTTCCAATCGCCTTCCGTTGCTGAGCCGCGTCCTTGCACACGACCAGCAGCGAGCCATCTCTAAGGACACTCGCACTCTTGATCACTCCCACAGCTACAGTTAGGCTCTTTGACAATGCCACTGAATTCCACTCCTTAAAGGATGCACTATCCTGTGCAAGCTTTATGATCACCTTACAGTCTCTGCTCTCACTCCGGATATCAATAGCTTCAGCCTCATCCTGCTGCTCATTCCCAGAACCCTCGGACGAGCTAAGGGACTTTTTACGTTTCCGGGCACGTGCAGCCAGAAAAGGCTGCTCCTCCACGCCGTCCAGAACGTCTTCGACCACCGATCCACTCATTGTTGTTGTTGTTGTTGTTGTTTTATGGCGGTTGGCATCCAAGTGTTGCATTACCGCCAGACTTTAAGATAAGATAAGATAAGATATTCCTTTATTGTCCCACATGGGGACTCAGACTTTGTCCGTCCGATCCACTCATTATTGTTGTTGTTGTTGTTGTTGTTGTTGTTGTTGTTGTTGTTGTTGTTGTTGTTGTTGTTGATGGCGGTCGGCATCCAAATGTTGCATTACCGCCAGACTTTATTCCTCAAAGTTCTTCTTCACTCATTGTTGTTGTTGTTGTTGTTGTTGTTGTTGTTGTTTTATGGCGGTTGGCATCCAAGTGTTGCATTACCGCCAGACTTTATTCCTCAGACTTTGTCGTAGTCCTCAGACTCTCCTTTGATAAGGATGGACACCTTCCCGGAACAGCTGCAAACTTCAAAGCCACAAACGTGCGAAAGAGCTCATGGAAGAATACTGGAAGGAGACGTTGTCAAAGTTTAGGCTATACAGAGGCGAGAATCGTTCACAAGTTCTTTATTTTATGAAAACAGGGAAAAACAGGCAAAACAGCGGCATGTTGTTCGTCTTGCAGCTGAGATTAGACTCTTCACAAGATTTAGCTGTGTTTTATATAGCTGTTGCTTGGGTCTGATAAAAATGGCCTGACCTTTGCCATGACGTCCCCTTTAAGATTGTTTAGACTAGTCCACAGATAATCAGAAAATACACAGAATAGTTAAAATACACAGAATAGTTCATTGTGACCCATATGCAGCAAGATCGTCTTGACTCATGATAAATAGGACACAGACATGACAATAATTTGATCAATATCCACAATTCCCCCTTTTGATCACATCCACATGTGATCACACTAAAGAGGCGCCAGACAAAATAACAGAACGTAAACCCCCCCAAAAAACATAAATGCTTAAAAAAATCAAATTAAATCATTATATAATCAAGCAAATCCTTAAAAACATTTAATAAAAATCAGTGTGAGACAAGGAGCATCCCCAGTTAGTGTAAACACATGGTGGGATGTAGTAAACAGATTCTGGAAAAAGGATACGAGTCTTGTCACTATCAGAGTTAGATTTGTGTTTGGCAGAGTAATAGCATGTGTAATTAGGGTCAGAAGATATGCAGGTTGTTTAGTAAGAGCAGTTCTATAAGTGATCTAAGACGGTACAGCATCCAATCAGAATCAATACACAGGCAATAACAATAATACTGGTGAAAAACAGAAACAGTGCCAGCCCAAGGCCCAAAGATGCGGTATAACCAGGGAGACCACAAAGGGCAAGGGTGGTGGTAGAGGATTCTGGCTCGACATGGGTTGACTCATATTCATCATTTGCTGTCTTTGAAATTGGCCAGGCTGGTTTGGGGCCATTTGGTGTGGACCTCTTTGTGTTTGTCCTATGGGGCAGTCTCGAGCCCAATGTCCAGTTCCAAAGCAGTTTAAGCACTGATCAGGAGTCACGCTGAACCTGTTTTGTCCTCTTCCAGCTCCTACCCCACGTCCTCTTCCACGAGGTAATGTGTCACGTCCACGTTCTTGATTGTAGATGATTACTGAAGCAGGTGTGTTGTTCTTTGGTCCTGTGGCGGATGGGACGGCCTGTGGTTGTGTCATACTGGGTTGTACTTGTCCCAGGACCATTTTAACCGCCACTTGGCAACGTGATGTTGGCAGTTGGCATCAAACTCTTTTTCTGTCTTTGAGTAAAGACCAACAACATCAGCCAAATGATCCTGGACACATTTAGGTAGTCCTTTTACCAGAGTAGAAAAAAACATGAGTGTTGCCAGTACCAGGTTGTATGGGCTCTCCAGTTGCATCATGGAACTGTGCTTTAGCCCTTTGCTTATATGTAAAGTAGTCTTCATCATTTTTCATTTCCAGAGCCAACAGTGCGTCAGGAAGGCAGGTGGGATACATTCCTTTAAGTACCTGAGTTAACTGAGGCTTTATGGTGGCAAATGATGTGGATGCTCTAACTGGAGCATGGAGGTTGGATACTTCAGAACGGAGTATGCTCATCTGTTGCTCTTATAAGAAATGCAGACACATCTCCCCAGCAAAGTGTTTCTCCCGCAGTATTCGTGGTTAATGCTCTGAGGAAGGCCGGCGCACCTTGTGTCAGTTCGGGCAGTTTTAACATCAGCCCTTCTAGATCTTTCAATGCAAATGGTTGGTACATTCCTTGGTTACTTGCAGTCATTCGGAGAGGTGCAATGAGAGGAGGAGCCTCTTCATTGCTAGAAAACTCATCTTCTTCCTTGGTACCTTTGTGGACGGGGAGCGGGTAAAGTTCTCCACTCAGGAAAGCATCGTCGTATCCATGCTTGTCCACCATTCCTGTGAATGCTCCCACCACATATTGATTTGGTGTTGACACAAATGGGTCTAAACCCGTTTTCTTCTGTTGTTCCACTCCTCTTTGAATGTGGAGTTTCTGCTGTACTTGCTTCTTACTTTTAGCTTCTATTAGCCCAGTTCCTAGGACTGTTTCCCCCTTTCGTCCCAGTTTTTTTTCTTCTTGTTTCCTGCGTAGATCAGCCGCCACTTCTCGTTCTTTTTCTTCCAGTAGTCGTTGTAATCCTCTTTCTTCATCTGTGTCCGAAGCCAATCCAGGTGGTGACCATGCATTGGTGGAAAGTTGTTCTTTTTGAGCCACTGTTTGCTCGAGCATGAATTTGGAGATGTGAGATGTGGAGAACACCTGCTCCTTCAAATCCTGCATCTGTCTTTGTTCTGGAGTGGGTTCTGACAGGACCATAGTCAGAGTACCCGAGACTACAGCATGTTTCGTTGGTAGTTGTGGTATGGTGCTGGTTGTATCTTTTATCATAGATGAATCCATGGATGAGCACTGCAGGGGAGGAGCCGCTGGAGTAGAAGTGTGGGGAGCTGGTTTTTCGTCTTCCGTTTCTGTCATAATTTTCTTCAGTTCTTTCGCCAGTTGTGCATATGCGCTATGATGTTGGTTTCCAGAGGAGGGGCACTGCAGTTCTCCTTTGGCCAGAGGTGGGGGGGCGCTATAGCTGTGACGTGGACCTTGTATCCCAGTCTGCTCGCTCTCCTCATCTGTGCTAGAGCCTTCATCTTTGTTTTTGTTATTCACTCCAAAAGTGATGCGCTTATCGGCTCTGTTTTTCTGTTTCATTTTGTTCTGATTGTTTGACGCTCTTCTGGTTTCACCTGAAGATTGGCCAAAAATAGTCTCTCTCTTCTGATTAAAATGTCTTTTGCCATTTTATGTAGTTTCATTGAAAATTATAATTTTTCTTCATATTCTTTGTTTCTTTTTGTCAACAGTTTTTCCTTTCACTGTCCAAATTTAATGTGTTTTGTAATGCAGGACCTTAGATTGATGTTATTCATTAATACAATTCCGTTGTTGTTCTGTGGGAGCCACTGCTTCATCACCGTGATTAATCAATCTTTTCTCTGCATATTTACTGAGGTTCTTCATTTGTGTAGTTTACTTTTTTGCTTCCTTTGAGTTTTGTTCATTTGCACGGATTGTGTTTGAGATCCTTCAAAAATGTATTCATTTTGAATGGAATAAGGTCCATTTTATCTATTTTTTATCTACATCTTAATTTTTGATTATTATTATTATTGTTATTATTTGATAATAAAAAGTGTGGCAGTGAGTGATATTTCAAAAACAAACAAAACAATAAAACTAATAATAATAATAAATATTATTATTATAATTCGAACAATAATTATAACAATAATAATTACATTAAAATTTAAAGATTTAAAATTAAAAATAAAATAAAATTTAAATAGAATACAACCTCAAAAAAATAAAAGTAACTAAATAAATAAAAATTTCACCTAGCCACAGAGGGTAGTTAATCTTGTCAGTAGAGTCCTTTAAGTCAAGCAGTAGCTTTCTTAGTTCCCTTTAGTTACCTACACGTCCCACGTTTTATTTTATTTTTATTATTTTTTTCCGGAGTCCAACTCACTGTTAAATCAGTCCAACTGATTGTACGTACTTTTACACGTCCAACTCCTCTTTAAATCAGTCCAACTGATTGTCTAAACTAATGAGCTAACATTAACTAAATTCATACATGTGCAATGTGGAAAATTTGGGTCAAGTTTTGGCAAACTTCAACAATTTAGCATTTTCAATGTGCAGATTTTCGTAATAAATACAAGAGGTTTCTGCCTTACTTTTGTTGAATGTCCCAGTCACAATTGTAAGTCAAAAATAAACTGGCAATTGACTCCTCTCGTCTCTCTCTCGGCTCGGTGTCCTTGTTCTCCCATAATTCTTTCTGATTCTTGCCCCTTCTTTCATAAACGAGCACGCCGACAGAACGTATAGATACACTTGACACAATTGTTCTGCGCGTGCGAACGGGAAGCTGCCCCGAGGTCACAGAAGTGTGCGAAAGAGAGAAGAGGAAGTTCAAGAGAAGTGTTCGACCGAAGCCCGGCGTTTTCCTCCAAAAGAGCGAGAATATTAAATACAAACATTTAAAACAGTATATCATAAAGGATTATCCGGGCACAAGGGCAAGCCTCGTTATAGAAACAGACTACAACGTGTTTAATTGAGCTATTTCTCTAATTAACCATCATGTAGATTTAGAAAAGGGTTACGCTTTGTGTTTTTCAAAGGCATAAACTCAGATAAAGATCTAAGTCAGTCTAAATAAAAATGAATATCTACTTTGAACTCTAGTTTTTAGTATACGATATTCATTCAGATTTAATAATAATGCAGCTGTATTTGTTCTGTAAAGTCTAAAGTCCAGGAAACAATACAACAGCATTTATGTTAAAAGTCAAAATTATCCGATTATTGTTTTAGGGCTGCAAGTGCCACAATTAATCTGTTTTTAATCAATCTGATAAATGTGTGGTACTTTTGAGAAACTGTTATATTTGGAAGTACACTGTATTTTTAAATAATAATGTCAGTTTAGTATGTACTTTAGCATCGTTTCCCTTGTCCAATCAGAAGATCACTCACCGCAGGTGGAACTGTCCGATGACATTTTTCAGTAATCGGACAACTCCAGAAATCAGATAAACGAACAGGTTTTCGCAGCGCGTGCCTAAATGGCTGATGCCCAGATGACTAAGTGGCCTCCACCCTGCTCCATCCCTTCCTCCAGCCGTGAGGCCCCGGGGCGGAGCAGCGGTTCCTCGGCCCGTTGCTCCCCCCCGCGCCTCGCCTCTCCGTCCCGGGCCGACACAAACTTCCACGCCGCCGCGCACTCACCCTCAGCCCGGCGGTGTCACTGCGGTCCGCCCGGCCGCCTGCAGAGTCCGGACAGCAACGGTTCCTCTTCGCTCCTCGGCCCCGCCACAGCTTCCCTCCCGCCCCGCGACCTCCTCCTGCGGGGGAACGTCAGCGCGGTAGGCCCGGGGCAGCGGAGCGCCAAAGCCGGGGAGGGGAAACGGGACGGCGCTGGTGTCGGCTAGCGGCGGCGGAGGAGTTAGCGCGCTGAGCTAATTTAGCGCGTTAGCATTAGCTCTGTTGACGTTAGCCGCGGCGCGTCCGAGGGTCTTGTCCGCGCTCAGACGGACGCGCGTTTGTCGCCGCCGGAGTCTCCGCGAGCACGGCGACGGGACCCACGCTTCACGGAGGGTTCGAGCCGCGACGAGAGCCTCTGTATTGGGGTCCGTTTTCGGGGGTTGTGGCTAAGCGGCGGAGCGCGTCAACCTCCAGCCGACCGCATTTCCTACTGACAGCTGCGTGCGCGCTCCGACGGCTTCTACGTGACACGCGCACGCAACGCCGCTCAGAGCGTCAAGTTTACGTCAAAAACATCTGACAAATGAGGTGGAAAAGAGGACATTTGAGCTCGATATAAAGTGTGTTCTGAATTATAAGGAGTGAAGGGCTTATTTTGAAACATGTGCAATATTAAAAATCATCCGGTTGTGTAAAAGCAACAACATGAATAAGGGAGAAGCACAAACTTACACCACCTTTACAGTTCATAAACGTTACGCTCCACAACTAAACATGTCTTTTCCTTTGCACATAATGGGAAACATTCTTTCAATTCTTCTTTCTTGTAAACCTTGAAAACAGATTCTTTGTATCCTTTTTTAAAATTGTTGCTTGATATTCTATGACAAACTATTCCATATCTTACCACTGACCGACACATTCAAACTCATCCTGGTTCATTGCGTTTGGTGTTTTTCTGAGCTTGTATTTCCCCTCTCTGTCTGGGAACACATTTTGAAGATGATAAGGAAGTAATTTATTTCTGGTTTTATACAGTGCTTGAGCCGTCAAATCCACAAATACTAGTACTCCCATTGGTAGGAATAAAACAACAAGACCGAATATACTTTATATCAGATATATCTAATTGCAATGCTTGAAAAAAAGCAAAGAAATTCAATATTTTGTTAAAACCGTTCAGCCACAGTGTCAAATGTCCAGAACAGTACGTTATGACTCATTTCTGAATCATTGACCTGTCACTGTTGCTAAGTAACATTGTAAATCCTCTGTTTTCTGTGAAATGTTTTGCCTTTTGGTCAGAATTTCCTTGAAAATGACATCCATGCGTCATGTCCTGATCGTAAAATGGCGCGATAAATGCGTTTTGAAACTTGACGAGGTACAAATTAATTGACTTTAATAATTCACAAAATATAACAATAAAATAATCTTTTACAATTTACGGTTCATTAAAACGCACTCCAGCAGGGGGAGCTTAACCAAGAAACCGCTAAACCCGAAATAAAGACACGTTAGAGAAATAGAGAAACGTTAAAAGAAGACAAACATTTGGCTGTGGACTTCACATAAAATAAAACTATTAAAACGTTGTTATAAAAAGAGTTGCGGCTGGTCCCGGATCAGCCTCTGTCACGTCTCGTTTGACCAAGAGTCTCTCATGAATGAGCTTAAATGAAGGATTAAAAAAAATAAACAATCTGTAAAACGTCCGTGATTTAAAAAAGGTTAAAAGTTGCAGAAAGCGTCGGCGGGTCAGATGAGAACGCTGGACACTGGGACTCGAGTCGAACGGCCGCTTTTCGGGACGACGATCGGCTCATCGTCTGAAAGAGAAAAACACACAGTTCGTACCAGCTCTGAACCTCTGTTTAATCATCATTTAGATTGTTTTTTAGTTTTGTTTTAACCAGAAAAAAATAACACGTTTGAACTGTTTTTTTTTCTGAATTTTTCACTTTTTCATTGTGTTTTTATAAATTCAAAAGGACAAATTAACCTTTTAAATATTACTAAATCTGACTAAATCTCACGGAGGTCGTTTTCCATAGGCCCGTCTCTTCTGTGTGCGGGGTTTGCAGTTGTAGCTCTATCCAGTTTCTCATAGAATAAAAAAATATATAAAAAAGGTCAAATCTGTTTCGAGCGGTTTATTCTCTGCAAAACATGAAGTTAAAAATGGCTCAAAATTGTGAAAGTGAAGGATTTAAGATCAGAATGAATTTGATTGTTTTTTCTCACTTAAAATCAATTGCGAATAACTTGGTTTGCTGGAAATTTGAAGTGAAACGTCTTAACACTAAAAAATTCAGCAGTTCAGTGTACAAACAATTCAAACGTGTTTGAAATGTTTTTTTCGGGTTAAAAATAAAAATAAAATCAGAGCGAGAAATTCACCAGTGTTAAAAAATCTCAATCTGCTGTACCAGCTCTCACCACCAGAGGGAGGCCTTTGGTTAATAACCAATAAGAGTTTTGATGAAAACAAGAGAGATTTCAAAGAGTTTTACGTTTTTCTTAATGTTTCCCTCCTTTTCGTCAAAGAACCTCAAATTTCAAGTGTTTTTTTGTTTTTGTTTTCAAATCACGAGACAGTTTCACAAGGTCCAAAACAGCCATTCTCACCCGGGCTCGTAGTTTCAACAACAACAAAAAACTTTGATTGTTTAAATATAACAAACCAGGTGAGAATGTCTACTCATTACAGCATGATTTGTGGGCGTTTGATTGGTTATGGGTGGAATCATGTACCTGTTCTGCTCCTTTGCCATTTGCTCATTTACTAGAACGAAACGGAACATAAAAGTGTAAATTCGGCGTAATCCCTCGTTCGTCCAGGGCCACTCGAGGGCCGCTGACATCTGCAGGTCATTTTCAATCTGAACTAAATCCAAGCTGCTGCCAAGCGCGCTTTAGTTTCGCGTCGTTCTCACCTGCGGCCGCTTCTCCCGCACGACTTGTTTGACTGTTTGACTTTAGCGTTGTAAACAGGAGGCAGATTGTACCCCGAAGGACAATTTTTTTTGGTCATATTGTTATTGGCCTTTAAAGTCGCTCTTGCTCCTTTATTTTCTTGTGTTCAAGAACTAAAAACGTGATTTGATTTGAGTCCGAAACGTGACGATTTAGGAAACTCGGAGCTCGATCTATGACATCACAGATCGAGGGAATTCAGAACTGAGTGTTTTTGACGCTCGGAGGGAACTAAAAACGTGATTTGAGTCTAAAACGTGACAATTCATGAAACTCGGAGCTCGACCTATGACATCACACATCTGAGGAATTCAGAACTGAGTGTTTTTGACGCTCGGAGGGAACTAAAAACGTGATTTGAGTCTAAAACGTGACAATTCATGAAACTCGGAGCTCGACCTATGACATCACACATCTGAGGAATTCAGAACTGAGTGTTTTTGACGCTCGGAGGGGACTAAAAATGTGATTTGAGTCCGAAACGTGGCGATTCATGAACCTCGGAGCTCGACCTATGACATCACAGACAAGCGGAATTCAGAACGGAGTGTTTTTGACTCTCGGAGGGGAGGGGGTTTTGTGACCAGGATTCATCAAGCGTCGAGTGGTTTCGACGTTTGACAGGATCAGTCCTACCCTTTCTGGCTTCTCAGACCAGCGCCTTCAGATTGAAAATGACTTTTGGATTCAAGTGCCCAGAGGGCCGATGATATAAACATACCAGGACTGAGCCGGATCCAAAACTAAGACGACTAGACGACGTAGACAAGAACGTATTTCCTGTTTTCGGCATTTTGAAGACTTTGGACGGGTCAAAAGCTCAAACGTGATCTAAACCAGGACTAAAGCTAGGCTGAACATGACATTGAGAGTGAAAGGTGTGAAATGGCGGCCTCACCTGAAGGGTCGTAGTTCTCGGCGCGTTTTCGGTCCGTCTCGATGAAGAGCGCCGTGGCCAGAAAGAATCCTCCTCCGATGACGGCGACGAAGGAGCAGAGAAGAAGAGAAAGCTGCAGCGAACGGAACTGCCACAGGAATGACTGCTCCCTCCTGAGAGCGTCCGACACCTGAGGAGAGCCAAAACCAGGGCTAAACCAGGTCTAAAGCAGGACTAAAGCAGGACTAAAGCAGGTCTAAAGCAGGACTAAACCAGGACTAAACCAGGACTGAACCAGGACTGAACCAGGACTGAACCAGGAATGAACCAGGACTAAAGCAGGACTAAAACCAGGACTAAAGCAGGACTAAACCAGGTCTAAAGCAGGACTAAATCAGGACTAAACCAAGACTGAACCAGGATTGAAGCAGTTCTAAAACCAGGACTAAAGCGGGACTAAACCAGGTCTAAAGCAGGACTAAACCAGGTCTAAAGCAGGACTATACCAGGACTAAACCAGGTCTAAACCAGGTCTAAATCAGGACTGAAACAGTACTAAAACAGTACTAAACCAGTACTAAACCAATTTTCTAAACCAGCACTAAAGCAAGTGGAAACCAGGTTTACACTAGGGCTAAAGCAGGTCTAAACCAGGACTGACCACTCCGATGAGGTAAGGGCTCCCAGCGTCTCCGAGGAGATGAGATATGACGATCTGCAGAGCTTCAGCTGTGGCCCTGCGAGTCGGCACCACCACATACTGCAAACAAACAAGGTCAAACCAGGTCAGGACTGGACCAGGACTAAACGTGGACTAGACCGGGACTAGACGTGGACTAGACCGGGACTAAACGTGGACTAGACCGGGACTAGACGTGGACTAGACCGGGACTAGACGTGGACTAGACCGGGACTAGACGTGGACTAGACCAGGACTAAACGTGGACTAGACCGGGACTAAACCTAGACTAGACCGGGACTAAACGTGGACCAGACTAGGACTAAACCTAGACTAAACCAGGACTAAACCTGGACTAGACCAGGACTAAACGTGGACTAGATCAGGACTAAACGTGGACTAGACCAGGACTAAATCTGGACTAGACCAGGACTAAACCTAGACTAGACCAGGACTAAACCTGGACTAAACCAGGACTAAACCTGGACTAGACCAGGACTAAACCTGGACTCACCAGTAAAATGTCGGCTACAATGGCCCAGTTCATGGACAGAAAGGCTTCTCCGAAGAAAATGAAAACCTGAAGAAACAACAAACAAGATTATCGACTAGTCAAACAAATAATAGTACATCGAGATGTTTTAAATACATTTTACATTTTTTATGTCACGATTTTAACTGTTTGTATGTGTTTTAGTCCGTGTTGGGAGTGGAACGATACAGTTTTGTCATGATTTCGATGCGACTTTGATTTGGTTGAGCCTCAGAAGAAGTTGTTCTACTTCGTCTGTTAATTAGATCTTCAGTGTGTCATTGTTCCTCACACAGATCTTCAGCGTGTCATTGTTCCTCACACAGATCTTCAGTGTGTCATTGTTCCTCACACAGATCTTCAGCGTGTCATTGTTCCTCACACAGATCTTCAGTGTGTCATTGTTCCTCACACAGATCTTCAGCGTGTCATTGTTCCTCACACAGATCTCCAGCGTGTCATTGTTCCTCACACAGATCTCCAGTGTGTCATTGTTCCTCACACAGATCTTCAGCGTGTCATTGTTCCTCACACAGATCTTCAGCGTGTCATTGTTCCTCACACAGATCTTCAGCGTGTCATTGTTCCTCACACAGATCTTCAGCGTGTCATTGTTCCTCACACAGATCTTCAGCGTGTCATTGTTCCTCACACAGATCTTCAGCGTGTCATTGTTTCTCACACAGATCTTCAGCGTGTCATTGTTCCTCACACAGATCTTCAGCGTGTCATTGTTCCTCACACAGATCTTCAGCGTGTCATTGTTCCTCACACAGATCTTCAGCGTGTCATTGTTCCTCACACAGATCTTCAGCGTGTCATTGTTCCTCACACAGATCTTCAGCGTGTCATTGTTCCTCACACAGATCTTCAGCGTGTCATTGTTCCTCACACAGATCTTCAGCGTGTCATTATTCCTCACACAGATCTTCAGTGTGTCGCTATTCCTCATCCATGACCACGGGATTCGTCTTTCCACATGGTAGTTTCAGAAATGAGAACCTCAGTAGGCTTTATATAATGACAGATCATCCCCTGCAGCAGTTCTCCAGTAGGAAGAGTGTATGTGGCCCTGGTCATGTGACTCACGTATGTGGCGACTGTGGACAGCTCGGCGGTCACGATGGCGAGGTAGAGGAAAGGCGCTGACAGCAGAAGTCCAGTTGCACAAACCAGAGGATCAGCCTTCTCTGTGCGAGTCCTCAGCGCACGACTCAGCTGGACTCCACTGGCCACGCCCAGAACACCGGTCACACACGTGATGACCCCGAAGATCAGACTAAACACACACACACACACACACACACACCTTAGAACCAAAGCAGTGGGAGGAGCTGGACAGCTCCATTACTTTTTAACGGGTCTTTAACGGGTCTAGAGCTGTATCCAGAGCAGTTCTAGAGCGGGATCTAGAGCAAGTCTAGGACACTTGTCTAGAGCATGTCTAGAGCGGGGTCTAGAGCTGGTCTAGAGGAAGGTCTAGCGGTCTAGAGTTGGAGCGTTTACCTCTCTTGAGAGGAGCACTGCTGTGAATCACACGGCTCCTTTTCTCCAGCAAAAATGGCGGCTCTCAGGAGGAAGGTCGGGGCCCACAGAGCGAGTGACCCGGTGACAAACGCCACAGACGTGAAGCCAAAGGTGGACAAGATGAAGCTGCGGCTGAGGACGAGAAGAAGACGAGAAGAGGACGAGAAATGGGAGGGAAGAGGGAGAAAAGAGGACGTGAAGAGGACAAGAAGAGGGCGAAAAATGGGAGAGAGGAGGACGAGAAGAGGACAAGAAGAGGACGAGAAGAAGACGAGAATAGGACGAGAAAAGGGAGAGAAGAGGGAGAGAAAAGGGAGAAGAGGGAGAGAAAAGGGAGAGAAGAGGGAGAGAAAAGGGAGAGAAAAGGGAGAGAAGAGGGAGAGAAGAGGAAGAGAAGAGGGAGAGAAGAGGAAGAGAAGAGGGAGAGAAGAGGGAGAGGAGGGAGAGAAAATAGTTATTTTAGAACAGAACTGACCCACATCTATGACAGTGAGCTTCTATAAACCCTTTGACTTCAGGATGTTAAAATACTAGACTGCGGCAGAGTGAAGTCGCTGTAATGGTGGAGCTCTCACTTCTTGCGCAGCGCCTGCAGGTCCTTGGTCCAGCTAGTCTGGTGCAGCTGCTCCTCAGAACGAGCCTCGATGGCGCCGCGTTTGGGCTCCTGAACCACGAAGAGCAGCAACAGCACCGCCAAGAGGCCAAGACCGGGAGTGACCTGCAGAATCGGAGCAGTGAACAGGAGCGTCACACCCTCAGCAGCACCGTAGGCTTAGGTTCACCAGGACTGAGGCTTCTAAACGCTGCTGTACACTGCCGGTAGATTGAACCTTAAACCTCCTTGGGCCAGTTTTAGGGACAGAGTTGACAGGTTTGGATTAGAACTGGGATAAACTGGGATGGACTGACTAGGGAACAACCACATGAGAGAGTAAAGTGAAGGATAAAGTGATTTGAACAGACTTACCCTGAGAGCCCAGTGCCAGTTCTGAGCCGCCTGACTGACCTGTGACCCCACGATGTAACCCAGCCCACTGCAAACACAAACAACACATCACTCAACTGTTCTACTGACCCAGGACCAGACCAGGACCAGACCAGGACCAGGACCAAGACCAGGCCCAGGCCCAGGACCAGGCCCAGAACAGGACCAGGCCCAGACCCAGACCAGAACCAGGACCAGGACCAAGACAGGACCAGCTCTGACCCGCTGACTCACCTGCCCACTGGGATGGCGAAGTAGAAGATGGAGAGCATGTTTGTGCGCTGGCCTTTCACGTAGAGATCTGCGATGATCGTCGGAGCGATGGTCGAGTAACTGGCCTCGCCCACTCCGACCAGGCCCCGGGTCAAGAGCAGGAGCCAGAAGCGCTGCGGAGACAAGAACCAGGTCTGAACCAGGTCTGAACCAAGACTAAACCAGGACTAAACCAGGACTAAACCAGGTCTAAACCAGGACTAAACCAGGTCTAAACCAGGACTAAACCAGGTCTAAACCAGGTCTAAACCAGGTCTGAACCAGGTCTAAACCAGGTCTAAACCAGAACTGACTTCTTTGGGCGTGTAGGAGCTGAGCAGAGTCACTAAGGACCAGAAGAAGATTCCCCCACTCATGATGTACTTCCTGTTGTAGCGGTCGCCGAGGTAACCGAAGACCGGCGCCAGGAACATGTAGCTGCAGATGAACACTGAAAAACAAGGAAACAAATGATTCAGTCTCTTTCTCTTCTTCTGTTAACGCTCGGGTCTTTCACGTTCATTACAGTTCAAACTTTGGTTCAACGGTAAAAAGGTCAATATAATATAAGGCCGTGGCTGCAGAGCCGCGGCCCGCGGTCAAATGGCCGCGCAGTTTCAGGAACCGCGGGACTTCTCTTATAGCGTCATGGTTACCCTAACCCTAACCCTAACCCTAACCTTAACCTTAACCTTAACCTTAATCCTAACCTTAACCCTAACCCCACCCTAACCCTAACCCTAACCTTAACCCTAACCTTAATCCTAACCTTAACCCTAACCTTAACCCTAACCTTAACCCTAACCCTAACCTTAATCCTAACCCTAACCTTAACCCTAACCTTAACCCTAACCTTAACCCTAACCTTAACCCTAACCTTAACCTTAATCCTAAGCTTAACCTTAACCCTAACCTTAACCCTAACCTTAACCTTAACCTTAACCTTAATCCTAACCTTAACCTTAATCCTAACCTTAACCTTAATCCTAACCTTAACCTTAACCCTAACCTTAACCCTAACCCTAACCTTAACCCTAACCCTGACCCTTAACCCTGACCCTTAACCCTAACCTTAAACTTAACCCTAACCTTAACCCTGACCCTTAACCCTAACCTTAAACTTAACCCTAACCTTAACCTTAACCTTAACCTTAACCCTAACCTTAACCCTAACCTTAACCTTAACCCTAACCCTAACCCTAACCTTAACCCTAACCTTAACCTTAACCTTAACCTTAACCTTAACCCTAACCTTAACCCTAACCTTAACCCTAACCTTAACCCTAACCTTAACCCTAACCTTAACCTTAACCTTAACCCTAACCCTAACCTTAACCTTAACCTTAATCCTAACCTTAACCTTAATCCTAACCTTAACCCTAACCTTAACCCTAACCCTAACCTTAACCCTAACCTTAACCCTAACCCTAACCTTAACCCTAACCCTAACCTTAACCCTAACCTTAATCCTAACCCTAAACCTTAACCTTAACCTTAACCCTAACCCTAACCTTAACCCTAACCTTAATCCTAACCTTAACCTAAACCTTAACCCTAACCTTAACCCTAACCTTAACCCTAACCTTAACCCTAACCTTAACCTTAACCTTAACCCTAACCTTAACCCTAACCTTAACCCTAACCTTAACCCTAACCTTAACCCTAACCCTAACCTTAACCCTAACCTTAACCTTAACCTTAACCCTAACCTTAACCTTAACCCTAACCTTAACCTTAACCCTAACCTTAACCCTAACCCTAACCTTAACCCTAACCTTAACCTTAACCTTAACCCTAACCCTAACCTTAACCTTAACCCTAACCCTAACCTTAACCCTAACCTTAACCTTAACCTTAACCCTAACCTTAACCCTAACCTTAACCCTAACCTTAATCCTAACCCTAACCTTAACCCTAACCCTAACCTTAACCCTAACCCTAACCTTAACCCTAACATTAACCTTAACCCTAACCTTAACCCTAACCTTAACCCTAACCCTAACCTTAATTCTAACCTTAACCCTAACCTTAACCCTAACCTTAACCCTAACCTTAACCTTAATCCTAACCTTAACCTTAACCCTAACCTTAACCCTAACCTTAAACTTAACCCTAACCTTAACCCTAACCTTAACCCTAACCTTAATCCTAACCTTAATCCTAACCTTAATCCTAACCTTAATCCTAACCTTAACCCTAACCTTAACCCTAACCTTAACCCTAACCTTAACCTTAACCCTAACCTTAACCCTAACCCTAACCCTAACCTTAACCCTAACCTTAACCCTAACCTTAACCCTAACCTTAACCCTAACCTTAATCCTAACCCTAACCTTAACCCTAACCCTAACCTTAACCCTAACATTAACCTTAACCCTAACCTTAACCCTAACCTTAATTCTAACCTTAACCCTAACCTTAACCTTAACCCTAACCTTAACCCTAACCTTAACCTTAATCCTAACCTTAACCTTAACCCTAACCTTAACCCTAACCTTAAACTTAACCCTAACCCTAACCTTAACCCTAACCTTAATCCTAACCTTAATCCTAACCTTAATCCTAACCTTAACCCTAACCTTAACCTTAACCTTAACCCTAACCTTAACCCTAACCCTAACCTTAACCCTAACCTTAACCCTAACCTTAACCCTAACCTTAACCTTAATCCTAACCTTAATCCTAACCTTAACCTTAACCCTAACCTTAACCTTAACCCTAACCTTAACCCTAACCTTAACCTTAACCTTAACCCTAACCTTAACCCTAACCTTAATCCTAACCCTAACCTTAACCCTAACCTTAACCCTAACCTTAACCCTTAACCCTAACCTTAACTTTAACCTTAACCCTAACCTTAATCCTAACCCTAACCTTAACCCTAACCTTAATCCTAACCCTAACCTTAACCTTAACCCTAACCTTAACCCTAACCTTAATCCTAACCCTAACCTTAACCCTAACCTTAACCTTAACCCTAACCTTAACCCTAACCTTAACCCTAACCTTAACCCTAACCCTAACCTTAACCCTAACCCTAACCCTAACCTTAACCCTAACCTTAACCTTAACCTTAACCCTAACCTTAACCTTAACCCTAACTTTAACCCTAACCTTAATCCTAACTTTAACCCTAACCTTAACCCTGACCCTTAACCCTAACCTTAAACTTAACCCTAACCCTAACCCTAACCTTAACCCTAACCTTAACCTTAATCCTAACCTTAACCTTAACCCTAACCTTAACCCTAACCTTAAACTTAACCCTAACCTTAACCCTAACCTTAACCCTAACCTTAATCCTAACCTTAATCCTAACCTTAACCCTAACCTTAACCCTAACCTTAACCTTAACCCTAACCCTAACCTTAACCCTAACCCTAACCTTAACCCTAACCTTAACCCTAACCTTAACCCTAACCTTAACCCTAACCTTAATCCTAACCCTAACCTTAACCCTAACCTTAACCCTAACATTAACCTTAACCCTAACCTTAATTCTAACCTTAACCTTAACCCTAACCTTAACCCTAACCTTAACCTTAATCCTAACCTTAACCTTAACCCTAACCTTAACCCTAACCTTAAACTTAACCCTAACCCTAACCTTAACCCTAACCTTAATCCTAACCTTAATCCTAACCTTAATCCTAACCTTAACCCTAACCTTAACCTTAACCTTAACCCTAACCTTAACCCTAACCCTAACCTTAACCCTAACCTTAACCCTAACCTTAACCCTAACCTTAACCTTAATCCTAACCTTAATCCTAACCTTAATCCTAACCTTAATCCTAACCTTAACCTTAACCCTAACCTTAACCTTAACCCTAACCTTAACCCTAACCTTAACCTTAACCCTAACCTTAACCCTAACCTTAATCCTAACCCTAACCTTAACCCTAACCTTAACCCTAACCTTAACCCTAACCTTAACCCTTAACCCTAACCTTAACTTTAACCCTAACCTTAATCCTAACCCTAACCTTAACCCTAACCTTAATCCTAACCCTAACCTTAACCTTAACCCTAACCTTAATCCTAACCCTAACCTTAACCCTAACCTTAACCTTAACCCTAACCTTAACCCTAACCTTAACCCTAACCTTAACCCTAACCCTAACCTTAACCCTAACCCTAACCTTAACCCTAACCTTAACCCTAACCCTAACCTTAACCCTAACCTTAACCTTAACCCTAACCTTAACCCTAACCTTAACCCTTAACCCTAACCTTAACTTTAACCCTAACCTTAATCCTAACCCTAACCTTAACCCTAACCTTAATCCTAACCCTAACCTTAACCTTAACCCTAACCTTAATCCTAACCCTAACCTTAACCCTAACCTTAACCTTAACCCTAACCTTAACCCTAACCTTAACCCTAACCTTAAACTTAACCCTAACCCTAACCCTAACCTTAACCCTAACCTTAACCTTAACCCTAACCTTAACCCTAACCTTAACCCTAACCTTAACCCTAACCTTAACCCTAACCCTAACCTTAATCCTAACCCTAACCCTAACCTTAACCTTAACCCTAACCTTAACCTTAATCCTAACCCTAACCTTAACCCTAACCTTAACCCTAACCTTAACCCTAACCTTAACCCTAACCCTAACCTTAACCTTAACCCTAACCTTAACCCTAACCTTAACCCTAACCCTAAACCCTAACCTTAACCCTAACCTTAACCCTAACCTTAACCCTAACCTTAATCCTAACCCTAACCTTAATCCTAACCCTAACCTTAACCTTAACCCTAACCCTAACCTTAACCTTAACCTTAACCCTAACCTTAACCCTAACCTTAACCCTAACCTTAATCCTAACCTTAACCCTAACCTTAACCTTAACCCTAACCCTAACCTTAACCTTAACCCTAACCTTAACCCTAACCTTAACCCTAACCTTAACCTTAACCTTAACCTTAACCCGGCGTGGTCTAAAACGGCGCTAAAACACGGTCAAATAACGGCGCAGTTTCAGGAGCCGCGGCGCGCGGCCGGCACAAAAATAACATGGCAGTTTCGGCCACGCGCCGCTGAACTGCAGACACTCCCATAATATAATCATAATAATATAATCATAATCATAATAATAATAAAAGGTCCAGGCATAAAACCACAACAGGAAAGACACACAAAGTGGTTTCATTGTATTTGACGATTAAACCAGATCTTTACCTGTTTGGAGGAGGCCAGATTTTGAATCATCAATATCAAAATAATGCTCGATGTCGGACAAAACTCCTGTGAAAACACAAATAAACAAGACATTAGAACAGAAAAAAATACATGATAAACAAATACATTCTAAAATGTAGGCGAAAGTGACTCGTGGACTTGTGAAAACTGAGATTCACCTAAGAATGTCACAGTAAAAGCCTCAGGTGAGTGACGCATTTAAACACATTTAACACTGGATTTTACTGCAGTTACTGCACTTTTAACAGTACATTAGCTTTTACTGGACAAATACTCACATAAATATTAAACACAATAGTTTTTATATTTATCTCTAAAATATTAAACAAGAATCATTACTAAAACGGGGACTAAACGGGACTGAAGCAGGACGGAAGCAGGACTAAAGCGGACTAAAACAGTACTAAAGCAGGACCAAAGCAGGTGGTCTAAAGCAGGTCTAAAGCAGGTGGTCTAAAGCAGGACTGAAGCAGGACTAAAACAGGTCTAAAGCTAATCTAAAGCAGGACTAAAGCAGGACTAAAGCAGGACTAAAGCAGGACTAAAACAGGTCTAAAGCAGATCTAAAATAGGTCTAAAGCAGGACTAAAGCAGGGCTAAAACACGTCTAAAGCAGGACTAAAACAGGACTAAAGCAGGACTAAAACAGGACTAAAGCAGGACTAAAGCAGGACTAAAGCAGGACTAAAACAGGACTAAAGCAGGTCTAAAGCAGGACTAAAGCAGGACTAAACCAGGACTAAACCAGGACTAAAGCAGGACTCGTTGGCACCTGCCACAGTGAAGCGGTCCATGTAGTTGAGCAGGTTGATGTAACAGAGGATGAGGACGGTGAGAACGGCTCGACGAGGCGAAACGCCGCTCGGAGACTCGCCGTCGCCGTTTGGCTCCACCCTCGTCTCGTCCGGCGCCTCCGACTCGCTGTCGTCGGACAGAAACGGAGCAGAGTCTGACGTATGCTCCAGCGACATGACTGCGCCTACAGGGGGCAGCAACAACACGGTCAGGAACAAAACTTTCACTGTGGAAACTAAAAAAAAACAGAAGCTTTCATAAATGTATCACTTTTAATCATCGATTCTTGTTCATTTACTCTAAAACAAAATCACCTTTTATAACAGAGACAGTTGCAGTAATAAATCAAAATGTCAAAAGAATAATAAAATAACAATGAGATTTTCATCAATAACCAACTTTACGTATACATATTTTTTTAATCTTTAGTCACAATATTTCAACCTGTGGTTGGTTTGGTTTAAAATGTGTTTAAAAAGGTCTCAACTTTCAATAGAAATAATTGTTGAGCTCGAGAAGAGATTTTGGGCTTCTTATTTTGGAAAAAACTTTTAGGCTTGTTCAATTTTACATCATAAAAGATAAAAAGAACCTCTAACAGAATGAGACTGAAACACTTTAAAGCGGTTATTGCTATACAGCCGCGTTTCAAGCATCTAAACAGTGTATTTATAATGCTGTAACTTTTATATTATAAACAGTCTATAAAAAGGGTATAAGTTTATGATATTTTCTACATTCAAAACACATATTAAAGAACAGAGCCTACAAAGTGCAGTTTTTAAACATAAGGAGAGCGTTTGAGCCGAATCTGTTTATTTAAGCCAAATTAAATGCATAAAAACAACATTATAATCAATCCCCTGACTGAATATTTATTACGGTTTATAAATCAGAATTTTCAAGGGCAATAATATCTAAATTAGATTAAATCTAATTAGGTTACAAATTAAAGGGAAAGAGGGTCATTTTTGTTTTGATAGACGAAGAATGGGAAAACGGAGGTGAAAACAACTAAATCACATGTTTGGAAAGAATTTTCGGAAAAAATGTGTCATGTTTTCTCATATCGCCATGTCAAAGTGCACATTAATCACAAGGAAATGTAAAATTCTGGAGAAACGGTTGTTGCCATGTTTTTTTTGGGACTGTCCCGTTTCTCAAAAATACTGGACTGAGTTCAACTAAGTCATTATAATCTCACTTAATTTCAGATCCATGTTCCTGGGCTACCATGGACACAATAAATGGATACTTCTGAGACATTCTTCTGGCTGCAGGGAAAAGCCATCACTGAAAAATTAATGACACGAACTGAACCAACGATTGAGGACTTTACTGACATTATAATTTGAAAAACGAGAAGAATACATTAGAACTAAATTTGAAAATGGACAAATTTGTTAGACGGCAAGTGTAGGACTATTTATATAATTTGTATGTCGTTTCTCTGTCTCATTCTGTTGTTTTGTATGGTTAAAAAGAAAGACCAAAAATTAAAAGCAAACTGTTTAAATCTGTCCGTTTTCAAAATACTGTCTCTCAGAGTCTAAAGTTTAGTCCATGACAAACTAAAGTAACTTCTCTCTAGATAAGAAAATCCATTTGTAGTTTGAGGAAACGTTTCGAGTGAAAAAAAAGAAGTGAAACGCAGCACAAACTGTTCCCTCGACAAAACAGCAAATACCTAAACGATGGCTAAACTCAAATTAAAATAAATCCACACCAAGTCTAAACCAGGACCAAGACAGAAAGATTATCAACATATTAATAATACTGTCAATTATGTTTGGAAGATATGCACAATACATAACAATACATAAACTTTTTAACATAAAACTTTTTTTATTGCACTGAAAAAAATATAAAAACCTGTGAGCACGCTTGCATCTCCACAAACCCAACTCGCATTTGGCCTGGAGGAGGAGCCTCTGCTGGTTTCCATGGAAATGCTGGCTGTAAATATGCCACACTATGGCATTAACCGTATCCATGTGTCATGAAGTCTGGGTTTAACTTTCTATTTCCTCCAGAAAATTTGTTTATTTGATTGTTTGGTTTGACTGAACAAATACTCACGGAAATGTTTAGTCCACAAAAGTTTTCCATTTTATCTACAGATTTATTACACACTTTAATACCAACTACAAGTTTGTGAAACTCAAATACAACATTAAAACATGCAAAACTTATTGTGGAATAGAAAATCAACCTATTGGAAACGTTATACTCTAGAAATTCAAAACTGTTTATCATTTTTAGAGCTAAAGAGTTTATTTATAATTTATAATCAGTGCGTAAATGAAAATGTTTTACTTTAATTACTTCTATTCTGGAATTTGCACCATTCTGAAGACACAGCATGTTGAAAGCCCCTTAAAATAATGAATAATCTTGATAAAACGCTGGTCAAACGAGGTAAAGTTGCGTAAAAGCCTTCAATGCTAACAATGCTAGCGTTGACGATGCTAAGGCTATCTTGTTTACCTTCTGCTGTGACTCAGGCCGCTCGGTGTCCGCCTTTGCGCTGCCTCTGCTCGGCTTTGGGAGCTGCACGGAGCCCGGGGGCCTCAGTCCAGGTCCATGCCCGGGCGTGCGGGTCGAAAGCGGGCAGTGGGAGACGCGGTGGACCCGGGGAAAGTGCGGATTTCAGGGGGGGAACTTTTCAAAACAGACATTTCTGCGCCGCCATGACGCACAGCTGAGACATGCACTTCCGCCTTTCTCTCACGTGATCGCGTCATGCAAGAGTCACATGACGAAAATAAAAGATTAGTTTTGATTCAATCGCTTTTTCGACTTGTGTTTATCTCCCCAAATCGCGTTTATTACAACTCTTTACACATTTGTATAAGTTCTTATATTATAGTTTACAACTGGGAGTAGTAAATCTTTACCGGCTAATTTACATCAACCTTAACATATTTTCACTGATTTTAACGACCTAAGATGAAATTCTGATAGTTTTAAGTCTTTCTAACAAAAAACAAATAAGACATATTGAAATTCCAGAGTAGAAACATCTGTTTGTTTGCTTTATTACAAGAAATTGAAAAAGCAACCATTTTCTAGCCTTAATATTGTTTCCGAGCTTCACATAAGTATATAATGTGCTAGTGTGTAATATATCTGTAGATAAAAGTAAAAACCATTGTGGGCTCAACATTTGAATTTAGTATTAAAAAATATGAAATTAATTAATGAGTAGACAGCCCATTTATTCAATCGTCTGTTCCTCCTCTGTACCATATATTCTCAAAGCACACCATGTTGAGAAATTAAACATTTTATTGTGAAAATAAATAGAGTGAAACATTCTGCTCAGGCCCAAACTTCGATGATGTCTCCGTCCTCCATGTCCAGCTGCTTCGGTGTTTGGTGTGGAGCCAATTTACAGCCGTCGAAATGAAAACACACATTACTCTGAGCAACGATGGAGAGTCCAGACGAGTACTGAGTGAACACGGAGCCCAGAGGAGCGTCCTGCAGGGACACAAGCAGACGAAACCTGAGTGAAAATGGGAGCCCAGAGGAGCGTCCTGCAGGGACACAAGCAGAAGAAAATGGAGTGAACACGGAGCACAGAGGAGCGTCCTGCAGGGACACAAGCAGAAGAAAACGGAGAGAACACGGAGCCCAGAGGAGCGTCCTGCAGGGACACAAGCAGAAGAAAACGGAGAGAACACGGAGCACAGAGGAGCGTCCTGCAGGGACACAAGCAGAAGAAAACGGAGTGAACACAGAGCCCAGAGGAGCGTCCTGCAGGGACACAAGCAGAAGAAAACGAGTGAACACGGAGCCCAGAGGAGCGTCCTGCAGGGACACAAGCAGAAGAAAACGGAGTGAACACAGAGCCCAGAGGAGCGTCCTGCAGGGACACAAGCAGAAGAAAACGGAGTGAACACAGAGCCCAGAGGAGCGTCCTGCAGGGACACAAGCAGAAGAAAACGGAGAGAACACGGAGCCCAGAGGAGCGTCCTGCAGGGACACAAGCAGAAGAAAACGGAGAGAACACGGAGCCCAGAGGAGCGTCCTGCAGGGACACAAGCAGAAGAAAACGGAGAGAACACGGAGCACAGAGGAGCGTCCTGCAGGGACACAAGCAGAAGAAAACGGAGTGAACACAGAGCCCAGAGGAGCGTCCTGCAGGGACACAAGCAGAAGAAAACGGAGAGAACACGGAGCACAGAGGAGCGTCCTGCAGGGACACAAGCAGAAGAAAACGGAGTGAACACAGAGCCCAGAGGAGCGTCCTGCAGGGACACAAGCAGAAGAAAACGAGTGAACACGGAGCCCAGAGGAGCGTCCTGCAGGGACACAAGCAGAAGAAAACGAGTGAACACGGAGCCCAGAGGAGCGTCCTGCAGGGACACAAGCAGAAGAAAACGGAGTGAACACAGAGCCCAGAGGAGCGTCCTGCAGGGACACAAGCAGAAGAAAACGGAGTGAACACAGAGCCCAGAGGAGCGTCCTGCAGGGACACAAGCAGAAGAAAACGGAGTGAACACGGAGCCCAGAGGAGCGTCCTGCAGGGACACAAGCAGAAGAAAACGGAGAGAACACGGAGCACAGAGGAGCGTCCTGCAGGGACACAAGCAGAAGAAAACGGAGAGAACACGGAGCACAGAGGAGCGTCCTGCAGGGACACAAGCAGAAGAAAACGGAGAGAACACGGAGCACAGAGGAGCGTCCTGCAGGGACACAAGCAGAAGAAAACGGAGAGAACACGGAGCACAGAGGAGCGTCCTGCAGGGACACAAGCAGAAGAAAACGAGTGAACACGGAGCCCAGAGGAGCGTCCTGCAGGGACACAAGCAGAAGAAAACGAGTGAACACGGAGCCCAGAGGAGCGTCCTGCAGGGACACAAGCAGAAGAAAACGAGTGAACACGGAGCCCAGAGGAGCGTCCTGCAGGGACACAAGCAGAAGAAAACGGAGAGAACACGGAGCACAGAGGAGCGTCCTGCAGGGACACAAGCAGAAGAAAACGGAGAGAACACGGAGCACAGAGGAGCGTCCTGCAGGGACACAAGCAGAAGAAAACGAGTGAACACGGAGCCCAGAGGAGCGTCCTGCAGGGACACAAGCAGAAGAAAACGAGTGAACACGGAGCCCAGAGGAGCGTCCTGCAGGGACACAAGCAGAAGAAAACGGAGAGAACACGGAGCACAGAGGAGCGTCCTGCAGGGACACAAGCAGAAGAAAACGAGTGAACACGGAGCCCAGAGGAGCGTCCTGCAGGGACACAAGCAGAAGAAAACGGAGTGAACACGGAGCCCAGAGGAGCGTCCTGCAGGGACACAAGCAGAAGAAAACGGAGAGAACACGGAGCACAGAGGAGCGTCCTGCAGGGACACAAGCAGAAGAAAACGGAGAGAACACGGAGCACAGAGGAGCGTCCTGCACGGACACAAGCAGAAGAAAACGGAGAGAACACGGAGCACAGAGGAGCGTCCTGCAGGGACACAAGCAGAAGAAAACGGAGAGAACACGGAGCACAGAGGAGCGTCCTGCAGGGACACAAGCAGAAGAAAACGAGTGAACACGGAGCCCAGAGGAGCGTCCTGCAGGGACACAAGCAGAAGAAAACGAGTGAACACGGAGCCCAGAGGAGCGTCCTGCAGGGACACAAGCAGAAGAAAACGAGTGAACACGGAGCCCAGAGGAGCGTCCTGCAGGGACACAAGCAGAAGAAAACGAGTGAACACGGAGCCCAGAGGAGCGTCCTGCAGGGACACAAGCAGAAGAAAACGAGTGAACACGGAGCCCAGAGGAGCGTCCTGCAGGGACACAAGCAGAAGAAAACGAGTGAACACGGAGCCCAGAGGAGCGTCCTGTAGGGACACAAGCAGAAGAAAACGGAGAGAACACGGAGCACAGAGGAGCGTCCTGCAGGGACACAAGCAGAAGAAAACGGAGAGAACACGGAGCACAGAGGAGCGTCCTGCAGGGACACAAGCAGAAGAAAACGAGTGAACACGGAGCCCAGAGGAGCGTCCTGCAGGGACACAAGCAGAAGAAAACGAGTGAACACGGAGCCCAGAGGAGCGTCCTGCAGGGACACAAGCAGAAGAAAACGGAGAGAACACGGAGCACAGAGGAGCGTCCTGCAGGGACACAAGCAGAAGAAAACGAGTGAACACGGAGCCCAGAGGAGCGTCCTGCAGGGACACAAGCAGAAGAAAACGAGTGAACACGGAGCCCAGAGGAGCGTCCTGCAGGGACACAAGCAGAAGAAAACGGAGAGAACACGGAGCACAGAGGAGCGTCCTGCAGGGACACAAGCAGAAGAAAACTGAGTGAAGCGTCCTGCAGGGACACAAGCAGGAGGAGGAGGACGAGTAGGAGGAGCAGGAGGAGGAGGAGGAGCAGGAGGAAGTACAAACCCTGCGCAGAGAGACCTCCTGAGCCATGGCACGGTTCTTTCCCTGGAGTCTTAATTTGATTACGTCATTGGCGTCTGCGACTGTGGGCGTGTCCTGCTCCGCCTGCGCCATCACGACGCACTCTGCACCCACACATTACAGTTTGACATCAGCAATTATTCAGAACAAAAAGCATTTTTCTCAATCACACACACAATAGATGTTAACATTTTGCGTTCAATCAGATCAGCCAATCGGAAAGCAACATGAGCTCTTCACTTTGCGTTGCCAGATCCTAAAACAGCCCCATTAAGACAGAATTAGTTTGTAAATTGTAATAATTACAAACGTCGTCTGTGTATCTCGTCACGCGTGAATCATCCAAGTCTGTAGTTTGGACTGTTTAGACTTAGCAAATTGAATGTAGAGCGATTCAAAATGTCTCAACGTCACCAAATTTTAAATTAACTCTGGACCCGACAAACGTGACACGGAAGTACAAACCGTTGTCATGGCAACAGAGGGCAGAGGACCGAGCAGCATATAGTTCTGTACGCGACGCAAAAAACAAATCTGAAATAGAAGAAATGCTAACGACATGAGTGAATTAAAATGTTATTGTGAATTAAAAAGGTTATTGTCATATTTCCGTGTGTTTCCGGAATAAGAAAACAAGGAGCAGGGACAGAACAGGAGGCAGAGTTTACCCAGGATGTCGGCGATGCCCAGTCCCAGCGCTTCTACCGTCGAGTCCCTGCTAAGCTCCGCCTCCTCTCGCAGCAGCAGCAGCCGAGGGGGCGGGACTCCCAGTTTGACGGACAGCTGCTCCACGACGTCACTGAGCGGCGTCGACTGAGAAGAGACGAGAGACTGCGGTGAGAGACGGAACTCCAGCGCAAGTGTCTCAGCGCATCAACTGCCTTTACATTTGTGATTTACTTTTGAATCAGAATCCAGTTTAAAAGTCACATTTTAACACATTCAGAACATCACAGAGAGAAATCTGAATGTTACCAAATGCATTTAATTTCCTGCATTTGGGAGTGTTTCAGACTCCGTTTTACTGTGATCGAAGCAGCAACAGCCTCTTCATATTTTGACATTTTCAAGGAGGAAAATATAAATTCTAAAAGGGTCTCACTAAGATCCCGTTTGGACTCATGGGGATCTTGTCTGGGGCTTGCAGCTCTCGCGGGGATCTTGTCTGGGACTTACAGGTCTCACGGGGATCTTGTCTGGGACTTACAGGTCTCACGGGGATCTTGTCTGGGACTTACAGGTCTCACGGGGATCTTGTCTGGACTTACAGGTCTCACGGTGATCTTGTGCAGGTCAGTTCGGCAGCGGACTTTCAGGGGGATCTGCCTCTCTGGGCCTCGGACCGGTGATGGCAGCGGAGACGGTTCCGAGCTAGACGTGATCAGCTTGTCGTCCTCCGTCAGAAAAATGACCTCGTTCGCCCCCGTTTTGCCCCTTAACCGCGGTGACCGTCTGTTGCGCAGCCGACTTGAGTGGTCCACTGGGGACAGCATCGAGTTCAGTGCCAGCAGCCCCCGCTCGATTTCACTAAGGGCAAGAGCGAGAGAGAGTTTAGTCCCCGCCCCAGTAACCAGCCTTTCTGTGTGGAGTTGTGCATGTTCTGCCCGTGTCTGTGTAAGGTTTCCTCCGGGTACTCCCATACCACTAAAGACATACATGTACAATAGGCCCCTCCCCTCAGATGCCCAGAGACGACTTGAGCTCCACCTGGTACAAAGCATCTTTCCTGATGAGGTCAAGGTTAATGTAAATAAATGGACTAAAGAGTGAGACGTACTCGAGCTTCTGCTTTGCTTTCCGTGAGGGTTTCTGGACTGGACTGTCAGGAGGAGGAGACGGCGAGCGCAGCGGATCTCTGAGAAACAAATAGTATTTTACTACAACAACCATTTTGTCTTTTTGCCTTTAAACAGGGTATTCCAGATTCCTGCAAAAACAAAAATCAATTCCTTTTAGTTTAATATATAAATGTATAATATATAGCTTGATGTATTCACTGGGAGACGCAGTATTCTGGACAATAACGCTCCAAAAACACAGCGGGAAACAACAGTTTAACAGGGCGTTTTTTACACCACAAATCCTACAGTGAAGTGAACTTTAGAAACAAGAGGTCAAAGTTCAATATTGACAGTTTTTAGTCATCTGTAAACGTGATGCACACATCTTTATTTGCTGCTTTGCTATTGTGAATGAACAGAAGGACCAGGCTGTGTGAGCATCTCAATCGTCAAACTGTGGTGCGCGGACGCCTCTGCAGTGCTACTGTTTACTTCATTTAGAATACATTTTATTCACATTTTTACTCTTTACTTTGAGTCATAAAACATCTGTAACAATGGTGTATTCCTGTTACAAACCTGATCTAGATCTGGTGGTACTTTTCTTTCTTTGTACTGCATTTTAATGTGAAATAATGATCGCCGAGTGGAATAGATTATCATGGACAAAATCATATCAATTTAATCAAACGTTAGTGTTAAAGTCAATGTGACATAAACAGACACTTTCCGTTTAAGTTTACTTCTTTGAATACGTAGATTGAACTGAAAATGCGCATTTTAGCTGCTAAAGTTCTATGTTTTTAGTATTTTTTTGTTTAGTAGTATAATGGAACTGTGGCTTTATCGACTCTTCCCGACGCTCTCGACTGCGACTCACGTGTCGTTTAGCGGCTCGGTGCGCACCGGCTCCGCCTCATCTTCAGAATCGCTGAATGACACAGACTTCGGCGTTTTTGTTTGACGTGAAAACTTGGACCAAAACCCGTCGTCCGCTTCGGCTTCTTCCGCTGCAGAAAACACAAACCCGGTTTGTCTGTGGCTTCAGTTCAGTACTTATAATGTTGGATATTCATCGAATGTGAAAGAAAATAATGGGAGTTATATTTTGTTAATGTTTGTCTGGACCAAACACACTCAAACACATTTATAACAAAGACAGTGGCATTGCAAATCCAAACTATTTATGATTTCCAACAGTAATACACATCATTCATATATATTCTGCATCTACAAGCCTTCAGTCTCCATATTTACACCTTTATTTGGTTGAAAATGTGTTTACCGTATTTTCCGGACTATAGTATAGTATAAGACTATAACTATAAGTCTTTATTCATAGTCTTGGTCGGAGCTTATACTCCAGAGCGACTTATATGTGATATTATATGTTATTTTCACACTGACAACCACAAGAGGGCGCTCTAGGCTCTACACGACGCAGAAGAAGAATCTGCACTTCCTCTTCCTCTGGAGTTTGTGGAGTTGTTTAGAAGTGACACAGAGGAAGAATAATTCAATGGATTTAGTGATTTGGGGTAAAACTGATGCTTTGGTAAACTTGTTAGCATGTTCTTTATGCTATAGTTATCTGAAGAACTGTGAATATGTTACGTTAACATACCAGACACTTACCACAGTTCTGTCTGTGCCTCATGTAGCTGAAGGTGTTAGCGTTAGCATACGTTAGCACCTATTCACCATGTTCTTTATCTGTTATTATTTTAAATTGCATTTCAAGAGGAAATGTCTGTTCTTGGTCTTGGCTTTTATCAAATACATTTCCCCCAAAAATACGACTTATACTCCAGTGCGACTTATACTCCAGTGCGACTTATACTCCAGTGCGACTTGTACTCCAGTGCGACTTGTACTCCAGTGCGACTTGTACTCCAGTGCGACTTGTACGTGCGACTTGCACTCCAGTGCAACTTATAATAATAAAATACAGTAAAAAGTCTCAAAAGAAACAATTATTTAATATCGACGACTAAAATGGTCATTAGCTGCAGCTCTAGCCGATTTTTACCTGCGGATTTCCCCTCGCTGAACACCGGCGCGCTCATCTGCAAACTGTTGCTCACCTGAAACAAAAACGTTAAACGTAAAACACGTCGCCATCGAGTCCGTGGGCAAGTGCAACGGAGACAATTTGAAAGAATATCGACTTCATTGTCTCACACATACGGCACAGGAATGCCACGCAATTCACTTTTACCACAGAACCGCAACAAATAAGATAAATTAAAGTGAATAAAAACAGTGGACTCATGCGGTGTTGATGCGTGTCAATATGAAAGGACTAAATGTGTTTTGCAGTTCCGACATTTCTGGATGAAAACAAGGGATTTTCTGCCGTTTTGCTTGTCTGAATTGTCACTAAAAACACAAACGTCTCGAGGAAAAACAAATTCTGTCCAAACGGGGCTCTGTTTAGCACTAAAAGCCAGCGGAAGTCGTAATAATAGTAGTAATATTAGCAGTAACAGTAGCATCGACAGCAGTTGAAGCAGTCGCACCTGGTTGGAGTAGATGGGCACAGAAACGATGGCCGACGGGTCCAGGATTCGTCTGCGTTTGGGAGCAGGTTTCAACTAGAACAAAACACAAACGATTTCCATAAACAGTAGATCAAAAAGATGCAATAATGCTCACTACACTTTGTATACTTCACATCCCACGGGAACGTCTGGGCAGGAGAGACAGTGACACCAGTTTGTACAGGACAAAAAGTGAAACTTATTAACAATATCTCAAGGTCTTTTCAGTCGTTATTCCACAAAGTTTTCAGTCATTTCCCGTCAGTCTTCAGCGGTTCCAGCCAAAGGAGCATTTACACTAACTGCAACTGATGTTCACAAATTATATAAGATAAGAAAAAAAGACAACTAGAAATACATGTTGATGGAATATTGATTATCAAATGTAATGACAGAGTTATTTTAACAGACACAGTTTGACATCCAAAGGGAAATGTATTTGTTCTACATTTTCATTAA
The DNA here is from genome assembly GCF_026437365.1 of Eucyclogobius newberryi. NCBI lineage: Eukaryota > Metazoa > Chordata > Actinopteri > Gobiiformes > Gobiidae > Eucyclogobius > Eucyclogobius newberryi. Next base: position 16,811,054 of record NW_027315757.1, read on the forward strand.
TTTGGTAAAATACTGGGTTTTTACCGTGTACATTTTGTATCACAAAATCTATATCATGAACACATAACGAAATACAACTGTAACAGACTTCGGCAGAATAAAAAGTAATACTATTTATAATATATATATATATATAAATAATATTGTTGTTGTTTTTCTCCCTTAAATTATGGACGGATCTGTAAGTTTTTTATTCGTGACAGTTAATAAGCTATTTAAACTGAATGTAAAACTGAAAACTCATTAAAAATGGAAAGATTACTTCAGTCAATGGAGTAAATATTGTGATTGTAGTGAGAACATTAAATATTCACAAACCAAGGAACCAGATATCACGAGAAAACCATTTAGATAGATATTATGTTAAAATAAATGACATATACTTTCATTTGAACCCACAAACAGAATGTTTAGCTGTAAATCATTTACGAAAAACACAATTATTGCATTTTGGAGCTTTATCCGTGCCTGTTTTATGTTCCACAGACACGTTTAAGTTAGTTGAACGCGATCAGGACGCACAACTTAAGCTAGCTGCCAAAGTTCGATTAGTTTAACCGCATTTTTTTCAAAGTAAAGCTTCGGAATCCGTGTTTCAATAACGTAGACAAGCTGCAGCTGAGTAGGGGTGAGTTTTGGAGTTAAATCCGCGCTTGTCAAACACACTCACAGTCTCTGCCATATCCGTGCTTCTTCTTCTTCTTCTTCTTCGGTGTTTTCTTGCGGTATACAACTGTTACATTCCCGCCACCTACTGTAGTTGTATATCTTAGACTTTATTCCGTAGGTTTTACTCTTTACACTTCATTCTTTAGGCTTTATTGACTATTATTTTCCTTTCTGTGTTCGATCCGTTGTTTTACCGCGAGCTGTTGAGAAGCGGCTCGAGTTCCGGGGCTTAATGACGTAACTTCCGCCACCTGCTCCGCTTTATCTTTGTGCGTTTCATAATAAAAATTAGATAAAAACTCTGTGTGTTAATTTTGTTACCATTTCATATTTTTTATTTTTATAATGTTTTTTAAGATGAAAAACAATCTCCAACAATGCTTTATTTACAACAAACAGGGTATCATTTCTATCCAATAAATGCAGTTAATAAATAAAATACACATACTTTTACATCATTTTTAGAAGCATTTTCATTTTCTGTTCCTTTTATGAGAGAACGCTTTTAAAAGTTCTCTAAAAGTCCATTGAGCTGTGAGCCAAGTAATCCTTGCGGCCGATGTTGGTGACCCGCTCTGTCTGCATAGCCTCCAGTTTGGGACAGTCTGTGATGCGATGGCCCAAACCGCCACAGAATGTACAGCCCCTTTCGCCTCCAATGTCCAGCATAGTTTCGTCACCCATCTGCAGCACCTGGAGGACCGGATTAACCTTCTGTTTGGCTTCAACCAGCAGCGCTTTCAGGTCCATCAGCACCGACTCCTCACAGCCTTTATTGATAAACGTTGTTGCGACACCAGTTTGCCCTGTTCGACCCGTTCTTCCAATTCTGTGGACATAGTTTTCAATTTCCTCAGGCATGTCATAGTTTACTACATGTTGTATAGCAGGGAAAACCCTTTGAGGCAACGTCTGTAGCTACCAACACGTCTTTTTTCCCTTCTTTAAATCCTTCTACGGCTTTAGTTCTTTCCTCCTGGTCTTTGTCTCCATGAATGGCCACAGCTTCAACACCTTTCAGCAAAAGATACTCATGGATGGCATCAACATCAGCCTTCTTCTCTGCAAATATCAGAGCAGGTGGTGGGGTTTTCTGTAGACACTCCAGTAAGTACACAATTTTAGCCTCCTCTTTGACATATTCCACTTCCTGAATGACGTCTAAACTGGCGGCACCTGCCCGGCCCACATTAATGGTTATTGGCTTGACAAGTGCACTCTTGGCAAAGTTTTGGATCTTCTTTGGCATAGTAGCACTAAATAGGAGAGTTTGTCTTTGTCCCTTGAAATAGGAGAAAATTGTGCGAATGTCCTTCTCGAAGCCCATGTCAATCATTCGATCAGCCTCATCCAAAGCCAGATAGCGACATATATCCAGACTGACCATCTTCTTCTGCAGTAAGTCCATGAGTCTGCCAGGAGTTGCCACCAAATCAAATCAATTTATTTTTGTAAGGCCCAAAATCACAACAACAGTTGCCTCTGAGGGCCACAGGGAGAAATGAATCAACAATGTCTGTGGTGGCGATGAAGTCAGACAATGTCTGTGGTGGCGAGGGAGTCAGACAATGTCTGTGGTGGCGAGGGACGATGTCCCAGGGTCCTCTGTCCTTAGACTCTCCTTCTCGGCCAGGAAAAACTACAAAAAAAACTCTTTGGGAAAAAAGCGTAGAAACCTGGAGGAGTTCCAGTGAAGGAGAGATCTGACTCTCACAGACGGACAGACGGACACGAGGGAGACTGGAGCTGGACCCACTCTTCATGCAGATGAGGGACCGACTGAGGCGAACTGGACCCACCCTTCAGGCAGATGAGGGACCGACTGAGGCGAACTGGACCCACTCTTCAGGCAGATGAGGGACCGACTGAGGCGAACTGGACCCACTCTTCAGGCAGATGAGGGACCGACTGAGGCGAACTGGACCCACCCTTCAGGCAGATGAGGGACCGACTGAGGCGAACTGGACCCACTCTTCAGGCAGATGAGGGACCGACTGAGGCGAACTGGACCCACTCTTCAGGCAGATGAGGGACCGACTGAGGCGAACTGGACCCACTCTTCAGGCAGATGAGGGACCGTCTGAGTCGAGCTGGACCCACTCTTCAGGCAGATGAGGGACCGACTGAGGCGAACTGGACCCACTCTTCAGGCAGATGAGGGACCGACTGAGGCGAACTGGACCCACTCTTCAGGCAGATGAGGGACCGTCGGAGGCGAGCTGGACCCACTCCTCAGGCAGATGAGGGACCGTCCACACCATCATATGGACACCTTGTTTTATTACTTCCATCTGTTCCTTTACAAACATCCCACCAATGCAGAGGGCAGTGCGCATCGGAGAAGCTCCTTCCTCTTCCAACAGCTTGCAGTAATATTCAATGATGCCATGTGTTTGTCTAGCCAACTCTCTTGATGGACAGATGATGAGGCCATAAGGTCCTTCACGCTTAAAGAAAGGTAGTCGTTGTTAAAAGTCCCCCGGGAAAGTACTACACATCCCACAATGAAACAGGGTTCATTGTAGTTCCTTAAGGCCCGTATGCCGTGTGTTTTTCCATTACTGTTTTTGCCATCACTGTGTGAGGAGCAAAGCCCAGGTTCGCTGTCTTTTATTCTGCCCTTTTTCCTACCTTTTTATCTTGCCCTTTTATCCAACCTTATCCTGTGTGTATAGGTACCGTGTGCGTCCATATGATCTGAGTATTGTTTGTAACCATGCATGCATATTAAAGTTCTATAAGTTAGAGCGCAGATGCTTGTTTGCGTGCCTGTCAAAGTGATAGCGCGCGGCTCTGCTCCACCTGTTACTATCTACAAATAGTTCTTCAATTCTACACATGCATGTCCATAACCCAATCCTCTGTCCTGTATGTTTCCTGGTAAATAGTCCCTTATGTATATTTGTGCAGTTTACTTTGTATAAAGTTAAGCTTCACCTGTAACCACTTAAAAGCTATGGCTCCCTCTGGTGGTCATTTAATGTAACTACACTATGGCTCCCTCTGGTGGTCATTTAATGCAATTACACTATGACTCCCTCTGGTGGTCGCCAAGTGTAACTGCATCAGGGCTTCCTCTGGTGGTCGCCGGGTGTAACTGCATCAGGGCTCCCTCTGGTGGTCGCCGGGTGTAACTGCATCAGGGCTCTCTCTGGTGGTTGCCGAGTGTAACTACATGCCTTTATCCATATTCAATGCAACCTGTTTGTGACTGTTCCTGACACAGTTTTTATTGTTTTTCTTTTCAGATAACCACACACACACACACACGCCCACACACCCGCGCACCTTTCCTCTCAACCCATCTGTATATAGACCTCCTCCTCCCAATGTTTGATCCCCTCAATAAATGTTCAAAGTGTGAACTGGAGTTGTCTGTTCCTTCTGACCGAGGAAGACTCAGCTGAAGATTTATCAATAATCAGTGCATACCGGACGCACATAATATCGCACAGTCGTTTCTCCTGCTCCAGGGAAAACATGATAATCGGCAGAGTGAAGACCAAAGTCTTTCCAGAACCAGTAAAAGCAATGCCAATCATGTCACGACCAGAAAGAACTGTAGGAATTCCTTGGATTTGGATGGGTGTTGGATGGATAATGCTCTCTGCATCTCTCCTCAGTCCAGGGTCAAAAGTTCACAAGACGCTCCACATGTGGTCAATGGTCCCAAGATAAACACACACAATGTTAGTTATTACAAGTCCTTGTCTAGACATTACATCATTATCTCCTGTCCAAACTTTATTAATTGTCTAAAAAGAAGGATCCGTTCTAACAATCTTTTACTGCAATGACTAATACAAAAACACCTATATGTGGTTATACTTTCATGGTTATATATTGTTACAGATGATAAAAACCTATGCTTTAATCACAATTTATTCCATCATTATCTCATCTTGGGATCCGAGCAGGGGGCCTCTGACAGCCTTTCTGCATTGCAAAGCATTAAATCTGGGAAGTTTGATTGAAGACAAGATGTTTTATATAGCATCTTCTGTCTTATACTCTGTCCAGGAAGGATGTGAGGGTTTCCTTCATTTGGGTTCCTGCACACATGGTGATGGATGGTAACAAAGTGGCTGATTCTCTGGCTAAAAGCTCCCCATCAATTGATGCGACGGTTGAGTTAAGCAAATCTGAAATCAAACCTATTATTAAGAGTCATGTGTATAAACTTTGGCTGGGATTTTGGAGTCGTTGTGATACTGGACGGCATCTCTATCAAATACAAAGTAGTGCTGGTCCTTGCAGATCCATGGGCAGGAATGGGGAGGAGGAAAGTGCCTTTGCTCACATGAGGATGGGCCATACTGGACTCAATTGGTACAATGAAGTCCAAACCAGCCATAAAACACCATCGACTGTGTCTTCTTCTTCTTCTTCTTTGGTGTTTTATGGCTGCTGGTATCCAAATGTTACATCACCCCAGACTTTATTCTTTAGACTTCATCCCCCTCTTCTTCGAGAGAGTGTCTATGGTAACTAATAGTGATCGCTATGGTAACTAATAGTGATTGCTATGGTAACTAATTGTGATTGCTATGGTAACTAATAGTGACCGTTTTATTACAGTCACTCTTTGATGATGTCATCAAGCAAAACACAACGGATAATTGAACCTGTTGCACGAGGAATAAAGTCTGGCGGTAATGCAACATTTGGATGCCAACCGCCATAAAACAACAACAACAACAACAACAACAAAGTCTGAGGACTACGACAAAGTCTGAGGAATAAAGTCTGGCGGTAATGCAACACTTGGATGCCAACCGCCATAAAACAACAACAACAACAACAACAACAACAACGAACGCCATAAACGACCGCCATAAAACAACAACAACAACAACAACAACAACAACAACAACAACAACACAACAACGAACAATACCTCGTGCACTTGGATGCCAACTGCCATAAAAAACTACAACGACAACAGTTTGGATATTACGGCAACATAGAGGAACGCCTCGGTCCGTATGACGGGGAAGAAGAAGAGGAAGCGTGACCTGGTCGGTGACGATATGAACAGCGGGGAGGACTCCCCTGGAGCCACTGATCCTGTGCAGCGTAGGGCGTCTTCTTGCTCGTCTATGGAGGGCTCTCTCAGTGAGGAGCAGGGCGGGGGGGTTGCAGATGTCGGGGATGTGAGTTCAGAGTGTAAGGTGTTCATAAAGCTCGCGCAGGATAATGCGTCCTTTAAGGGGTGGGATACGATGGCGTTGACAAGGAGCCTGACTGTAGCTGTGGGAGTGGTCAAGCATGCGAGTGTCCTTAGGGATGGCTCGCTGCTGGTTGTGTGCAAGGACGTGGCTCAGCAAAGGAAGGCGATTGAAGCTAAGTGTCTGGGTGGGAAGGACATTCTTGTGTCTGATGCTGTAAGAGGCACGGTCAGGGGAGTTATAGTAGGCGTCCCTACGACGACATCTGTGGATGACATAAAGGAGAATTTGACTGGAGCTAAGGTGGTGGATGCTAGGCGGTTGAAGATGACCCGGGATGGGGTAAGGTGTGACAGCCTGTCGATAATGATTAGATTTGAAGGTGGGATCCTGCCTCGTGTGGTGTGCGTTGGGTACATGCGCTATGGCGTACGCCCATATGTTCTGCCGCCCCTGCGTTGCTTCAAGTGCCAGCGCTTTGGGCATATTGCAGCGGTCTGTAGAGGGAAGCAGAAGTGTGGTAAATGTGCAGGAGAACACGAGTATGGGAAGTGTGACGACGGAGCAAAACTCAAGTGCTGTAACTGTGGGGGAGAGCATAGCTCTGCCTACGGGGGATGCGTGTTCAGCAAGAGGGCTGCGGAGGTGCAAAAAGTTAGAGCCTCTCAAGGCATATCCTACGCGGATGCGGTCAAGAAGGTGTCTGGTAGTCAGGTGACGGTGGATGCAGTGGGGGCTGCCAGTGCTGCTGGTGTCCTAGGCGACAGGGGAGGGGGCAGCGTTGCCCGCAGCCAGGGGGAGGTCCCCACTGGGATGCCCGTGAGTGTGGCTTCCACGGGCAGAGGCCCTGTGGGTGCGGAGGATGTACTGGTTGTGAAGAGGAAAGATTTCTTCCTCTTTATAGTGGAAGTGATTAACTGTACTGGGCAAACCAAGAAGAGATCCGAAAAGACTAAGATCATCGCTAAGGCTGCAGGGAAGTACTTTGGAGCTGGGGGCCCCGAGTGGACGGAGATAGAGGATGCGCTGCGGGAGGGCGCCCTGCCCCATTCTGGCAGTGGGAGTGGGGGGGCTCCCGATGCGCCGTCAGGTTCCGGGGGCTCATAATGGCGGTGGTTGTCTTGCAATGGAATGCGCGTAGTCTTCGTGCTAATGGCCAGGAATTTAAGCATTTTGTCTCTACCTTGTTGAACAAGCCTCACGTTATGTGCGTGCAGGAGACTTGGTTACGACCTAGGTGGGGTTTTGGGATACAAGGGTATGTGTGTGTTAGGAATGATAGGGAGCAGGGTAGAGGCGGAGGTGTGGCTGTGTTTGTCCGAGATGACCTAAATTACGTTGTTGTCAGTGTGAGTAAAGCGCCGGAGGCCCTGGCGGTGAGGGTCTGGCTGGGTGGTGAAGCTGTTACTGTGGTTAACCTTTATAATCCGTGTGGTGAGTTAACGCTAGAGTCCTTACATAGTATCGGTAAGGATGTTCGGGGAAAGGCCGTGTGGTGTGGGGATTTTAATGCGCATAGCGCTTTGTGGGGCGGTAGTGGTACCGATAGGTATGGGCAGGTGGTAGAGGGTTTTATCAATCAAAGGGAGTTGGTTTGTCTGAATGATGGGGGTGGGACCCGCTATGATATGGGGACCGGTGCGGAAAGTGCAATAGATCTTACACTTGTGTCCAAGGAGTTAGCTGGTGTTTGTAGTTGGGAGGTTCTTGGTAATCTTTCTTTTGGTAGCGATCACTATCTAGTCCGCACCGTGATTGGCTTTGGGAGCTGTGTGGTCAGGGGGACGAGGATCCAGAGGTGGCAGTTGGCAAGGGCGAACTGGGGGGCTTTCCTGAGGAAAGCTGATGATGGTTCTAGGGTTCTGCAGGAAGGAGGATTGACTCAGGTGGATGATCTCAATAGTGCAATTGTCTCGCTCATCACGCAGTCAGCGGTAGGCACGATTCCTAAGAGTGGTGGTAGTGGACATAGGAAGCGGGTGCCGTGGTGGACTGAAGCATGTGGTCATGCTGTTAGGGCGAGAAATGCGGCGTTTCGCCGGCTAAGGGTTGCCCACACTGAGGGTGCCCTCATTGACTACAAGAGGGCCCGCGCTGTTGTGCGGAAAACTGTGAGAACGGCCAAGAGTGCCTATTGGAGGCGGTATTGTTCCGAAATTGGGAGAGAAACGCGTCTCGGGGATGTTTGGGGGATGATTAAGCGGATGCATGGGGTTGAGCGCCGTCATGGGACCCCGGTCCTAATGCTGAATGGTGTTGAAGCAGTCAGCGACGTTGACAAAGCTGAACTGTTGGCCAGCACCTTTGTGTCGGTGCACAGCTCTGACAATCTCTCACCTGCGGAAAGGCACTACAGGGAGAGTACTTTGGCCCAGAATTCTGAGCTGATTGGGCACCAGCCTTCGACTCAAGATGACCTTGACCTTCCGTTTAGTTTGTTTGAGCTAAGGAGAGCACTTTCTAAGGCGAAACAGACAGCCCCGGGTAAAGATGAGGTGTGCTATGACATGCTCTCTCATTTGACTGATGACACGCTTGGGCTAGTCCTGGGTCTTTTCAACCGTGTTTGGGATTCAGGTTGTGTTCCATCTGCGTGGAAACAGTCTACGGTGGTGCCGGTTCTGAAGCCGGGTAGGCCAGCGTCTGACCCTTCAAGTTATAGGCCGATTGCCTTGACGTCGCAGCTCGGGAAAACGATGGAGCGCATGGTTACCGAGCGGTTGGATTACTTCTTGGAGAGTCAGGGTTTGCTTCCCGCGCACCAGAGTGGTTTCCGTAGGGGCAGGAACACCATGGATTCCGTGTTGTGTTTGGAATCTGATATCCAGCTGGCCAGGGCTCAGAAAGAAAAGGTTATTGCGGTGCTCTTTGATGTGGAGAAGGCGTACGATATGGTTTGGAAGGATGGGCTCCTCATTAAGCTGCGGAAGTGTGGTGTGAAGGGTAAACTGTTTAACTGGGTCCGGAGCTTTCTGTCTGGCCGGCGTATCCAAACCAGAGTGGGCGCTGCTTACTCTGGGGTCTATGGGGTGGAGAATGGGATCCCGCAGGGGAGTGTGTGTAGCCCTATCTTGTTCAATGTTATGATTAAGGACATCTTTGACGACGTGGATGGGTCTGTTGGGAGGAGCCTTTATGCGGACGATGGCGCTCTATGGGTGAGAGGGAGGAATCTCCGGTTTTACGAGGCGAAACTGCAAAGGGCAATACAGCAGGTGGAGCAGTGGACCCTGAAGTGGGGGTTTAAACTGTCCGTACGGAAGTCTCAAGTGATCTGTTTCTTCAATGGACATAGGGACGTCTCCCTTCGACTGCATGGGCAGGTGCTCGAACAGGTCAGGGAGGTGAGGTTCTTGGGGGTCACCTTTGACGAGAGGCTTAGTTGGCGTCGGCACATTGATGAGGTCAGTGGTAAATGCAAAAGGGTGAATAACTTGCTTCGTTGTCTATCCGGCCAGGACTGGGGGGCCAGCAGAAGGTCGCTCCTGGGTATTTATCGGGCCGTCATGAGGGCGGCTATTGATTATGGCTGTATAGCCTACATGTCTGCGGCTGAGACTAACTTAAAGAAGCTTGATGTGGAGCAAGCCCAGGCCTTGCGCATCTGCTGTAGGGCTTTTAGGACCTCCCCTGTCTCGGCGCTGCAGGTTGAGTTGGGGGAATTGCCGTTACGGCTCCGGAGGCTAGAACTTCTGTTGGCTTACTGGGTGAATGTGCAAGGTCATACGAGCTCTCACCCGGTGAGGGACTTTCTCAGGGTTGATGGGGGACAGAGTGAGGCTGGCGGTATGATTTTCAGCCAGGTAGGAAATGCGAAGGCGCGGCTTGCGGGGGTTGGTGATCTGCGTGTGAGCCCGTCGGTGGCTTTGTCTGCTATAGCTCCGTGGAAGTTTGTCCCGGCTCCTGTTGATGTTAGCTTGCATGGCAAGCTTAGAGGAGTCGCTGGGAGGGCACCGCAGTTTGCCGTTCAAGCGCTCATCGATAAGCACTCAGGTGATGTGTTTATTTATACCGACGGGTCTAGGGATCCTGAGAGTGGGCGTACTGGCGCCGCTTATTTTGTGCCTGACCTGGGGCTAGCGGTCAAGAAGAGGTTGACAGATCGCCTTTCTGTTTTCACGTCGGAACTTATAGCGATACGGTTGGCGTTGGAATGGGCGGAATCTGCTTTGCAGTGTTGCGGCATTGTGGTGGCCTCTGACAGCCTTTCTGCATTGCAAAGCATTAAATCTGGGAAATCGGATTGCAGACAGGATGTGTTGAATGGCATCTTCTGTCTGATGCTCTCCCTGTCCAGGAAGGATGTGAGGGTTTCCTTCATTTGGGTCCCTGCGCATGTGGGGGTGGATGGTAACGAAATGGCTGATGCACTGGCTAAACGTTCCCTTCGGCGGCCATCAATTGATGTGGCGGTTGAGTTAAGCAAATCTGAAATCAAGCCTGTTATCAAGAGTCATGTGGTCGGCCTTTGGCAGGAATTTTGGAGCCACTGTGTTACTGGACGGCATCTCTATCACATACAGGGTAGTGTGGGTCCTTGCGGGTCTATGGGCAGGAACGCGTGGGAGGAAAGGGCCTTCGCCCGCATGAGGATTGGCCATACTGGACTCAATTGGTCACTGAGTAGGATAGGCAAACATCCGACCGGTCTGTGTGGTCACTGTCGGGTGCCAGAGACTGTCGAGCATGTGCTGATTTGCTGTGAGGCTTATGATAGGGAAAGGGCCGGGTTGGCCTTGTGGTTTCGGAATAATGGGCGGGAGTTCAATCTGCGGAACGTTCTGGCGATCCAGTCACAGGGTTTGTGTCAGGCTGTGGTTGCTTACTTATGTAGCACAGGGCTGGGTAAACGTTTATAGAGGTGGGGGGTGTTGGAGACTGAGCCGAGGATGAGGAGCAAGAGGATGTTCTAACGCGCTTGGACTTCATGGGCCTAGAAACGCCAAAGTGATGGAAGAAGGACTTCTAAAGGATAAAACGACAAAGACGTCCCATGACCTCATGGGCTTTGTAAAACAACAAAGATGTCCCATGATCTCATGGGCTTTGTACTTCCAAAGCACCGAACGTCAAAGAGGGCGAGGAAGGTGAAGAAGAGTCTCCCTGGAATAAAGCCGGTTGGTCTCTGACACAACAACTATTCTAGTCACAAAAACACATCATGACCTCATGGGCTTTGTAACGCCAAAGCGATGGAAGGAGTACTTTTACGGACTACGACAGAGTCTGAGGACTACGAAACGTCTGAGGAATAAAGTCTGGCGGTAATGCAACACTCGGATGCCAACCGCCATAAAACAACAACAACAACAACAACAACAACAACAACAACAACAACAACAAGGCACCAAACTGCCACGAAGAACAACAAAATATTATCAACCTCCATAAAACACTGCTGGAATAAAGTCTGAAGTCTAAGGAATAAAGTCTAAAGAATAAAGTAGGTCATGTAACACGTCTCACAGACAGACAAACATCGACATTTCTAAACGTCATTTTGTGACAGCAAATAATACAACAAAGCCAAAGTAGAAAAAGCTTCAGTTGTAGTCATCTGGACTCAGTTAGAAAAAATAGACGTTTCGACTCTCATCCAAGAGTCATTGTCAATAAAAGAATTTAGGTCGCAAACTCCGATATTTATACTATTCTGTGGTAAGTCCAGCCCATTGGGAGGAGCCTTCCTGAAGAGGAAAGAGTTGTTTGTTTCAACAGAAACTTACCCTCTTGGTATCTACCTCTATTCTGTTTCTCTGATTCCAGAGGACTGTGGTCAGTAGAGGACTCCAGAGGACTGTGGTCAGTAGACCCGTGCTCCGGTCTGGAGTGACGTTGCTGGGACGGTAGAGCCGCTTCGTCCTGGTGGAACCTGCACTGGTCTATGGACAACATGAGGACTTTTCTCCCTGCTCTTCTTTTGGGGGCTGCTGGACTATGGTTTTGTTGTTGTTGTTGTTGTTGTTGTTTTATGGCGGTTGGCATCCAAGTGTTGCATTACCGCCAGACTTTATTCCTCAGACTTTGTCGTAGTCCTCAGACTCTGTCGTAGTCCGTAAAAGTACTCCTTCCATTGCTTTGGTGTTACAAAGCCCATGAGGTCATGATATGTCTTTGTGACTAGAATAGTTGTTGTTGTTTCAGAGACCGACCGGCTTTATTCCAGGGAGACTCTTCTTCATCTTCCTCTCCTTCTTTGACGTTCGGTGCTTCCACCATACAGCTTTATTCTTTAGGCTTCATTCTATAGGCTTTAATATGTCCACTGATGCCGCTGCTTGGTAGCCGTGCGTCTACGAGACTGGGCGAGGACAGGAGGGTTTTGTTCTGGTGCACAGTCTTTGGATGGGATGGAGCAGATGAGGGCGGAGTCAGGAAGAGAAGAAGCCAGGTCAGGAGCAAAGGGGGCGGGGCCTTGGAGGGTCAGGAGAGGACTGGCAGATAGTTTGAAAATGCTTCCTGTAAGTCTGAACGAGGAGTCCACCGGCCCCTTCCCCCAGTACATCCAAGAGGTAAGGTCCACATTTGTAATAAAAGTATAATTATTTGTATGTTTTATGAACATATATACATATATAATACGTGATGTCATGGTAACGTGACTTGCCGGCTGTTTTACACATTTTCACACATTCTAGGGAACAGCGAGTACCGGTTCATTTGACCTTCTACTATTTCATAAAATTCAGGAAAGAGTTATTTTGTGTGGTTTTATTCATCAAGTAATTAAATCAGCAAGTTTGAACACAGACAGTTTCCTTCAGGTCAAATCAACAAGCTATAGCATATTCACTTGAGGATGAGAGGAATCTGGTTATCCAAGGCACGCAGCAGTTCTTTTCCTCCAACAGATGACGTTCTTAGCTTACACTAGGGACTCGTCCCGTCTGGAGTTATTGTTTTGTGTAATAATCTTCTTAGATCTAAAATAGGCGCTGATCTATAAAAATGACAGAGGTTGAAAGAAGAAGATGAAATAATAATTAACAAAAATAAGTTGTCTTAATTGTCCTCTCAACGTGCTAAAGGGTCCTTTAGGTGATGATCAGTGATTGAGCTGCTGCTGCTGCTGCTGCTGCTGCTCAGGCTGCTGCTGCTGCTGCTGCTGCTCAGGCTGCTGCTGCTGCTCAGGCTGCTGCTGCTGCTGCTCAGGCTGCTGCTGCTGCTCAGGCTGCTGCTCAGGCTGCTGCTGCTGCAGCTGCTGCTCAGGCTGCTCAGGCTGCTCAGACTGGTGCCCCTCGGAGCACTCGATGCCCTGCACACTGCGCGTTAAATGCATAATAAGAGCGGCCACACTGTAAATCAAGCAGACAATTCACGACACTGTAACATCACGTGACCTTCTGAGTCAAGCGGAAGCGTCTGAAACATGTCACAGTAACACCGCACACGTCTGTTCAAAGGAAAATCGATCTGATGAATAACTTGGAAGACTAAATAATGTATAAGTTATATAATATATCACTAAGTGTCTGGTCAGCCTTCTCTGGTGTTCAGGTTCTGAGGTTTATACAAGCAGAGGCTCGCATTTGACTTATTTACACATTTATTTCTGCAAATCAAATTATTACTGGAAAATCCAAATTTGATATGTTTCCAAAAGAGTTCAGAATGTGTAGCTAACATCTCCCCCGACCCGTGTGAGCGAGCGGTTGTCAGGGGTAACTCCCCGCTGCTGCTCATGGCTCAGGTTTGTGTGTGAGCGCTACACGAGCGCCGAGGAAACAGCTCGTCTGGCTCCGTCATCTGTAAACTCCCATATTTATAGGACGTGTGCGTGTGGATTTGAGCTGTTTGTTGTCATGTGTATTTCCTGTTTTGGTTGAATAATCAAACCATTTTTCTTTAGTTTTGTTGTTTATTATAACAACTTAATTAATTAATTAAGTTTCAACAAATAATTAACAAAATACCTAATTAATGATTCCTGAGTGTAACCCCTTAATTATGTGACTGACGTAAGTCTTTGTCCATGTTTTATCAAAGAGGATTCATTAATGAAGATGTTGCACAACCCGGATCATTCTTTTAAAAATAGACTTTTGTTCATTGGGATTAAAATCTTTGTTCATGCTTTATTATGGTTAATTAAGGTGTACCAAGTCTTTGTTCATAGTTTATTCAGATATAATAACTCTTTATTTATGGTTAAGATGTAATAAATCTTTGTTTATGTTTATTAATGGAGACTTTTAATGCAAACTCATTTGCTTGTATCCGCGATCCACTTCCTGCTTCATGAGGAATAAAACTTTAATTTTGACCCAAAGTAAGTTACAGTTTATTTGTGCTCGAGCAAAACAAGTTTTACTTTGACTTGAAGGAAAAGGGCCAAAGTTGTACACAGTCTAGTGTTGATACATGTTTACTGTGAGTCAGACTTTATTCATGCACATGTGCAGGTCATTTTAGGGAAGAGTCTGAATGGTCAAGAAACTCATACGGCTCATGATAATAATATATTCACAGTCACTGAGTCGACAGATGAACCTGTACTTCAAACTGTACTTCAAACTGTACTTCAAACTGTACTTCAAACTGTACTTCAAACTATACTTCAAACTATACTTCAAACTGTACTTCAAACTATACTGCAAACTGTACTTCAAACTATACTTCAAACTATACTTCAAACTGTACTTCAAACTGTACTTCAAACTATACTGCAAACTGTACTTCAAACTGTACTTCAAACTGTACTTCAAACTGTACTTCAAACTGTACTTCAAACTGTACTGCAAACTGTACTTCAAACTGTACTTCAAACTGTACTGCAAACTGTACTTCAAACTGTACTTCAAACTACTTCAAACTGTACTGCAAATTGTACTTCAAACTGTACTTCAAACTACTTCAAACTGTACTGCAAATTGTACTTCAAACTGTACTTCAAACTATACTTCAAACTGTACTTCAAACTGTACTTCAAACTATACTTCAAACTGTACTTCAAACTGTACTGCAAACTGTACTTCAAACTGTACTTCAAACTACTGCAAACTGTACTGCAAACTGTACTTCAAACTGTACTTCAAACTGTACTTCAAAACTGTACTGCAAACTGTACTGCAAACTGTACTGCAAACTGTACTTCAAACTGTACTGCAAACTATACTTCAAACTGTACTGCAAACTACTTCAAACTGTACTTTAAACTACTTCAAACTGTACTGCAAACTATACTTCAAACTGTACTGCAAACTACTTCAAACTTTACTTCAAACTTTACTTCAAACTGTACTTCAAACTGTACTTCAAACTGTACTGCAAACTGTACTTCAAAATGTACTTCAAACTGTTCTTCAAAATGTACTTCAAACTCTACTTCAAACTCTACTTCAAACTCTACTTCAAACTACTTCAAACTACTTCAAACTGTACTGCAAACTGTACTGCAAACTACTTCAAACTCTACTTCAAACTCTACTTCAAACGCTACTTCAAACTGTCCCAATTTGCCTGAAAAGTCTTGATCCTCTTAGACACAAACTTTACCATCACAGCCTTTTCAATAAAGTCTTTAAGAAGTCATTAAATGCCCGTGAGTTTCCACTTGCTCTTTTGTAGTTTGACCACAGGAGTGCTGTATATAATGCTCCTGAGGAGATGCTCCAGCGACACTGAAGGACGGGTCAAACGCAGAGACACATTTCTCTACGGGGACAATAAGCGTACCTTAACCTTAAAACTCATCCACAAACAAATGACCACTAATTATATTATAAGCCCTGTTTATTTTGGGAACGTTGCTACACATTTTGTATTATTTTGTACTTCAATACTTTCTCTGAAGTGATACTTTTACTTGAGACGGTTCCTGTGTCTGTACTTTGATTTAAGTAACTAAACTGAGTACTTCTTCCACCACGTACAGCTGTATGTCTGCTCACTATAATGCTTTTGTTGTTTGTCCACAGCTGCAGTGGGACCTGGACCCAGAGGACAGTACAGTGAAGAACGTTCTGTCTGGAGAGGGAGCGGGCACCAGCTTTACCCTGGACGAGAACAATGCAAAGCTCTACGTGACGCGCCGCCTGGACCGAGAACAGAAGTCCATCTACGTCCTCCAGGTCAACGTAGTCGATAAGACCTCGGGCGTCAGGCTGAGACCGGAGATCGAGGTTAAGATCAACTAATCGACATCAACGACAACGAGCCAACTTTCAGCAAAGAGGTGTACACGGGCAGCGTGCCGGAGTGGGCCCAGATCGGTACGAGAATGTTCCACTCATAATAATGATACATAACACTTTTCAAGATCCACAAAGACACATTAGAATTAAATACTAAATATAATATATATATATATATATATATATATATTTAAGTAATCAGCTCAAAACACCAATAATCCTCGTTCTGAACTGCTCAAGTAAGTCTTGTGTTAGCCTGATCACAGCAGAACTACATAGTTTTGGATGGTCCAGTACTGGACCAGGACCACCTCAAATAGTTACAAATGTGGGACAGGTCATGGGACGTGGTGGGTGTCAAGAAATTACACATAAATCAATGCTATTCCTTAACAGTCAGAGAACGTAATTCAACTTAGAATATAAAACAAAACAGAAAGGAAGAGAAAGGTAAGCACCCTTATGACTTCCCAATTTCACGAGTTTTTTATTTCACATTTCACACATGATAGGCAGGTCACTTTTCTCATTGGTCAACTCAACATCAAGCATTTTATTTTTACAACTGTCTTTGGTATTTTCTTTAGAGATAAGAACTTGGGGAATGTTTACCTATTCTCGTCCCCGGGGACAATATGGGGGTAACCATTCCTCACACCCCTCCTCTTTTTACAACACTTCCACACATGCCATAAAAATACACGCCGTTTCTCCACTTAGGCTAATGATGCAGGTAACATTTAACATACCAATATAATCATATATTTACATTTTATTTCCCTCCTGTTTATCAAAGCATTAGCCCACTTTCTCATTTCCGAACACATCACTCTTTTCAGTTTTCAACATGTCCTTCATATTGGTGTGAACATAACACATTTTACACTCAAAAGGTCATGCACAGTAATACTCGTCATTTTCATTTTCTTCTATAGAGATCATTCACGTGACGTCACACGACCGCCCCCCACACTCCCCCCACACTCCCCTCACGCCGTTTTGGCCATGTTGGCCGTCCTCAGTGCGTGTCTCCCTATACAAGCCCATTCTTCTGCTTCGATTTACGACGAAACACGGTTCAAAGAGGCCCAAAACCTCATTAATGATATCGCACTCTTTACTGTTATCACAATGATGAAGGTTTATGTGGGAGTTGATGCAGCAACCGGGAAAATAAACAGAGAGAAGTTCTATCCGATACCGAGAAACTCGGAAATAAGAGCGCAATGGACATAGACTTTTATATATATATATATATATATATATATATATATATAGATCTATAGATCTATCGATCTATCGATTTATCTGTTCTGCGCACGCTGTAGAATCAACATCAGTTTTATTTAGGCTCAAAGTAGATTCTTTGTTGATCTGAAGCTCTATCGGTTGTCACTCACTCACGTGGTGGAGCAGCGCACGGTGGAGCTGACGGCTGTTCACCCCGGTGGAGGTGCGCTAAACTCGGCGCATGCAGACTGACGCACCGCTGTCTGTGCTGGAGCTCCGGATATATAAGTCTATCTGTTCTGCGCACGCTGTAGAATTAACATCAGTTTAGTATACACTTTGTTGATCTGAAGTTTGTCACTCACTCGCGCGCGGACGGAGCGGCTCGCGGCACAGGGTGCTGACAGCTGTTCAGCCCGGTGGAGGTGACTGAACCCCGGGCATGCAACCTCACGCACCGCCTGTCTGCGCTGGAGCTCCGGAGCATAAACGCTGTAGAATAATCTCAGTTTTATTCAGCCGTAGAGCCTTTGACCAAAATTGGGACTTGTGAACCATGGGACCAGTGGGCTTGGAGATATCTGGAAGGGTCGGTGATTTGGGCATAAAATATAGATCTGAGTTGATTGATCGCAGCTTTTCTAAATATCGACCTCTGTGTAGCTCATCCAAGGAGTTTGTGGGCTCTGAAAGCTCTGGGGGCTCCATAATTTACGTTTGAGATCACTTTCCACGCTCTATCCGCGGCGGCCAGCCGTGGATAGTGGGCATAGAGCGTCAGCCAATCAGAATGAGCCTGTGTGCCATGTGCCACTGTGATGAAGGCCAACCAATCAGAATGCAGAGATTCGTGTTGTTCACAAATTCATCTCAAGAGACCAGAGTTCAAATCCTGCTGTGCCCAGAAGAAGAGGAACGTTTCAAAGGATCAAAACTTTAAATATATGAAGTTTATGAGTTCAAACTTTAAATGTATAAAGTTTATGAGTTGGTGTGTCAGTTTGCACTTGTTAAAAGGTCAGATCATGAGAAGGACTCACATAAGATAAGATAAGATAAGATATTCCTTTATTGTCCCACATGGGGAAATTTCATTGGTGCAACGCAGGTAGATACAGAGGTAGATACAGAAGAACAGATCACTTATAGGAAGTCTGAAAAACACTTTCAGTAGAAGATCTCCTATAAATAAATAAAAACTCCCATAGACAAATAAATAAATAAATACCATTGCATGTGATCCCGACAGTAATTGCACATGAATATGTGTCACGACAGCACATAGATTGCACATGAATTCCAACAGCAATTGCACATACGACAGAATTGCACATCAGTATTAGGTTAGGTCAGTATTGCTAACGTGGGATAACGTGACGATCTCCGGGTAAGACGACTGTTCTCCGCAGTTTCATGAGTTCCTCCTTTGTGGAAACGCGGTACGGCGCCGGCCGGGGGGCGGGGCCGGAGCCGGGGGGCGGGGCCGGAGCCGGGGGACTCAGAGCCAAGACACATCGCAACACATGCAGCTGCTGGGACTGATTTGCAATATTAATAAAATCACAAATTGATCACAAAAAGTGATTTCTGCTTCACCTTAAGAGATTTACCCACGTCACACCTTCTGCATAAATAAACTTGTGTGGGTCAGAAACAGGGAGTTTAGTCCGCAGGGGTCAGAGGTCACACTATCACATCTCTAACACTGCAGCACTGAACTGTACTATTGTGTTCAGTTTATGTTCTGCAGAGAAATAAAACATTTACTCATATTATTAATGATATGATATCTCAATCATGTATGGAATATTATTGTATTATTATATTGGAAAGAAAACACAAAAAAACATGTACTTTTAAGAATATTTATTGATGGGGAAAATACCAGAAATATTAAGTTTCATTTATTTACACTTCAGACAGCATTCATTACTTGACAGTAGTATTTACATTAAATATACAGATATATAGAGTCCAGGGAAGTATGTGTGGATGTGAGGACTGTGAGGGCCTGCTTCAGCTCCAGTTTGCAGAACCTGCACGTTCTCCCTGGGGCAGGTGACTCCTCTCTCTTCCTCTTCTGTTGCTTCCTTTCCTCCTCTCTCTGTCTTGTGGCCTCCAGCTCCCTCTGGAAGAACTCTGTGTCCACAAAGTCCGTAAAAGGTGGTGTTTCTTCAGGGCTGCTGCTGCTGCTCAGGGCGTCCTGAGAAAGAGACGGTGATGGTCAGAACTGTAGGAGGCGAGGTGATGGTCGGAGCTCTAGGAGGCGAGGTGATCGTCTGAGGAGGAGGCTTCACTGTGGCAGGTGTCGTGGTGACGACAGGTGTTGTGGTGACGGCAGGTGTCGTGGTGACGGCAGGTGTCGTGGTGACGACAGTCGTCGTGGTGACGGCAGGTGTCGTGGTGACGGCAGTTGTCGTGGTGACGACAGTTGTCATGGTGACAACAGGCAGAGTTGTGGTGGTGCTGCCAGAGTGTCTGTGTTTGCTCCAGTTTTTCGGGCTGATGTTGAGTGAAGATGTGGCATTTAATAATCTGATGTGATGATGATGTAATGATAAATATGTAGTTTTGTGGTCGGGTGTAGCGCGCTGTTGGGATTGGCTCAGGGGCAGTGGAGGTGGAGGCGGCCTGTTGTGACGACTGCGGCTGAAGCTTCACTGGAGGAGGAACTACAGAACAAAACAGATGAATGTTTTAGTGATAAGCAACACGTGAAATACAAGACATGACACACATTTAGAACCACTGCACTGGCTGTCAAACTACAGTCAGCATGAAGCATTCATCTGTTCACTCTGTGATGGTTTGACTGAGACAGACACACATGGAGCATGAAGCATTCATCTGTTCACTCTGTGATGGTTTGACTGAGACAGACACAGACACACATGGAGCTCACTCACTTTGGGTTCTCTCTTCTCCAGGAGCATCAGATGCAGAATGTGTGGGACGAGCTGCATCTGAAACAACTAAAACACCACAATATAGGTTTATGTTTGTTTAGATTATTCTATTAAAATGTCAGACCTGGAGCTGAAGTACTTCCAGACTCGGCCAGAACAAACCTCAGCTCCTGTGGAAGTGGCACTGGAGGCTTAAGGGGCAGCACATCTGCAGCAGCTGAAGAGAGGAAAGAAATGTATGATACGTTTGATAAACTTTGATCTTACAGTGAATAAGCAACAAGTAAAAGCTCTTACCGTCCTGTGGTTCCTCCAGAACAGTCTGTTTGGACTGTGCAGCTGCTGTAAGAGAAGAAGACGAATAATGAGTCATATTTAGCCGTTAGTAACAACGCACACTTACATTTGACCTGTTGTTTATATCATAAGTAAGTTTATATGGCTGTTTTATTTAGCAATGTTAGTGTGAATGAGCAGAAGAAGCTCTCACTCATTCATATTGAACACCAGATAATATGACTTACTCTCATCACAGATGCATGAATTCAGAGCAGGACCTGAACAGGGTCAGGAACAACTGAACTCATGCACAGGACAGAACGTGTCCCAAAGTGTCTTTCATGGCAGGACATCTGTGTGTGAACTTCTGTAAACCTGAGGATGATGGAGCTCAGCAGCGACTGGTGCAGACACGGCTGGAATAAAAGACAAACCTTTTTAACACATGGTACATCCAAAATGGAGCTAAAGCGTTACAGACACATTACACACATCCACGTGTTGATTGGACGGAGATGCTGAACATTGTCCTCTCCAGCGCGTCCTCTTCAGCCACTACTAAAGGAAAAGACATGAAATGAAACAAGTGACTGCTCCTCTACACGGTGTGACTCTGTGTGACTCCACACAAACCAAGAACACATGATTTATGTAGTTATACTCACCCAAGGGCTCACGAAGAGAGCTGGTGGGGACACGAGTGGGTGGGACAGAGGACAGGGCAGAGGAGGGCAGGAGAGAGGAGGACAGGACAGAGGAAGACAGGACAGAGGAGGACAGGACAGAGGAGGACGGGACAGAGGAGGACGGGACAGAGGAGGACGGGACAGAGGAGGACAGGATAGTGGAGGACAGGATAGTGGAGGACAGGGCAGAGGAGGACAGGGCAGAGGAGGACAGGACAGAGGAGTACGGGGCAGAGGAGGACAGGACAGAGGAGTACGGGGCAGAGGAGGACAGGACAGAGGAAGACAGGACAGAGGAGGACAGGACAGAGGACGGGACAGAGGAGGACGGGACAGAGGAGGACAGGATAGTGGAGGACAGGGCAGAGGAGGACAGGGCAGAGGAGGACGGGGCAGAGGAGGACAGGACAGAGGAAGACAGGACAGAGGAGGACAGGACAGAGGAGGACGGGACAGAGGAGTACGGGACAGAGGAGGACAGGACAGAGGAAGACAGGACAGAGGAAGACGGGACAGAGGAGGACGGGACAGAGGAGGACGGGACAGAGGAGGACGGGACAGAGGAGGACGGGACAGAGGAGGACAGGATAGTGGAGGACAGGACAGAGGAGGGCAGGATAGTGGAGGACAGGACAGAGGAGGGCAGGAGAGAGGAGGACAGGGCAGAGGATAGGGCAGAGGAGGACAGGGTAGAGGAGGACAGGATAGTGGAGGACAGGACAGAGGAGGACAGGGCAGAGGAGGACAGGACAGAGGAGTACGGGGCAGAGGAGTACGGGGGAGAGGAGGACAGGAGAGAGGACAGGACAGAGGAAAGGACAGAGGAAAGGACAGAGGAGGGCAGGATAGTGGAGGACAGGGCAGAGGAGGATGGGGGAGAGGAGGACAGGGGAGAGGAGGACAGGAGAGAGGAAAGGACAGAGGACAGGACAGGAGAGAGGAACAACATAAATCAACATAATTGTTGAGTCATTCATATGGATTTTGGCTCTTGTTTACAGTCTGTTGCTAGGTAACAGTTGTGGAATGTCCTCCACATTAACATTAAGTGAAGGCATTTCCCCCATTGTGGGACAAACAAAGTCTCTCTTACTTGTGATGAATTGTTGATGCTACAACTACTTTTATGCACAATAAGAGACAACACAACACACAGATCACGTAATATTACACCTTAAATAAAACTGCACAACTGCAAACCTTTAAATGTAATAAAGTTTAACTTAACAGGGCTGAATATCACACAAAACTGACAGAAAAGTCGCGTTAGTTGTTCAACAGAGACATGGAAGTAGCAGTGATTTTACGTGACTAAAAACACAGTTTCAAAAGTGCAAAACACAAGACGAACTTTACCTGAAAACGTCCTCAAATGCCCGTTATAAATGCCACAAAATACGAGTGTTCTGGGGCAGTAAAATGTCCATAAGAAGGTGAAAACAGGAGCAGATCTAGTGCTAAACTTGTCCCGGTCACATTGAATGAATGACGTCACTCTGCATTCAAACATGGCGCGCTCTCGCCACAGCGCCGCCGCTGGCCAAAAGTATATTACATCCGTAGTGGTTTAGCACTACCATAGGAAATGAATGGGATTCTGTTTAGGGCTGTTTAGCTAAAGAATCCACGGCTGCCGCGCGAAAACGCAACAAGTGACGGCCAAGGGGCGGCAACGTATGACAAGGGGGCGGCAACGTATGCGTATCACGTGGTATTGTGACGTCGGTGAATGATCTCTATAGCTACTAAGGGATCTTCTCAAAATGGGTTGAAGCTGAAAAGGCGTAAGACTGGCTTCACATAAAATGTTAACGCGTTGATAAAACGATAGTAGCTTGATAGACCCTGCTCACCTCTAGTGAACATCTCTGAACATCCTTTGGTATGTTTATCAGTAGAAGTTATGAATTCTCCAAATAATGTCACCTGTTGCGCATGTTTGTTTACTCAATCCACATGGTCCACGGCGGGCCAAGGCCAGCGCGGGGAGCGGGGCAGGTGCTCCCTCGCACAGGCCACTGCGCACCGTGATCATAACGCACCGGGCGCGCACGGGGGCCGCGGTGCGCGCACGGGCCGGTCGTGCTCCCCGTCACTTAAAGTCCATGTCCTATATATACCAGGCTTTTAGCTAGGATTTGAAAACACCCCGTCCAACCAGGGGCGTTAAAAATGTATGTTTCACGACCTTTTACTAAATAAAGCGGCGCCTTTAATGCAGAGGCGATCTAGAGCGGCGCGCACGTCTCTAGTATCATATTGACTTTCCATACTCTCGCGCCGCCTGCGCCTCTCGGCCGTGCGGATCACACTCTGCCACTTCGGAGCCGCGTATCGCGCCGTATTTTACATGGTATTTGGCCATGGAGGTTCGGCATTTTCCAGACCACGGCTTGGCAGCCAATCAGAGCCAAGCACACGAACTTTGTCGACCAATCAGCGCGCAGCATGCAAATTTTCACTTGTAAACACTCAACTGTCATGGCGTGGACCACGGCGAACTATCGTCAAGCGCTTCTCGGCCCGATTTAAAAACTTTTCTAAAATGTATTAATAAAAATTACACCGTCCTTGCCCTCGAAAATGTCCGTCCACATGTCGCGATACGCCGTCCAAAAGACGGGAAGACGGCCCTCTAGCTAAAAGCCCGTCCTATACACATATGTTATTCCTCCTGCCCCGTCTGGGACTTGTATGGCTGGATATGCCTCCGCTGTTGCATATTCCTCACAGTATTTCTGGGGCTTTCTTAGGCTTTCACGATCCCGCAAACCCGGCTCGATCCTTCCTTGAACAGATTAGTCTGGACTAATTTTGTTCCCTCTGGGGTATAATCTACGGGGACACTTAACGTAGGTAGTACTAGATACAATTTTGATACTGGTTTTGGGTATATATTATATGGGGGAGGACTATGCTCTACTGGTGATTTTGCTTCCCAATTTAGAGCTTTTTTATGTTTAAAAGCTCTTCGTCATGTGATTGTGCTTCTATTTCATCCGGGATTTCCCCTGGTCCTGGTCCCGCCCCCTCCCCCGGCACTGGCAGTGGGGGTTGTCGTTGTGGCCAATTTTCCCCAGTATTATTCTATTTTCTTGCAACTGTAAAAATACCGGACTGTTTTTCCAGTATTTCCTTTCTTTCTGCTCGTGATCTGGATTCCCTTAACCAGGCCTGAGCTGCTATCATCTGTTTACCTGGGTTTTGTTTAGTTCGTCCCTTCATGCCGTCATGGGTTATTAGTCCTCCCACTAATCTTTCTGTCGCTACTACTCCTAAAGTCCCATTAAACCCGTAGTTCTTCCTCCAATTTTACGGTTTCTGGATTATACTTGCGTATCCATTCAGCATCTGTCAGATCCTCATCTCTTTTGACCTTTCTTTTGTCTTTTGGTCTTACAGTTTGGGGTGATAATTCTGGCTTTATGTGGTCTTGGTCGTCTGAGAGAAATGCTACTTGCTTTACGGACGAGTTCTATGTCAAGCTTCTAGTGGATTCCCTGCTGGTTTCCACCGGACATAGACTAGTTGTTTAAAATTCACCCTCGTCTGCAAATTTTAGATCTCTCAGATTAACGCCTTGTGACCCTTGTATGATTGATTGTGATTCTCACACCTGTTAGTTAATCACTATTAATCCTCATAAGCACATTCAGACTTTCTTTCTATGAGTAACTTAACTCCTCTTGATGCCGCAGTACTGAGTCATTACCGGCCCATCTCTAATCTGCCATTTTTGGGCAAAGTCCTTGAAAAGGTTGTTTACCAACAGCTCACAGATTTCCTCTTAATAAACAACTCATTTGATGTTTTTCAGTCAGGTTTTAGACCTCATCACAGCACTGAGACTGCTCTTGTCAAGGTGACAAATGACATCCGCCTGAACACTGACACGGGCAAAGCCTCAGTCTTAATTCTGTTAGATCTGAGTGCTGCTTTTGACACTGTCGATCATGGGATCCTCTTACAGAGACTAGAGGACTGGGTGGGCATCACTGGCACTGCCCTAAACTGGTTAAGGTCCTATCTGGAAGACAGGAAGTACTTTGTTGAAATTGGTAGCTGTGTCTCAGACCACATGACCCTGACCTGTGGAGTGCCCCAAGGGTCAGTCCTGGGTCCCCTTCTGTTCAACCTCTACATGCTGCCGTTAGGTCAGTTGATACGCAGTGAAAATGTGTCCTATCACAATTATGCAGACGACACTCAGATCTATGTTTCACTGTCGGCAGGTGACTATGGACCAGTAGATTCACTCTGTCACTGCATCCAACAGATCAGTTTGTGGATGCAAAACAACTTTCTCCAGCTGAACTCAGACAAGACTGAAATAATCGTTTTTGGCCCACAGAAACAAAGAGAAAGTGTTAGCGGTCACCTCCAGAGTCTCGCTCTAAAACCTACAAACCAAATTAGAAATCTGGGGGTAATAATGGACTCAGACTTGAACTTTAATAGCCACGTCAAATCAATAACATCAGCAGCTTTTTACCATCTAAAAAACATTGCCAAAATCAAAAATATAGTGTCAAAACCAGATTTAGAGAGACTTATCCATGCGTTTGTCTCCAGTAGATTAGACTACTGTAACGGCCTGCTCACTGGTCTCTCCAAACGAGTTGTAAAACAGCTGCAGTACATCCAGAACGCTGCTGCTCGGGTCCTGACTAGAACCAGGAAGTATGATCACATTAGTCCTGACTAGAACTAGGAAGTATGATCACATTAGTCCTGTTCTCAGGTCTCTGCACTGGCTCCCTGTGGCTCAGAGAATAGACTTTAAAGCAGCTCTGCTTGTGTACAAGTCTCTCCATGGCCTAGCACCAAAGTACATCTTGGATATGTTAGTGCCATATGAACCATCTCGGACTCTGAGGACCTCAGGGACCGGCCTCCTGCTGGTGCCCAGAGTCAGGACTAAACATGGGGAATCTGCGTTTCAGTTTTATGCAGCTAAAATCTGGAACAGTCTTCCTGAAGATGTGAGACAGGCTTCTACTCTGACAATGTTCAAATCTAAGCTAAAAACAGTTTTGTTTAGCTGCGCATATGACTGAAAGGATTTTTTCTTTGCACTCTTCTCTTTTGTTTGTGATTTTATTAGTTTAGAAAATCAGTTGGATTGATAATTTTTAATTTAGTTAATTTTATTGTATTTCTGTTTCTGTAATTTCTTTGTGATTTGAAAGCATTTTTCCTGCTGTGAAGCACTTTGAATTGCCTTGTGTATAAAATGTGCTCTACAAATAAACTTGCCTTGCCTTGCCTTGCCTCTTTATGTGAGTAACTTAACTCATGCATAAAGCCTATGTAATTTTTTTGTCTGTGAGTAACTTAACTCTATGAGTAACTTAACTCCTCTTTATGTGAGTAACTTAACTTATGCATAAAGCCTATATATATATTTTTTTCTGTGAGTAACTTAACTCGTGAGTAACTTAACTCTTGAGTAACTTAACTCTTGAGTAACTTAACTCTTGCATAAAACGTTTTATGGCTCACTCTTTTTCACACATAAAGTTTTGTCTGACCTTCTTTGTCGCCTGTGTTCTCCTGCTGCCTCGAAACGACGCGCTCTCCCAGCGGAGAATGAGGTGCGATGGGGCGGCCACGGGGAAAAGTGGACTTCCTTCTGCTGTGCACAGACTTTCACCAATTTACAGCTCAATCTCCGCAAAGAGCAGCTTGTCGTCCGGCAACATACCAATATAATCATATATTTACATTTTATTACAGTGAGACAGGCGCAGTGTGATATAATTACTCACTTAAGATCAAATGTAAGCCTATTCACTTTATTCTGCCCCGCCCACTTCCGTCGTAATGGCACTTCCGGTGGAGCCTGACCCTCTCACTAAACTGTATGTCCTCTGTGTGGGTTCCCCAGGCACGTCGGTGATCCAGGTCACAGCCACAGACGCAGACAAAGGTATTTTTGCCAAACTGGTGTACAGCATCAGCCAGGAGCACCCGTACTTCTCTGTGGACCCCAACACCGGTAAGAAGTTGCTCCCGCCGGCGTTTCATGTCCTTTCCACTCGCCCGACTCCAAAGGTCAGAGTTTAGTTTGCTCCAGTTTGAGGATTTATCTCTTTTCTCATTTTTCTTTTGAGGTTTTAAACATTTAACCAGAGGAGACCGAATAAAAAAATTATCATTAATAGAACAAATATGAGGTGTTCAGACCACGTCCAATGAAGAATAGGATGGATTTATTCGAGTTAATATCACCGGCTGATGGAGGTGAAGAGGAGGAGAGGCTAAGGAGGCTGAGGAGGCTGTGGAGGCTGAGGAGGCTGAGGAGGCTGTGGAGGCTGTGGAGGCTGAGGAGGCTGTGGAGGCTGAGGAGGCTGAGGGATGAGGGGGTTCTGATGGTTCTGCTGCTGCGGTGACTTAAATGGAGGGAAAGAGAGTGCATTTGTGTCGGTTGTAGAGTTTCAGTACTCGTACCTTCAACCAGAAAAGTGACTGAATTATAAAACATTGATCGTTGCCGTGGCTGTGCAGACGAAGCATCTCTCTCGTCCTAATATCAAATGTTCTTAACCTTATTTTTTTGCACGTATCATTCTGTTTGACTTTCTCTTAAACGCCTGATTAAACTCCTTTCATTTCAAACTGAAGCTGCTCCTGAAGCCTTTGGAGCACAAACAAATTCAGGACTCTTTGTGAAGTTAGTCGTGATCACAAGCTCTATTCAGAGGAACTGCTTTTGTGGTAAATAAAGCGACTGTCGGAGAAAAGGGCTGAAAGTAACTACGCTGGAGCAAAGTTCACTTAAAGAGAGATTTAGGGAAAACATAGATCCCAATTGAGTTGCTCTGGCGGCAAGCAGAAGCTTCTCCCAGGTCTTCTTCAGGTTAATGATGTATACACCGTCACTTTTTCTTTTGTAGACGTACCATGTAACCAATTATTAAAGTCCTTTACAAACAATATCAATTATGTCTTATTCTGAATAAAAGCTGCTGTAGTTTAAACCTCTATAAACACGTTCTGAAGTGCGTGTGATTCTTGGATCATTTTATCAGCTCATGTCTGAGTCTTTTCTCCTGACCAAGCTCTAGAGATGGGCCACTGCTGCTGACAGGTTCAACATAGCGCCATTGAAGGACGGGTCAAATGCAGGAATCACAAATTTAATCGTAATTGCAATTTTTGTCAGAAAACTCTGTTCCTAGTGGGACATTCCATTTACAAAATGTTTCTTATGCTAAATGTTTTTAATAAACCAAGCTAAACTAAATTGTTGAGGTGAAATGACTCCAGAAGACGCGCTAGCGCCTCCATCTGTTTCATTTTACACAGAGCAGCCGATCTCAACAGCAAATACGTTCTCCACAGACAGAACACTGTCCCAGGTCACTCTCGAAAGAGGCCTCGATCACAATGGGTTCTCACCTGGTTAAATAAAGATTAATAAATAAATAAAGGATAAACAGGAAGTGCCTATACAACAGAGATGCAAATCCAAGGCTTAGATAAATACAGTAGCGTGCAGTGACTTTCATGGATGGGCGAGCAGACTTGGGTGTTCAGTATTTAGTGGATAACTCAAAAGTTAAAATAAAATCATAATAATCTAATGCAAAGTTGTTAAATGCTTGTGTTTCTACTAATGTCAAATCATGAACGTGAACAGAGCCTGAGCAACTTCTCCTCTGCACATGCTCAGTTAGGGATTCTCTTCTCCTCTGCACATGCTCAGTTAGGGATTCTCTTCTCCTCTGCACATGCTCAGTTAGGGATTCTCTTCTCCTCTGCACATGCTCAGTTAGGGATTCTCTTCTCCTCTGCACATGCTCAGTTAGGGATTCTCTTCTCCTCTGCAAATGCTCAGTTAGAGCTTCACTTCTCCTCTGCACATGCTCAGTTAGGGCTCCACTTCTCTCTGCACATGCTCAGTCACAGGTTTATGCAGTGTGGTTTGAGCATAGATCTGGAGGTCTGAGGCTGTGTGATTGTCAGAGCACGTGTGCAGACCTCTAAAACAAGCTGCAGTAAAATAAGAATCATGCTTCCTGTGCAGTACTGCTCAGCGGCCTGTAGAGGCCACTAAAAGACTGTGACTGCAGCCAAGCTTCAGCAGCAGAAGTGAGGGGGAAATGGATACCGTACTTTTCAGACTTAAAGCCGCTACTTTTCCCCTTTGAACCTGCGGCTGATACAATGGTGCATATAATGTATAGATTTTACTGGCTAGCGGCCACCGGGGGGCACTCTAACAGGGCGTTTGACTCACCCTAAAAGAAGTGGACAGTAGAAGTGTGACAGGTTAAAAAGCGAGTCACAGATTTGAAATTTGTCATAAGACACTATTTTCACCTTTAAGTTAATTATTGTGGTCAAGACTGTGTTCAGTACAAAAAGTGTAAATGATAAAAATGTACATATGACCTGTTAAAAATGTTTATTTCTATTGGCTGGCGGAAATGTGTGATATGCGCCTGCGCAAAGTTTTCAGTGTTCTTTCCTGAAATAAAAAGGAAGAGTAAGGACGTGAACGTCTCTGTCCTTCATTCTCCAATTCAAAAAGCAACCACGTACCTCTCCCAAACTGTCGGAGCAGAGGGCGCAACAGAAACACTGTACAGGGGACACGTTGTGTTCTCTATATTTAAGCTTCAAAATACTGTGTTTTATAACAATCGGACTCATATTCACAGATAAATTAGTCTATTTAGTCCCGGAGGGCAGCAGCGGAACGCGGGCGCGCCACAAGGGGATACTGAACCCCTGGAAAGGTAGAGGACAAGGACCAGGACGTTTAGATGCTAATCAGGTACTCAGGGTGGGTGAGCCAGGGTCTCACAGAGACAAAGGGGATACTAATAGCCCATTAAAGGGTTGAATAGTCTAGCTCGGTAGTTACAAGGTGTGAGTTTCTGTTGAAACAAACAACTCTTTCCTCTTCAGGAAGGCTCCTCCCAATGGGCTGGACTTACCACAGAATAGTACAAATATCGGAGTTCTCGACCTAAATTCTCTTATTGACAATGACTCTTGGATGAGAGACGAAACGTCTAATTTTTTCTAACTGAGTCCAGATGACTGCAACTGAAGCTTTTTCTACACTATTGTGTACTATATTCATGAACCCTGTTATTGTGGTTGGTTATTCTAGCTAAAACAGAAGCACCTTTAGAGCATTAATCACAATCAGCCTTTCTGTGTCTCGAAACAAAGATGGGCCTGTCGGGTCCTAAATATCTAAGAAAACAAGACAATGAAATGGTCGTAGTAAAAGAGTTTATTTTCCTGACAATTACAGCTAATACAAAATGTGAAGCGTTAACCTGTCCCTAACACACGTGCTGACCAGCAGGAGCTCTGCCTGGCATCTCTCCCTCACCCTCTTAACAGACACAGGAAAAAATAATATTTATGAAGGTTGAAATCTGGCCGCTCCTCTGTAGACCTCTTCTTATTGATCAGCCCAGTTTTCCTAATAGATATTCCTTTATTGTCCCACATGGGGAAATTTCATTGGTGCAACGCAGGTAGATACAGAGGTAGATACAGAAGAACAGATCACTTATAGGAAGTCTGAAAAACACTTTCTGTAGAAGATCTCCTATAAATAAATAAAAACTCCCATAGACAAATAAATAAATAAATAAATACCATTGCATGTGATCCCGACAGTAATTGCACATGAATATGTGTCACGACAGCACATAGATTGCACATGAATTTCACAGTAATTGCACATGAATTGCACATGAATTCCAACAGCAATTGCACATATGACAGAATTGCACATCAGTATTAGGTTAGGTCAGTATTGCGAGTGTTCAGGACTAACAGTTTTTATTATAAAGTCTGACAGCAGCAGGAAGGAAAGACCTACGGAACCTTTCCTTCACACATCGAGGGTGGATCAGTCTCTCACTGAAGCTGCTCTCCAGAGCGGACAGCCCAGGACGGAGCTGGACTTCTTGATGACTCTGTCCAGCCTCTTCCTCTCCCTCTCTGTGATGCTGCTGCTCCAGCAGGCCACACCGTACAGGAGGGCCGATGCCACCACAGAGTCGTAGAAGGTCTTCAGGAGTGGCCCTGTCACTCCAAAAGACCTGAGTCTCCTCAGGAGGTAGAGCCGACTCTGGCTCTTCCTGTACAGTGCGTCTGTGTTATGAGTCCAGTCCAGTTTGTGGTTCAGATGAACACCCAGGTACTTGTATGAGTCCACTCTCTCAATGTCCCGTCCCTGGATGTTCACTGGTGAGGGGGTAGTGGGGTGGCGTCTGCGGAAATCCACCACCATCTCCTTGGTCTTCCCCGCGTTGATGAGGAGGTGGTTCCGCTGACACCAGTCCACAAAGTCCTGCGCCAGTCCTCTGTACTCCGCATCATCGTCGTCCGTGATGAGTCCGATGATGGCAGAGTCGTCAGAGAACTTCTGCAGGACACAACTGTCCGTGTTGTGTCTGAAGTCTGCAGTGTAAAGGGTGAAGAGAAAGGGCGCGAGGACAGTGCCCTGGGGCGCCCCCACACTGCATGTCCGAGTGTCAGACACACAGTTCCGGGCTCTCACAAACTGGGGTCGGTCTGTGAGGTAGTCCAGGATCCACTCTGCCAGGTCGTACTCCACACCAGCCGTCTCCAGCTTGTCCCTCAGGAGCACCGGCTGATGGTGTTGAAGGCACTGGAAAGATTGAAGAACAGAATCCTCACAGAGCTGCCAGGCTTTTCCAGGTGAGAGAGAGAGCGGTGCAGCAGGGAGATGACGGCGTCCTCCACTCCGATGCCAGACCGATATGCAAACTGCAGCGGGTCCATGGCTGAGCTCACGGTGGAGCGGGGGTGGTCCAGGACTAGCCGCTCCAGTGTCTTCATCAGGTGGGACGTGAGAGCCACCGGCCTGAAGCTGTTGAGGTCTTTGGAGCGCGGTGTCTTAGGCACAGGTACCAGACAGGAGGTCTTCCAGACCTGTGGTACCACCCTCATGTTGAAGACATGCTCCATAACTCCACACAGTTCATCTGCGCAGGACTTAAGGAGCCTGGGGCTGATGCCATCAGGTCCTGCTGCCTTCCTCACTTTAATCCTCTTCAGCTCACTCCTCACCTGTGCTGCTGTGACAGTCAGTGGTTGGCAGGGGGACCGTGTGCTGGGGGGATGGGTGAGTCCAGGCGAAGTGGGGAGCTGATGGTCCGGGGCAGATAAGCGAAGAGGAACAGATGCAGGGCATTGTCCAGCTGTGGAAGAGGGAGCATGCAGCTGTGCAGGGGGAGGGGCGGGTGACCGATCAAACCTGAAGAAGTGAGCATTTAAATCATTCACCCACTGTAGATCCCCCTCTGTCTGGGCAGGGGGGATTTTGAAGCCCGAGATGGTTTTCAGGCTCCTCCACACTCCCTGAATGTTCTTTTGCTGCAGCTGCTCCTCCATCCTCCTCTTGTAGCCGGCCTCAGCCTGCCTGATCTTCCTCCTCAGCTCCTTCTGCACAGTCCTCAGCTCCTCCTTGTTCCCTGACCTGAAGGCTCTCTTCTTCTCCTTCAACAGAGCCTTCAGTTCACGGTTAATCCATGGCTTGTAGTTTGGAAAACACCGCACCGTCCGGGAGGGAACAATGTTCTCAAAACAGAAGTTGATGTAGTCCGTGATGCACTCTGTGATGGTGTTGATGTCCTCCCCATGTGGGTCATAAAGCTCAGTCCAGACAGTGGTGCTGAAGCAGTCCCTCAGAGCCTCCTCGCTCTCAGCAGACCACATCCTCACCTCACGGGACACCACAGGCTGCCTGCGCACGATGGGTTCATACACAGGCCTCAGATGTACAAGGTTGTGGTCTGAGCTGCCTAGGGGAGGGAGGGGGGAAGAAGAATAAGCCTCCTTGGTGTTGGCAAAAAACAAGTCCAATGTTGTCAACGACAACCCGCCGCGCTTCAATTAGAGTAAGACCACAGAGGGGCCGGCGCACAGAGGGGCCGGCCCCGGGGCCCACAGGCTTTCAGACGGGGCCCTTTGTGGAACTAAAATTATTTGATTATTGTGGAGTTATTAAAGCACGTTCCTGCTGAAAGTATCAAATGTATGCATAAAAATAACTAGATTGCTCCTGTTGATTAATTGTATTTGTACTTTTACTGATCAAAATGAAGCACTTCTTCACCGCTGCATAAGAGTCGTTTGTTGAGACTTTCCCTCAGTGATAACATCTCTCTCTTCTCAGGGATCTATCAGTCCAGAGTGCCCGAGTCCTTTAAGAACGGCTCTGTTGTGGGCCGCGTCCGGGCCACAGACCGAGACATCGGACAGAACGCTGAGATGTTCTTCAGCATCGTGGGCGGAGACGGCATGGACGTGTTCCAGATCTCCACTGACAAGGAAACGCAGGAGGGCATCATCACGGTCAGAGAGGTGAGCCAGAGCGCCAGGGGAACGTCCAACTTCAGCTCCAGGAAAACAGTCATTGCCTGGGTGATTTATAACAAGAAATATGTGATCTGAAACCTGGAGTCCTGAAAAAGTGTTTTATTTGTACAGTACGCCACGGACACTGCAGCGTTTGAGGTCAGCATTGTTTTTGGGCGGAACCAAATATGAAATGAACAAAACAAACGTACTTAAGCTGCTATTACTGCGATACAACTGGAGTCAGAAAAAGTCTGATTTTTTAAATCTGGAAACAATGTTGTGACAGCGCTCTCCAGTTTGGAACAATTGTGGGCGTTTATTTTACTCCCAGAGCTTTCTCAAATATACTTTTATCTACAGAGCTATGAGTGTTGCCATTATCTCTGATAAAACCAGAATGAAAGAACAAATCAAAGTTTAAAATTCAAATTGAAGTGTTTTTAAGGATAAATCATCTATAAATGGGAAGTTTACAGATTTTTTGTTTTTTTGTTGTTTCCTATAATAAATGTGTATTTTGTATTGTAAAATATTTGATTGGAATGTTTGATATATCAAATTTATCACACAAATAATTGTAAAACTGTATTTTTTAAAAAAAGCCGTCTGTTAAGCTCAGCTAATGTGGATGCTAATAAACTAAACTAGACCCTGTCACACTGAGCAAACAGAAGTACAATTGCTGACCGCTGCTCTCCTCCTCAGCCCCTGGACTTCGAGGGTAAGCAGTTGTACACGGTGAAGATCCAGGTGGAGAACACACACGTGGACTCGTGCTTCCCCTTGGTGGACACCAAGGACAATGCGACGGTCCAGATCAGCGTGGAGGACGTGGACGAGGAGCCCCCGCAGTTTGATAAACCCTGGTACATGATGGAGGTGAAGGAGGACGCTGTGGTTGGGGCCGCGGTGGGGGCCGTGAGCGCCGTGGACCCCGACGGATCACGCAGCCCGATCAAGTAAGACATGTGTACTCACCGCTCGTGTGTGTTCAGAACATATATTTAAAGGCACTGCACCTGGTTTTTACCACATTAAATAAAACTAGTTCATCGAAAACTCTTTTCAGAGATCCAGACTTACACTTCAACTTTCACCTCACAGCTGCAGATGGAACACATCTGTACTACTGAACTGAGGCAAAACTGATTGTATTTTATTACATGAAATAAATCGTGTACTGCCCCTTTAAAATGTACAGAGTGCTATAAACGTGAGTAAAAATCATTTGTTAGGGGAAGTATAGTTAATGTGCTCATGACTGTTTGGATTACTCAGTGAAGATATATTTATATTCATTCTATATTTATATATTAAATTCTGATTTGACTTTTTGAGATTTTAAAATTGATTCCTCAAAAACACAGCTGGAGTTTAATTTAGCTGCTTCTTCTCTGAGCCACACAAATGACTCGGTTTCATTTTTTCCCCTTTTTGATCCTTGGCCTCTCCCGTTTTTAAGTCCATAAATCATCACCAGACTTGTTCTGTGATCACATTGTATTCATATGCTGTATTAGTGTAGCATTAGGGCTTCTTTTACTTGTTTATATCGTTGATTCTCACTACTGACAGCAGAGGGCATCTTTATGGTCTGAGTTACAATGTCAATGGACAATGTCCCATATGAATCGAAAGTTACGACTGTAACTTTGGTTTTATGAATCCCTGATGACCGCCAGAGCCGGTGCATAAACCACAGGATGATCATCCTTGCGCATACACAGCTCAAGAATTAATAACAAAAAAGTCACCTTTGATCTCCCGGTGGCTCATCTAGAGTCTATATAGTCACGTGGCACCAGTAGCTCAGTCCCTAGAAACCTTCTCGCAAAGTTTGAGAATTACAAGGGATTCATCCGGGATTCATAGAACTGTAGTTACTGTTGTAACTTTCGTTCTATTTCATCCCTACTGACCGCCAGAGGCGGTGCATAAAGCACTGGATGACGAATACCAGCAGGGTCCCGAGGAATAGACAAAACCATACCTCAATGGGATGCAGAGGAGTGTTGCCGGAGAACCTCTTCCGGCGGTTGTGGGGAAACCACATTCACCCTGTAAAATCGTGCAAAGGTATTCGGGGATGTCTAAGAGGCCCGCCGTACAGATCACGATAACAGCAGCAACAACAGTCTAAGGAATAAAGTCTGGCGGTAATGCAACACTCGGATGCCAACCGCCATAAAACAACAACAACAACGTCCAAAGACACCCCATTTATGGCGGCCCACAATGTTGAGAGCCGACTTGTGGAATGGCACCTAACCCCAGATGGTAACGGTCGCCCTGTCGAGCATAGGCTTCCGTGATTACACTGACTCCAGTGCGCGAGACGCTGTTTGGACAGAGCCTGGCCCTTCCGCGAGCCGGCAAAACAAACAAACTCAGATTTGTGTATCAATGCTGTACCAAGCACATACGTCTCAAGCGCACGAACAGGACACAGCTTTTCAAAAGCAGATCCCGCACCAAAACGTGCCAGTTGTGTCCCGCCGACAAAATCACCTTTGGATTGAAATCCATATTCGGCCAAATGGAAACACCAGAGTTTTTGAGGTGCCAACGAAAACAGGAGTCTGCAACGGACAACGCCAGGAGCTCACTCACCCGTTACACCGAGGCCATCACCAGAAGGAATGCCGTATTTATTGAAAGCAATTTCCCTCTGAAAGTCAGGCCGGGGCCTGCAGCGGCCATACCCAGAGCTTCAGGCGCTCGGGATTGGGGTGCAGAATCTGCAGAAGCCATTTATCACTGCAGTTTTTTAAAATAATAGTCTTTGTCAGGTCAGAATTATCATGTAGAATTCACTGTGTGACTGTCAGATTTCAGATTTGTTGTCCTGGTTTATGGTTCATGTCTCTGTAATCACTGGGTCTAGCCACATGAAACAAAAACTGGGACAAAGTTCAACATCTCATCATCAGTGTGTGACGGGCCGATTGTGCTTGTTCCCCAGACAACCCGGGACAGAACAGCAGCGTCAACGTCGACATCAGGGTCCTGGACGTCAATCAAAAGGCTCCTGTCCTGGCCACCACCAACGAGACCTATGTGTGTGAGGAGAGCAAGGCGGGACAGGTAACAGAACTCAACCAGGGAAAACCAGAGGCAGGTGCATGTTTAGTCCTGACTCTGGGCACCAGCAGGAGGCCGGTCCCTGAGGTCCTCAGAGTCCGAGATGGTTCTAATGGCACACACAAGTCTGAGATGTACTTTGGTGCTAGGCCATGGAGAGACTTGTACACAAGCAGAGCTGCTTTAAAGTCTATTCTCTGAGCCACAGGGGGCCAGTGCAGAGACCTGAGAACAGGATTAATGTGATGGTACTTCCTGGTTGTAGTCAGGACTCGAGCAGCAGTGTTCTGGATGTACTGCAGCTGTTTGACAGCTCGTCTGGAGAGGCCAGTGAGCAGGCCGTTACAGTAGTCTAATCTACTGGAGACAAACGCATGGATAAGTCTCTCTAAATATGGTTTTGACATTTTTGATTTTGGCAATGTTTTTCAGATGTTATTGATTTGACGTGGCTGTTAAAATTCAAGTCTGAGTCCATTATTAGATTTCTAACTTGGTTTGTAGGTTTTAGAGCGAGACTCTGTAGGTGACGCTAATACTTTCTCTGTGTTTCTGTGGGACAAAAACGATTATTTCAGTCTTGTCTGAGTTCAGCTGGAGAATTTTTTTTTGCATCCACAAACTGATCTGTTTGATGCAGTGACAGAGTGAATCCACTGGTCTATATTCACCTGCCGTCAGTGAGACATAGATCTGAGTGTCGTCTGCAGGGCCTGACCCAGCACATTTGGTGCCCCCCCCCATACTACTTTATGTATTGTAAGAACAATAGTGCAAAGTGCATAACAAGAATAAAAACAACTGGCAAAAAACAATAGTAATAATAACAAACAATAAACAAATAACAATACAATATTAGCAATAATTAAATAAATACAAAAAATATAATATGTAAAATAAACAAATAATTTAAGAAAAACTACAAACTAACACTATTTTAGTTACAATTATTATTACATCAAGGGTTACAGTGCAGTTTTTCTGGCCTTCCTCCCAGCAACTTCATTGATGACATCATTGTACGAAATCTGACTACCAACCTCATGGTTTATACTGATCAAAGCCAGACCAGTGAGGCAGGTTCTTGGGCCATGCTTGACCTCAGGTAAGTCTCTAGGCCGGGCCGGCCCTGGTCGTCTGCATAATTGTGATAGGACACATTTTCACTGCGTATCAGCTGACGTAACGGCAGCATGTAGAGGTTGAACAGAAGAGGACCCAGGACTGACCCTTGGGGCACTCCACAGGTCAGGGTCATGTGGTCTGAGACACAGCTACCAATTTCAACAAAGTACTTCCTGTCTTCCAGATAGGACCTTAACCAGTTTAGGGCAGTGCCAGTGATGCCCACCCAGTCCTCTAGTCTCTGTAAGAGGATCCCCTGATCAACAGTGTCAAAAGCAGCACTCAGATCCAACAGAATTAAGAGGCTTTGCCCATGTCAGTGTTCAGGCGGATGTCGTTTGTCACCAGTCTCAGTGCTGTGATGAGGTCTAATGCTGATTGAAAATCATCAAATTAGTTGTTTATTAAAAGGAAATCTGTGAGCTGTTGGTAAACAACCTTTTCAAGGACTTTGCCCCAAAATGGCAGATTAGAGATGGGCCGGTAATGACTCAGTACTGCAGCATCAAGACTGCTCTTCTTTAGGAGAGGCTTTATGACCGCAGTTTTCAACGACATTGGGAATGTTCCAGATTGAAGTTACATGTTGACTATGTGAGTGAGTGGTGCTAAACTGTTCAGCACAGACTTTAAAAATCTGGAGGGTAACACATCAAGGCAGCATGTAGATGAACTCAGACTGGTGATGATCTTATGGACAGTTTTGTCAGTTACAGGCGCAACGTGAGTTAGCTCTAAGTGTCTAGGTGGTTTTAAGGTAATTTTTTGCATTGTGGGATTTATAGCATTTTTAATGCCCTGAACTTTGTCATTAAAGAATAATGCAAACTCAATACACTTGGATGTGAAAATTAGTTCTAACGGCAGCTGAGCTGGAGGGTTTGTTAATCTGTTTACTGTGGCAAACAGGACACGTGAGTTGTTACTGCAGCTTCCAATTATTTCAGAGAAATATCTTTCCCTAGTTCCACATAAGATTAGGTTGTACATGTTCAGCTTCTCTTTGTTAATATCTTTTTGAACCTGGAGCTTTGACTTGCGCCATTTCTGTTCAGCCCTGCGGCATTCCCTTTTCTGTGCCCTGACCGAATCATCATTTCTCCATGGAGCCTTCTGCTTATTTTTAACCATTTTAGCCTTCATAGGGGCAATGGTGTCCAGAACATTCAAAACACTAGATGTAACAGAGTTCAACAAATCATTTACATTAGAACATGAGACATTTTCAAACTTTATCATTTCCATAAACAGTGCACCTGTGCCATTATTTATGTGTCTCCTCTGAACACAACCACCAGCTGGTTCTGAAGTGCAGGACCAGCTGGTGGTTTTGGAAAAGCAGACAGGTCCAGAAATGATCAGACAGAGCAGCATCGAGCACATTGACATTTGAAATATTAACCCCCTTTGTAATCATGAGATCTAGAGTGTGCCTTCTGCTGTGGGGGGGCCACTCACATGCGGAGTAAGACTGAAGGTTTCAAGAACAGCATAAAGCTCTTTAGCGTTTCTTTCACAATTATTATCAACATGCACATTGAAATCACCTGTAATGACCAAACCATCAAAGTCTGTGCATACGACTGAAAGCATCTCAGTAAAATCATCGATAAAACTTTGGCTGTGCTGGGAGGCTTGTATAAAACAATGAAGAGAATGAGCTCCATTTTAAAGGATACATACTCAAATGATGGAAACACCCCAAAAGACAACCTGCGGGTTATTATTTCATCTTTAAAGATAGCACAGACTCGTGTTTCAGATTCAAACTTAAAGTTGGGTGGAGGAGATTCTATCAGGACTACATTTTCTGTGTTTTTGTAAAGCCATGTTTCAGTTAAAAAACAAAAAAATCAAGATTATATGAAGAAATACAAGGCTACCCCAAATAAATTGTCTGTTTGCTGTAACCCGAGTCAACATTTTTCATCTGGCTCGGTCAGTAGGCAAATTCTTATTTTTTTCACTTTGAAGGCAAAAAAAAAGATCAAAATTTTGTCATTTTTTGAGTCGGAGTGACCACCAGGGGTCAGGATGAAAGTCAAGTTAACAAGCGTGATAAAAATATTTGACACGGTGGTTCAGGACAGACCGGTCGGTGAGTCGGCGAAATAATTGAAAAATAAAAGATTTTGACGTTTTTTCAGCAAAATGCTGATATTCATTTTTCAGTCGGCTAGTTTCATAGCGGGTCGGTCGGGTTACGGCAAACAGACATATTATTTTGCTCAGCCCAATTATTAATTAAGAGTGATTTGTTACATAAGGATCTGACATTTAACACAGCAAGTTTTGGACTAGTTTCAGTGGAATTGGGCCTTATTTTTTCACAGGGAATATTAATCAAATTTCTCAGATCGGGCCGTCTGACTGATTTTGTTTTTCCATCTGTATGATGTGACTACAGAAATAGCACTAGGGGGGGCTATTTTTACACAGGGCCCCGGGTTGGTTTGATTTTTAATTTGACAATAAGTCATATTAAGACAACGCTGAGACGCAGTGTATCCTATTTATGGGAGATACCAGGTGAAAGGCGAGCTGGGATGGGTGGTGGGGCTTTTGTAGCCAAGGAGAGTTTGGGACCAGGTGAGAGGCGAGGGGGGATGGGTGGTGGGGATTTTGTTGGTGTAGTCGGCTTGTGCAGAGAAGAGTTGATAAGTATTGACATAGCCCTTGATCTTGCAATATTGGGCGTGATGTTGCAAGGGGAACCCAGGGCAGGTCTGAAGGCAGGGGCGATGACAGGGATGTTGTCGAGCCACAGATGGGTCCAAGGCCTTTGAAGATTGTTTTGGCGCTGTTGCTGATGAGTCCTTCGCTGGAGGCGGTGGAGGTGAATCTGGAGCAGCTGGAGCTGAATCTTTTGCTGGTGGTGGTGGAGCGGCTGCTGATGAATCGTTTGGTGGAGGCTGAGGTTGTGGTGCTGTTGATGTTGATTGTTGATGTTCCTCTCTTCTCTAACTATCTGCTCAGGACCCTGTCCAGGCCCAGTCCAATGCCTCAGAGCATGGAGCAGGTTCTCTGTCCGCACCCTCACTCCACCTCTGCATAGGTGGGGGCCATTTCTCTTCAACAGGTCCTCTCGTTTCCAGAATAGATAGAAGTTCTCAATGTAGTGTAGTCCTCTCGGGGCACACTCTTTGGACAGCCATGTGTTCAGCTGAAGAAGCCGGCTAAACTTGTTTATCCTCCTGTCGATGTTTGGAAGAGGTCCACTTATGAATGTTTTGATTTCCACTTTATCAAGCACGTCGAATAACTTCAAAAAGTATTTTTTCAAAACTTAAGTCTGCTCTCG
Source organism: Eucyclogobius newberryi (assembly GCF_026437365.1). Classification (NCBI taxonomy): domain Eukaryota; kingdom Metazoa; phylum Chordata; class Actinopteri; order Gobiiformes; family Gobiidae; genus Eucyclogobius; species Eucyclogobius newberryi. The sequence goes on from NW_027315757.1 coordinate 16,851,992, forward strand.
CCGCATGTCCACTACACCCACGTGCACAATCAGCTGTTTAACTCCTCAATGTTTAGCCAAAACATTTGGAAGGAGTGACAATATCTCAGAAACAGTGGCGCTTGGAAAAGTATGTGTGTTTATCCTTTCATGCGTCACGTGACTTATCGCCCCGTCTCCAACCAGAACAATCTGTGTGACCTTGGCGCTTGGCACCTCCTTGCTGTATTTTGGCCACTTCATGTATACATTTTTCCTTTTTTCATTTAATTCCATCTCTGAAAGTGGTAAAAATCTGTTTGTGAGCTGTATTTTAGGTGACTTTACATTATCTTTGTATCGTTTAGGCTTTGCCCCAAGTTTGTTCCAAGAAACAGCCTCGGCTTTCTGGTAAAAAATGTGGACTTCTTACCACCGGTTGACACAGGAACGGTATCGTGCAGATTCCAAAACAAATATCTGTGTTTTCAGCACATTAATTGTCAGGGAATTAGACATACACCAATGCTATTCCTTAACACACAGAGAACACAATTCAACTTAGAATAGGAAACAACACAGAAACGTCAGACTTTTGTGTAGCATGCATGGGAGAAACCGCCGGGCCGGGTCACCAAGGCTGTTATAAGCAGCCCGGCAACCCTTCTGGTCTCACAACGTTTTTTCTCATGCAGGTTGATTTTTTTAGATATAATGGAATAGGCGGGTCACATTTCTCATTGGTCAGCTTCACATCAAGGCACTTGTCTTTTACAACAGTCTGGTATTTTTCCTTAGAGATAAGCATGGGTAATGTTTACCCAAACCCTCTGGGCTGTTGCACCCCCCCTAGGATAAACATTCCCCTGGCCCATCTTTACGATACCTTCACAAACAAATGCAGTTTGTCACATGCCGTTTTTCTCTTAGTCTAATGATGCAGATAATATATCACTATTATGCAGATAAAATACATCACAGAAATATAATCATATATTTACATTTTATCAATTAATTATTAATTTCTTGTTGATACCTCCGACAGCGTTCTTTCCCTTCTTCTCCCAGACATGTCGCTGGCATCAGATATGTCGTTAAAACTGGAAAAATGTTCTTAAAATCCTTGGTTTACTTGAAAAAGTCATAAGCAAAAATGTTTGGAAGACAAAAACTGATAAAAAGGCAAAATAGATAAGGAAAGCAGCGATAGCAAGCTGGAACGCGCAAGAAAGCGTCTGCACTCTTCGGAAGCAGGAAGTTGTAGAGGATTAAATAAGGAAGGCAGCAGGACCTGACGGCATCAGCCCCAGGCTCCTTAAGTCCTGCGCAGATGAACTGTGTGGAGTTATGGAGCATGTCTTCAACATGAGCAGCTTCAGCTTCAGGCCGGTGGCTCTCACTCACGTCCCACCTGATGAAGACACAGGAGCGGCTGGTCCTGGACCACCTCCGCTCCACCGTGAGCCCAGCCATGGACCCGCTGCAGTTTACATACCGGCCTGGCATCGGAGTGAAGGACGCCGTCATCTCTCTGCTGCACCGCTCTCTCTCTCACCTGGAAAAGCCGGGCAGCTCTGTGAGGATCCTCTTCGATCTCTCCAGTGCCTTCAACACCATCAGCCGCTGCTCCTGAGGGTCAAGCTGGAGACGGCTGGTGTGGAGTACGACCTGACAGAGTGGATCCTGGACTACCTCACAGACTTGTGTCTGACACTTGGACCTGTGGTGTGGGGGCGCCCCAGGGCACTGTCCTCGCACCCTTCACCCTCTACACTGCAGACCTCAGACACGACACGGACTGTTGTGTCCTGCAGAAGTTCTCTGACGACTCTGCCATCATCGGACTCATTACGGACAACGATAATACAGAGTACAGAGAACTGGAGCAGGACTTTGTGGACTGGTGTCAGCGGATCCACCTCCTCATCAACGCGGGGAAGACCAAGGAGATGGGGGTGGACTTCCACAGACACCACTCCACTGCCCCCTCACCAGTGAACATCCAGGGAAGGGACATTGAGAGAGTGGACTCGTACAAGTACTGAAGTTCTGAACCACATCTGAACCACAAACTGGACTGGACTCACAACACAGACACACTGTACAGGAAGAGCCAGAGTCGGCTCTACCTCCTGAGGAAACTCAGGTCTTTTGGAGTGACAGGGCCACTCCTGAAGACCTTCTATGACTCTGTGGTGGCATCAGCCCTCCTGTACGGTGTGGCCTGCTGGAGCAGCAGCATCACAGAGGGAGAGGAAGAGGCTGGACAGAGTCATCAAGAAGTCCAGCTCCGTCCTGGGCTGTGCTCTGGACTCGGTGCAGGAGGTGGGGGACAGAAGGGTCTTGGCTAGATTCACATCTATGCTGGACCATGAGTGTCGCCTCCTGCAGGACACTCTGTCCGCTCTGGAGAGCAGCTTAAGTGAGAGACTGATCCACCCTCGCTGTGTGAAGGAGACGTTTCACAGGACTTTCCTTCTACTGCTGTCAGACTCTACAATAAACACTGTTAGCCCTGTGCACGTGTAACTGTCATACCCATGTGCAATACTGTCATATCCATGTGCAATACTCATACGCAATACTGTCATATTCATCCGCAATAATGTCATATTCATGTGCATATAACTGCTGTTAATAAGAGCGTTTACTTTTGCCACTTATTATTTTTGTATTGTTATTTTATTTTTTTCTTTCTATTCCTTATTAAGAATATGAGAGTTTTTTTGTCTTTAAGACTTTTTTCTATTAAGTGTTTTTTTTTTTAATAAGTTATCTGTTCTTTTATTTCGGAATATACTTGCGTGCAACACCAAAATTTCCCCATTGTGTGAACAAATAAAGGCTTATCTTATCTTATCTTATCCGAACCAGGACAAAACTATAACTCAACCAGGGCTAAAACCAGGAATAAACCAGGAATAAACCGTAACTCAACCAGGACTGAACCAGGACTAAACCAGGAATAAACCGTAACTCAACCAGAACTAAACCAAAATGACATCCAAACTAGGACTGAACAAGTAAATGTGAATTTAAGATATTAAAGATGCATTATACAGACTTATCTAGCTTACAATTGCAGGCTTTTTATTGCTAAAAAATACCTTGAAAACATTTTACTTAATAGTACCTGGTGCTTGTTTCCATGGAGATAGATACATTAATGCCATACCAGATCCAAACCAGGACTTAAATTAGGTCTGAACAAAAACTTAATCCAGGACTAAACCAGGACCAGTGTCTTTCTGAACAGACAAGTTGAAATGGAAAATATAAGATTTTCTAATTATTTCTACAAAATATTACCCAGAACATAAGTCCAGACTCGAGAGTATTGTCTTTGCTCAGTATTGTGTGGTTTTGTGTTGCAGCGGATCCAGACCATCAGTGTCGTGGACCCAGACGAGCCCTCCAGTGGACACCGCTTCTCCTTCAGCCTGACACCAGAGGGCGCTCATCACAGTAACTTCACCGTGAGAGACAATGGAGGTGAGGCCAGAGAGGAGAGGGAAACACCACTCTACACGAGGGAGTGCAGTGTGGTATTGTGTAGTGACAGGAGCTGATAGGGGCCGACAGGAGCTGAAAGGGGCTGACAAGGACTGCTTCATCTCCAGTAAAAACGCTGGCATACACAAAACCACAAGCTACTATAACTAGGCTGTAATATAAAAAATGAAATATGACTTATTTTTTATTCATTTTGAATCGCTAGGAGGTGCATCCTTGGTACTTTTCTTGTACCTTACTGGTTCCTCATGTACTTCACTGGGACCTCACTGGGTCCTCACTGGTTCCTCACTGGTACCTCACTGGTTCCTCATTGGTACTTATCTGGTTCCTCACTGGTTCCTCACTAGTTCCTCACTGGTTCCTCACTAGTTCCTCACTGGTTCCTCACTGGTGCGTTCCAAACTCTGCCTCTTCTCTGCAGATAACACGGCGGCCATCTTGACTCGGAGGAACGGTTACAGCCGGCTGGAGCGGAGCATGTACCTAGTTTCCGTGGTGATCACAGACATGGACTTCCCCAGGCAGAGCAGCACGGGCACGCTCATAGTGCGAGTGTGCACGTGCGATCGCCATGGCATGTGCAAAGCCAAGACCCTGAACTTCGTCCTCATCGCCATCCTGCTGTGTGCAGTTATACTGCTCAGTAAGTACTACTACTACTACTACAACAATTACTACTGTTCTTTACACTGCTGTGAGGTGGTATTACTTCTACAACTACTGCTACTTGCAGCAATACTGACCCTTCTCTCCTCTCTCAGTGATTGTGTTAGTGTTAGTGGCGCTGAAACTGCACCACATCGGGGATGCCGCCATCGTGCTGGAAGAGCCGCCCAAGCAGAGCGATATCATGTCCACCAAACCCAAGTTCTACAAGCAGGACTTAATCAACCAAAAAGTCCTGAAGTGCGACTCTGACCCCACGGCGCAGATTTATGATTCTCTGACCACCTACGCCTACGAGGGGACAGGCTCGGAGGCGGGGTCACTCAGTTCGCTTGGGTCTGCCTCCTCAGAATCGGACCAGGACTACCAGTACCTGTGTGGGGGCCAATGTTCCGTAAGCTTGCCAACCTGTACGCGGCAGAGGTGACAGATTATGAGGAGCTTTAACCTGACGCAGGACGGACCGGCAGGAGTGGAAATCCAAAGGGACATGCCAGTATTCTGTCCTTCTAAAGATAATCGCCTACCGGTTTGGAGAAGCACTCGAGCATTGGCCAAAAAGGTGAAAACGTGACTAAATATAGTTTCATTGCTTTTGAGAATTTGTCTTGTGTGTTCTAACATTGTTTCCTCATTAAAAACAATACAAACTTTTGATTTAGCTTCATTCATGCTTGTTCCATAAATCCTGTTTACGAGCCTCAAATTGTCCAGATTGTTGATGTCAAAAGTAGAAATCTGGAAGTCTCCTGTTTTAAGTCCAGACTTGTTCTGAGCTCCTACGGAGCCCCGCAGGTAACATTAGCGGGCAGGGCCGGCCCAAGCCTTCAGGGGGCCCTAAGCGAAAACATTTTTGGGGGCCCCTCACCACGTCATCAGAATCAGTTTTATTGCCATTGTCAGTAAACAATTCACATATGGGAACTTTCTTCAACGCAAACAAAGCGCACCAAAACTCCAGGGCATCCGTTTGCCAGTTAGTTTATTATCAACACCTCACAAGCTCAAATATTGATAACTTAAATCCCACAATGCAACTTGGTATTCCGCTGACATCACCTCTACTCCCTGTACAAATAACACACGTCCCAGATATGTTTTTGGGCGTATTTGGGGGCGTTAAGGGTCTAAAGCCACATTAGAACATTAGTTTAAATTAATGACCTTTTTTGGGTCTTCTGGTGCATTTTAATGTGATCCAGCCGGCTAAAGTAAGAGTAAAATGTGGAGGTTGTAATGTTATAAAATGATGATGTGATGAAACTGTGCCAGGAGAAAATGACTAAAGCCAGTTATTAATACATTAGTGTACTTAATTACTCAATACAATATTGGCTATGAAAAATAATTATGGTCAAATTTATTCATTTTAACTGAAAATGTAAAAGTAATAGTTATCCTTACTAATTTATCTTTTACAGCTCCCAACTGTTCCTTCTTGCCAAAGTGACAAAACAAGTTATGTTAAATTAAACAAATGGCATAAGCATTGCTTGATAACACTCATAAAGCTGCACAGTGCAAACATGTTATTCCCAGAGAATGAACAGAACTAGAAGTGAAGGTCTAAACCTCGCTATAGTGAAGAGACTGCGTTTCTGCAACTTTGCCACTTTTATATAAAAATATATAGTATTATTCTATGACAGACGTAATCATAATATGTCTGGTTATTTTTCACTATCAATTTATTATGATTTATAACAAATAGTCTAATGATGCTTTTTAAATAAATGTAATGTCATGTTTGTTCTGATCAGAACATCACACACTGGACTCCTGCATGAAACAATGCTGCGATGTGATTGGCTGATGGACCTTGAACGCATAAACCTTTACGTTCCTCTTATTGCACTTTAAGAAGTCAAAGTAAAACAGACATCACGAGTCACGATTGATCTCACACATGGTGATGTGAGAGAGAGGGACGCAAACTCAAACCCGCTCATCTCTGACTGAGGCTGCTCAGGGGCCCGGAACAGGGGCCCAGGACAGGGGCCGCACACTGTTCACTCCAAAGTCTCACATCAGAGGTTCTGGACGAGACGGCGCTCGTCTGGACCGGATCTCCGCCTCTTAGTGACCGGGGCACAGACGCCCCTCACCGGCCTCACCTGCAGCTAACACTCCCGGGCTGGTGTAAATGTTAAGCTTATTATCTTTCATTCAGACACATATAATGCGCGGGGCAGAGCTCTCGTCGCCTCCAGCCTGAGCGAACTAACGTGACAGAATCGTGTTGTTTCAAACAGCAGCATTAACCGTCTCTTTGTAAGAGAAGTTCAATACCTGGAGAGTGTTGTTGAGTTTGCAGTTTCTTTACATCGTCAAGTTGTTTCTTCTTTCGTTTTTCGGCATCGGGGGGATATATTCCTCTAGACATGAGGACCACGCAGGGACCACGTTCTGTTGTGTTTATGTTTTGCTCTCGTTCTCCTCGCGCACAATGAAGTTGCCCAATCAGCGCAGGTCTGGTGCCTTGGTTGCCAGATTGTCATTACAAATAAATGCGGTTTGTGTGTTATGTTACCGCTGTGTGCGCTGCCGCGCTGTGTGTGTGCGCTGCCGCGCTATCAGCGCTACTACACTAGTGGCGCACGCTGCGCTTGCACTTCGCATAAGACGGGTTGCCAGATTGGGGGCCCTATTAACGCCTCGGGGCCCTACGCGGCTGCTTAGTTCGCTTATAGGCTGGGCCGGCCCTGTTAGCGGGGGTAATATATTTTTTAAGTGTTTTTATTTTTTGTGTGAAAAAAAAATATTTTTTTCCCAATTTTTTGACTTCCTTCAATAATAATTATCTTATAATAATTATTATTTTGGAGGAAGTGACGTAATTAGGCCATGCCCACTTGCCGTGCATCAGAAATGGGAACAAGCAACCGAGCCACCTCCAGTTGTGTTTCAAATAAAGGTAAATGCATTAATCTATTACAAAATTAAAATAAAATCTTGCATGTTTAGATTAAAGCCTTCGTTGAGATCCAAAATCGGAAAACGACTGGGTGTTAAACTTAAGATGAAAAACAGAAAACTAGTCTAATCAAAGTCCGCGGCAAGTGTCCAGCGAAGCTCTTCTTTTCCGGAGTCGTAGGCAAAGCCGATGAGAGGTGAAGGGCTCTGGGCGTTCATTCGCCTCAACTGGCTGGTGGGTGGCTGCTGCCTCGTTACAGACAGCAGGATTTTGAGAAACAATTTTACGTAATTGTAGGCGGGTTTTTCATTCACGAGTTTATGAGCAAATTGTGTTTGACGCATGGCGCTGCCTCATGTCTGACTCTGATCTGGCAAATTATATTCCTCAGTTTGGGAACAGAGTAGCAGTGATGGCTTTTTGCCGTCAAAGTCAGCCAGGAATTTCAAGAAGTCATCTGCTGGGTAGAATAAAAAGTAAGATCTCAGCTAGCAGCACTGATAAAAGAATTCAAGCTTCTCAAAGGCTCAAGAGAAACGAGCATGCGAAAAGAAAGAAGACTTGAACTTGGGTGGATGAACTTTTGCTCAGAAGACAATCAGTACAAACAGGTTCACACACCAAAAGGTGGTGGTACCAGGCATTTGAGTGTTGACAAACATGTCAAGGTGAGAGAGGTTAAAGAAATGGCAGAATCTCTCTTTTTTCCCAATGTAAAGTGTAAATTGTTGAAGTTGAAAGACCTTTACTGCAGCGTTTGTGATTTTTTAGAGAATGAATGAGAGCTCGAGAGCACATGTTGCACACTTCAAATATGAGCCTCAAAGTGTATTTTCATTGTTATTTATTTCTACCTGTAACAAAGACAAACATTTGTCAATGTCCATGTCATGCTCTCTGTTGTTACAGGAAAACAGTTTTACTTTTACAATGTACAATAGCTCAAAATAATCATAAAATAACAAAATATCATATACATAAACAAATTTGTGACAGACATGTGTCTTTGTTCTCTTAGAACGTTTTTAGATTAAGCAAAAGTGTCATTCTTAACTCTCCTGGTGATCCCCTTTGTTTCGATTAGCATTTTAGCATACTTATGTTAGCATAGCACAAAGTTACAATAAAACAACAACCAGGCTTCAACTTCATAATCTTACAGACAATTTCGGCCTAAACTGTCCCTCTATTGCCTTATTCATGTTCACAGTTCCCATATAAACATTTGTTTTACCACTTTACCTGTAACAAAGACAAACATTTGTCAATGTCCATGTCATGCTCTCTGTAGTTACAGGAAACAGTTTTACTTTGAGCAGACGCCCCAGATACGGAGATAATAGAGCTCCCCTTGTGGTGTGGCATAGGAACTACACTAATGCAAATCAAAGCGAATTGAACACAGTCTGTCTTTCTAAAACAAACAAAATGATATTAAATAAATTCTAACATGAAATATAATACATTTCGGGGGGTGCCTTATTTGCTAGTCCCACACACAGTTGAGGCGTTATATGAAAAAAACAAAGTAAAGATGCTCAGATTAGAACAGAAGAAGGATCTGAGGCTGAATTGATTCAAATAGATCTAAATGAAGAGACTGACATTGTATTCATCAAACAAACAGTGGGCCAATCCAATGAGCTGGCAATGGAGGTACATGAAAATGGGGTAACTGAAGAATGTTCACATGCTGAAATATCTGCTGTGAGTTCAACCCAAAATGCAGTGGTGTCACAGGACAATTCACTGAGAGTGAACAGAAATGGAGGGCTAAGGTTTAATCTTCCTGTTATTTATAATGGGTTACTGAACCCCTGGAAAGGTAGAGGACATTCAGATGCTAATCAGGTACTCAGGGTGGTTGAGCCAGGGTCTCACAAAGACAAAGAGGTTTCTAATAGCCCATTAAGATTCTGAATAGGCTAGCTCGGTAGATACAAGGGGGGAGTTTCTGTTGAAACAAACAACTCTTTCTACTTCAGGAAGGCTCCTCCCAATGGACGGGTCTTACCACAGAACAGTATTAATATCGGAGTTCTCGACCTAAATTCTTTTATTGACAATGACTCTTGGATGAGAGTCGAAACGTCTATTTTTTCAAACTGAGTCCAGATGACTACAACTGAAGCTTTTTCTACTGAGAGTGAAGTAATTTTGGGAGCCTCTGTGAATACCTCTGTGAATCTGGATGACACCTTGCCTTGGGATGGATCAAAGACAAAGTGTGTGCTTGTCATAAATAGAGGCAACTGTCTTTCTGAGCTTTTACAAGCCTTTGTTGGCCCTGAAATATTACATGAAGACTTGATTATCAAAAGAAAACTTCCCAATGGAAAGCTAGAGGAAGGAGCAGGTTCAGGTGTATTTCGGGATTGTCTTTCTGAGTTCTGGGAAGAGTTTTACAGCAAATGTACCCTTGGTAGAGATGTAAAAGTACCATACCTGAGACATGAATACCAAGCCCAGGAATGGCAGGCAGTGGCACGGATTATTCTAGTTGTCTGGAATAATGTGCAATATTTCCCTCTTCTTCTGTCCCTTCCCTTTCTGGAGGAAGTATTTTATGGCACACCCTACAGCTGTATGGAGAAAAGCTTCCTCCAGGCTGTGACAAAAGAAGAACAGGAGATCCTGTCAACTGCACTTGAATCCTTTCACTCTGTCAGCACATCGGAACTGATTGATGTGTTAGATGCTCATGACTGCCACCATCTTCCCACAGAGAACACAATCAAGAAAAGTGTCACAGTTGTCACACAAAACACTAATACAGACTCCAATGTATGTCAGAGTGTTGATAACCTGTCTTGAACACTCTAGCTGACACTTTGTATCCTCAATGGCTTGTTGAAATAACACGAGCGTGTGCCAACACCAAGACGTGTTCGTGAACTTCTGAAATTTCCTGAAATATGAATCCAGCTCAGAATACTGTGGCCAGGCACCTAAAGAAATACATGGGTGAATGTGACAATAACATTCTTAAATGTTTCCTCCGTTTCTGCACAGGTGCAGATATCTTATTCGGCCAGTCTATTACTGTACAGTTCATCGAGGCGTCAAGAGTTTCAGTGTAGGCCTCAAGCACACACATGTGGGTGTCATTTGATGCTTCCAATAAACTACCAAAACTATCCAGATCTTTGGAAAGATTTCAACACCGTGCTCATGAGTTCATTCTGGGTTATGGACATTATCTAACAGATGCATGTTTATTTTTGTTAGTTGTCTGTGGAGTTTACAGTATTTTGTTCACTAATTGATGCAAACTTTTCTTATAGGATTTGCAAAATACAGGCTAATTGTACTTTTTGTTTGACTAACATTTGTTCTATAAGTGTTCACAAAGCAGAGCTAGACTATGTTATATATGTACATTTCAAACTAAGAAAAGATTAGTTAGACTAGTTTAATATAGTTTTTTTATTCATTTTAAATACAGTACTTTATTTCAGTACGGATGTTTTACAACATGGCAATAGCTCTGTGGTCTTCCTGTTTCCATAAACAATATTTAAAGACAAATTCTATGTCTATGTTAATAAACCATTGTTGAAATGTACCTGCCTTGTTTTATTTAGTCGCATTTAATTAATCTTAGTAAAACAGGTTGATTTGTAGCCCTATTTGGAGTTAATAAAACAAGCTACTTAATTGAAAAAAGCCCTTTTATTCAAGCAGCTGGGTCCGGATATTATTCCGTAGTGATAAATACTGTTCAAGTGCTTCCAGTTAACAGAACTTTAACTGGAAAAGCCTGACCTAATTGATCCATTGTAATAGTGCACCAATCAAAGACATCTTCATCACAAGGAACAGAAGTCAGGAACTTGCAGCGCTCTATGCAGGCAGAAATGTTCTCATTCAAGGGTGCAAGAAAGTCCACAGGGACATGGTGCATAACATTGGGTATTCCTGAAGGCACATTTGTATTTTTTGAGGGGCTGATGCGATGTGAGTTCCAAACATTTTTAATGCCGTTTAGGTTCTCCTGCAAAATGGATACAAACATTAATAAAATAGTATAATCAAAATTATAATCAAATAAACATGCATTCATGAGGAGTAAACAATACCTGAATGAAAGACAGGAAGCAAAATTGGACAAGTGCTTTGTAAAGAAAATCCCAGCTGAAATGTCTTTCATCCTTAAGGTCAGCAAAAAACTGGATCCAGTCTTCAATTCCCCCCTTTCTTAAGGTTGAATGGACGATTTTTTTGGTACAAATCTAAGTCTTATTTCCTCGTGGCGTGGACTGCCGATTAGTCCTGCCACGTATCAATCATAAAACGCACCTATCGCTCACCTGCAGCCGCGTCAGGCTCGTCCCCACGTTTCCACGTGCCTAAGCGCATTGATCTATCATAATATAGTTCCCTCAGTGTACGGGGCAAAAGGAAGACTGAGAAAGACAGTTCGAGCTGATGCAGAAGTGGACGGAAATCTACGGGAGACGAGAGATGCGATGCGATCCGTTGCGCTAATAAACAAACGCACGTGTGTGTTGTATCATGTGATAAAGCTCTGTGGGCCGGCTCACTCATCTTGTCCATTGCGCCTTAGATACAGTTGAATATCTCTTAATACAACAGTCTCCGTTCCCATGTCTGTGCAGCAGCCTGGGAAAGCCACCTTCATGCTCTATTGTCTCAACAAAAAACCCTCCAATAACTTTTGGGTTGCTGCTAGTGAAAGACGCTCTAAGCCACAAAAATCTCCGGGAAAATACGTTTGCATCCATTGTCGGTGTAATCCCTCATTCGTCCAGGCGTGTTCCATAGTAGAAAAAGCTTCAGTTGTAGTCATCTGGACTCAGTTTGAAAAATAGACGTTTCGACTCTCATCCAAGAGTCATTGTCAATAAAAGAATTTAGGTCGAGAACTCCGATATTAATACTGTTCTGTGGTAAGACCCGCCCATTGGGAGGAGCCTTCCTGAAGTAGAAAGAGTTGTTTGTTTCAACAGAAACTCCCCCCTTGTATCTACCGAGCTAGCCTATTCAGAATCTTAATGGGCTATTAGAAACCTCTTTGTCTTTGTGAGACCCTGGCTCAACCACCCTGAGTACCTGATTAGCATCTGAATGTCCTCTACCTTTCCAGGGGTTCAGTAACCCATTATAAATAACAGGAAGATTAAACCTTAGCCCTCCATTTCTGTTTAAAGAAGGTCTTTCTTTTTTAACAAAAATAGCTTCCTTGACTCCTCTTTCAAACCATCTTTTCTCCCTGCTTAAAACCTTCACCTCACCGTCTTCAAACGAGTGATTAGAGGCTTCAAGGTGGAGATGCACGGCGCTCTGTGGTCCTGAACTAGTATTTCTTCTGTGCTGATAAAGCCTCTTGTGTAGAGGCTGTTTCGTCTCACCTATGTAACGTTCTTTACAACTTTCTTCACTGCATTGGATCGAATAAACTACATTGCTCTGTTTTTGAGTCGGCAACTTGTCCTTTGGGTGAACCAGTTTTTGTCTTAAAGTGTTTCCTGGTTTAAAATAAACAGGGACTTCGTGTTGTCTAAAAATTCTCTGCAGTTTTTCCGAGAGGCCAGACACATAAGGGATAGAGACACCCTTCCTTCTCTGTTCAGTTTCCCTTTTGTCCTGCTTCTTGGTTCTCTTCACTCTGTTGAGGGCCCAAGCGGGGTAACCACAGGCTGAGAGGGCATTACGGACATGTTTTTCCTCTTTCTTCTTGCCCTCTGAGCTGGTGGGCACACCTTGAGCTCTGTGTTGTAAGGTTCTGATCACCCCCAGCTTGTGCTGTAGTGGGTGGTTGGAACCAAAGAGCAGATACTGGTCCGTGTGTGTAGGTTTCCTATATACTTCTATTTGGAGTTTCCCGTCCTCTCCTCTGATCGTGGAACAATCAAGAAAGGCCAAGCGGTTCTCCTTAGCGTCTTCTCTTGTAAACCTAATATGTGGGTCCACAGCATTGATGTGATCAGAGAAGGTTTCCAGCTCTTGTTTCTTGATTGTTACAAAAGTATCATCGACATAGCGGAGCCACAGTTTTGGGGCTATGCCTGAGAATGAGGACAGTGCCTTCTTCTCAAAGTGCTCCATGTACAGGCTGGCCACTATGGGAGAGACGGGCGAGCCCATGGCACAGCCATGAATCTGTCTGTAAAATTGCTCTTCCTGTGCTGTGCTTCTTGTGCTGTCTGTGTAAAATCCAGCACTCTTTTGAAAGCTTCTTCAGGGAGTATGCTGGTTAATTTCTCCTGTAAAGTTCCTGTTCTGCCTTTCAATTTATCAATTCTGACGTTGTTTTCCTGGATCCTTTCACTGAGCATCTGCATAAGGCTCCTTCTCCAAATCTTCTCTGCTCTGTGTCCTCTGACCGGTGATTTGATCTGCAGGCTCTTCGGGATCATGTTGTTCTGTCTGCATCTAAGATTGAACCTCAAGTGGTTCCTGTTGTCTGCTAGTTTCCTGGCTACAGATTCGAGTTCCCGAACTAAATCCAAGGTTTTAGGCCCAAAATACTTGGAAATATGTCGGTGTAATCCCTCATTCGTCCAGGCGTGTTCCATAGTAGAAAAAGCTTCAGTTGTAGTCATCTGGACTCAGTTTGAAAAAATAGACGTTTCGACTCTCATCCAAGAGTCATTGTCAATAACAGAATTTAGGTCGAGAACTCCGATATTAATACTGTTCTGTGGTAAGACCCGCCCATTGGGAGGAGCCTTCCTGAAGTAGAAAGAGTTGTTTGTTTCAACAGAAACTCCCCCCTTGTATCTACCGAGCTAGCCTATTCAGAATCTTAATGGGCTATTAGAAACCTCTTTGTCTTTGTGAGACCCTGGCTCAACCACCCTGAGTACCTGATTAGCATCTGAATGTCCTCTACCTTTCCAGGGGTTCAGTAACCCATTATAAATAACAGGAAGATTAAACCTTAGCCCTCCATTTCTGTTTAAAGAAGGTCTTTCTTTTTTTAACAAAAATAGCTTCCTTGACTCCTCTTTCAAACCATCTTTTCTCCCTGCTTAAAACCTTCACCTCACCGTCTTCAAACGAGTGATTAGAGGCTTCAAGGTGGAGATGCACGGCGCTCTGTGGTCCTGAACTAGTATTTCTTCTGTGCTGATAAAGCCTCTTGTGTAGAGGCTGTTTCGTCTCACCTATCCTACAACTTTCTTCACTGCATTGGATCGAATAAACTACATTGCTCTGTTTTTGAGTCGGCAACTTGTCCTTTGGGTGAACCAGTTTTTGTCTTAAAGTGTTTCCTGGTTTAAAATAAACAGGGACTTCGTGTTGTCTAAAAATTCTCTGCAGTTTTTCCGAGAGGCCAGACACATAAGGGATAGAGACACCCTTCCTTCTCTGTTCAGTTTCCCTTTTGTCCTGCTTCTTGGTTCTCTTCACTCTGTTGAGAGCCCAAGCGGGGTAACCACAGGCTGAGAGGGCATTACGGACATGTTTTTCCTCTTTCTTCTTGCCCTCTGAGCTGGTGGGCACACCTTGAGCTCTGTGTTGTAAGGTTCTGATCACCCCCAGCTTGTGCTGTAGTGGGTGGTTGGAACCAAAGAGCAGATACTGGTCCGTGTGTGTAGGTTTCCTATATACTTCTATTTGGAGTTTCCCGTCCTCTCCTCTGATCGTGGAACAATCAAGAAAGGCCAAGCGATTCTCCTTAGCGTCTTCTCTTGTAAACCTAATATGTGGGTCCACAGCATTGATGTGATCAGAGAAGGTTTCCAGCTCTTGTTTCTTGATTGTTACAAAAGTATCATCGACATAGCGGAGCAACAGTTTTGGGGCTATGCCTGAGAATGAGGACAGTGCCTTCTTCTCAAAGTGCTCCATGTACAGGCTGGCCACTATGGGAGAGACGGGCGAGCCCATGGCACAGCCATGAATCTGTCTGTAAAATTGTCCCCGGAATTGAAAGTAAGTGGTGTTCAGACAGATGTCCAACAGTTTACATATGTGTTCAGGTGTCAGTTTGGTCCTTTCCTGTAGGGTGGTGTCTTCCTGCAGTCTGATCCTCACTGCTGCTACTGCATCAGAGGTCGGGATGCAGGTGAACAGGGACACCACATCATATGAAACCATGAGGTCATCTGGGTCCAGTTGGAGATGTTTCACTTTATCCACAAAGTTGTGCGTGTTTTCCACATGATGTTCCGAATTCCCCACAAGCGGAGCCAATATAGTTGTTAAATGCTTGGCCACATTGTAAGTGATGGAATCTGTGCTGCACACTATGGGTCTGAGTGGAACCTCCTTTTTGTGTATTTTTGGAAGGCCATAAATGCAAGGCATGGCTTCCCCAGGATACAGTCTGTAATACAGAGGCCGGTCTATCGCTTCCTCTTTTTCCAGCCTTTGTAAACAGTCTATCACTTTCTTCTTGTAGCCACTGGTCGGATCTCTTTTCAAGCGCTCGTATGTGGTCGTGTCATCGAGGAGGGTGTGGACTTTGGCTTCGTAATCAGCTGCATTGAGAATCACAGTGCAACGTCCCTTGTCTGCTGGGAGGATGTTGATGCTATGATCTTTTTCCAGTGCTGAAAGTGCTTTACTCTCTTCAGCTGTGATATTTGAAGGCGGTGGTTTGGCACTCTTCAGGGTCGCTGTGACACGTAACCTCAGGTCTGCAGCCTCCGATTCAGTAATTTTGTTGTTCCTAATTGCAGTTTCAGTGGCTGTGATGTAGTCCTCTGTAGGGATGTGTTTCGAGGTGACAGAAAAGTTGAGCCCTTTAGAGAGCACCTCCTTTTCTGCCTGTGTCAGAACACGATCTGATAGGTTCTTAATCCAATTGTTTTTGCTGGTCGCTAATTTGTCTGTCTCAGTCCTAATGTCTAGCTCGACCTCACCTGCATTCTTTTTGTTCAAAAGAATGTTGAACTTCTTGATTTGGCGTTCTTTGCTCTTCCTGTGCTGTGCTTCTTGTGCTGTCTGTGTAAAATCCAGCACTCTTTTGAAAGCTTCTTCAGGGAGTATGCTGGTTAATTTCTCCTGTAAAGTTCCTGTTCTGCCTTTCAATTTATCAATTCTGACGTTGTTTTCCTGGATCCTTTCACTGAGCATCTGCATAAGGCTCCTTCTCTGATGCAGTAGCAGCAGTGAGGATCAGACTGCAGGAAGACACCACCCTACAGGAAAGGACCAAACTGACACCTGAACACATATGTAAACTGTTGGACATCTGTCTGAACACCACTTACTTTCAATTCCGGGGACAATTTTACAGACAGATTCATGGCTGTGCCATGGGCTCGCCCGTCTCTCCCATAGTGGCCAACCTGTACATGGAGCACTTTGAGAAGAAGGCACTGTCCTCATTCTCAGGCATAGCTCCAAAACTGTGGCTCCGCTATGTCGATGATACTTTTGTAACAATCAAGAAACAAGAGCTGGAAACCTTCTCTGATCACATCAATGCGGTGGACCCACATATTAGGTTTACAAGAGAAGACGCTAAGGAGAACCGCTTGGCCTTTCTTGATTGTTCCACGATCAGAGGAGAGGACGGGAAACTCCAAATAGAAGTATATAGGAAACCTACACACACGGACCAGTATCTGCTCTTTGGTTCCAACCACCCACTACAGCACAAGCTGGGGGTGATCAGAACCTTACAACACAGAGCTCAAGGTGTGCCCACCAGCTCAGAGGGCAAGAAGAAAGAGGAAAAACATGTCCGAAATGCCCTCTCAGCCTGTGGTTACCCCGCTTGGGCTCTCAACAGAGTGAAGAGAACCAAGAAGCAGGACAAAAGGGAAACTGAACAGAGAAGGAAGGGTGTCTCTATCCCTTATGTGTCTGGCCTCTCGGAAAAACTGCAGAGAATTTTTAGACAACACGAAGTCCCTGTTTATTTTAAACCAGGAAACACTTTAAGACAAAAACTGGTTCACCCAAAGGACAAGTTGCCGACTCAAAAACAGAGCAATGTAGTTTATTCGATCCAATGCAGTGAAGAAAGTTGTAAAGAACGTTACATAGGTGAGACGAAACAGCCTCTACACAAGAGGCTTTATCAGCACAGAAGAAATACTAGTTCAGGACCACAGAGCGCCGTGCATCTCCACCTTGAAGCCTCTAATCACTCGTTTGAAGACGGTGAGGTGAAGGTTTTAAGCAGGGAGAAAAGATGGTTTGAAAGAGGAGTCAAGGAAGCTATTTTTGTTAAAAAAGAAAAACCTTCTTTAAACAGAAATGGAGGGCTAAGGTTTAATCTTCCTGTTATTTATAATGGGTTACTGAACCCCTGGAAAGGTAGAGGACATTCAGATGCTAATCAGGTACTCAGGGTGGTTGAGCCAGGGTCTCACAAAGACAAAGAGGTTTCTAATAGCCCATTAAGATTCTGAATAGGCTAGCTCGGTAGATACAAGGGGGGAGTTTCTGTTGAAACAAACAACTCTTTCTACTTCAGGAAGGCTCCTCCCAATGGGCGGGTCTTACCACAGAACAGTATTAATATCGGAGTTCTCGACCTAAATTCTGTTATTGACAATGACTCTTGGATGAGAGTCGAAACGTCTATTTTATCAAACTGAGTCCAGATGACTACAACTGAAGCTTTTTCTACTATTCTCATCAAATGTCTTTTGCTCAAAATATTACCATCCAAAGCAAGTGTGGCCAATATATCGTCGTAACTCATCCCCAGCATAAAATAATGTTTGATTTTGGAGTCACGGTCCTTCATTCTAGTATCTTTTATCCTTATTCACACACTTCCTATTTAAGAGCGCCACCAAGAGCTCACCTGCCATACATAAATGATCACGTAATATTTTAAAAAACATGAAGAAAATTTAGCGAAAAATTCACAGAATATTTCGCTAATGTCACCTGCGGGGCTTCGTACATTTCTGCCTCAAATCATGTTCATTTCAACCATGATCCTGCGTTAGAATGTTGGGGAAAAGCTTTTGTTTATTTCCCCATGGTGATTCCCTCTGTTGCCAGTAGATGACATAATAACACCAAATTCTGATGAGGGAACGCCTGGCTGATAGAAAATAATGTGGGATTCTCAAGACAAATAATGATTTAATGAAATAATAATTAAATAATTGGTTTGTTTATTTGGTTTGGACAATGTATGTTAATGAACATACATGACACACTTGATTGTTGCCATGGGATCATTTTCATCCCTCATTCACTCTCACAACACTCTCATTTATACAGCAAACTATTGCACATGTATTTAGCTGTAGGGGAAACGGAGCACATGGAAGAAACATACGCAGACACGAGGAGAACATGCAAACTCCACACCGAAAGGCCCCGCACCGCCCGGGAATCAATTTAAGATCTAAAACAACCAAAGGTACTCAAGAGCATGGCCACTAGAAATATTACTGCTTTGCTCCATCCATCTTCTGCCACTTTATCCGGGGCCGGGTCGCGGGGGCAGCAGTCTGAGCAGGGACTCCCAGACTTCCTTCTCCCCAGACACTTCCTCTAACTCCTCCGGGGGGATCCCAAGGCGTTCCCAGGCCAGCCGAGAGACATAGTCTCTCCAGCGTGTCCTGGGTCTTCCCCGGGGCCTCTTCCCGGTGGGACATGCCTGAAACACCTCCCGAGGGAGGCGCCCAGGAGGCATCCGGAACAGATGCCCGAGCCACCTCAGCTGGCTCCTCTCGACGTGGAGGAGCAGCGGCTCTACTCCGAGCTCCCCCCGTGTGGCCGAGCTCCTCACCCTATCTCTAAGGGAGCGCCCAGCCACACGGCGGAGGAAACTCATTTCGACCGCTTGTATCCGCGATCTTGTTCTTTCGGTCACTACCCAAAGCTCATGACCATAGGTGAGGGTAGGAACGTAGACCGACCGGTAAATAGAGAGCTTTGCCTTTCGGCTCAGCTCCCTCTTCACCACAACAGTCCGATGCAGCGACTGCATCACTGCAGCCGCTGCACCGATCCGCCTGTCGATCTCACGCTCCATCCTTCCCTCACTCGTGAACAAGACCCCGAGATACTTGAACTCCTCCACTTGGGGCAAGGACACCCCACCCACCTGGAGAGGGCAAGCCACCTTTTTCCGGTCGAGAACCATGGCCTCGGATTTGGAGGTGCTGATTCTCATCCCAGCCGCTTCACACTCGGCTGCAAACCGTCCCAGTGCATGTTGCAGGTCCGGGTTTGATGGAGCCATCAGGACAACATCGTCTGCAAACAGCAGAGATGAGATCCTGTGGTCCCCAAACCGGACACCCTCCGACCCCCGACTGCACCTAGAAATTCTGTCCATAAAAATTATGAACAGAACCGGAGACAAAGGGCAGCCCTGGCGGAGTCCAACATGCACTGGGAACAGGTCTGACTTACTGCCGGCAATGCGAACACAGCTCCTGCTCCGGTCATACAGGGACCGGACAGCCCTGAGCAAAGGGCCCCGGACCCCGTACTCCCGGAGCACCCCCCAAAGGACACCCCGAGGGACACGGTCGAAAGCCTTCTCCAGATCCACAAAGCACATGTGGACCGGTTGGGCAAACTCCCATGAACCCTCGAGCACCCGATGGAGGGTATAGAGCTGGTCCAGTGTTCCACGACCGGGACGAAAACCACTCTGCTCCTCCTGAATCCGAGGTTCGACTATCGGTCGGATTCTCCTCTCCAGTACCTTGGAATAGACCTTACCTGGGAGGCTGAGGAGTGTGATCCCTCTGTAGTTGGAACACACCCTCCGGTCCCCCTTCTTGAACAGAGGGACCACCACCCCGGTCTGCCAGTCCAGAGGCACGGTCCCCGAACGCCACGCGATGTTGCAGAGACGTGTCTAAGACAGTCCTACAACATCCAGATACTTTAGGTACTCAGGGCGGATCTCATCCACCGAGGAGTTTGCGAACAACCTCAGTGACTTCAGCTTGGGTGATGGATGAGCCAGCCTCCGAGTCCCCGGTCTCTGCTTCCTCTTCGGAAGACGTGACTGAGGGATTAAGGAGATCCTCAAAGTATTCCTTCCACTGTCCGACGACATCCCCAGTCGAGGTCAGCAGGCCTCCACCCGCACCGTAAACGGTGTTGGTGAGACACTGCTTCCCCCTCCTGAGGCGCCGGACGGTTTGCCAGAATTTCTTTGGTGCCGACCGATAGTCCTCCTCCATGGCCTCCCCGAACTCCTCCCAGGCCCGGGTTTTTGCCTCTGCGACAGCACGAGCCGCGGCTCGCTTGGCCTGCCGATACCCGTCGATGACCTCTGGAGACCTACAAGCCAGAGTGGCCTGATAGGCCTCCTTCTTCAGTCTGACGGCATCCCTTACTTCCGGTGTCCACCACCGGGTTCGGGGGTTGCCGCCACGACAGGCACCGGAGACCTTGCGACCACAGCTCCGAGCAGCCGCATCAACAATGGAGGCGGAGAACATGATCCACTCGGACTCAATGTCCCCAGCCTTCCCCGGGACATGGGAGAAGCTCTCCCGGAGGTACGAGTTGAATACCCTACTGACAGAGGGCTCCACTAGACGTTCCCAACAGACCCTCACAATGCGCTTAGGTCTGCCAAGTCTGTCCGGCTTCCTCCTCCGCCAGCGGATCCAACTCACCACCAGGTGGTGATCGGTTGACAACTCTGCCCCTCTCTTCACCCGAGTGTCCAAGACACGCGGCCGGAGGTCTGATGACACGACAACAAAGTCGATCATTGACCTCCGGCCTAGGGTGTCCTGGTGCCATGTGCACTGATTAACACCCTTGTGCTTGAACATGGTGTTCGTTATGGACAATCCGTGGCTAGCACAGAAGTCCAATAACTGAACACCGCTCGGGTTCAGATCGGGGAAGCCGTTCTTCCCGATCACCCCTCTCCAGGTGTCACTGTCATTGCCCACATGGGCGTTGAAGTCCCCCAGTAGAACAACGGAGTCCCCGGTCGGTGCACTGTCCAGTACCCCTCCCAAGGACTCCAAGAAGGCCGGGTACTCTGCACTGCTGTTCGGCCCGTAGGCCGCCACAACAGTGAGAGACCTGTCCCCCACCCGAAGGCGGAGGGACGCGACCCTCTCGTTCACCGGGGTAAACTCCAACACGTGGCGGCTGAGCTGAGGGGCTATAAGCAAGCCCACACCAGCCCGCCGCCTCTCCCCGCGGGCAACACCAGAGAAGTGGAGCGTCCAACCCCTCTCGAGGAGATGGGTTCCAGAGCCCAAACTGTGCGTGGAGGTGAGGCCGACTATATCTAGTCGGTATCGCTCAACCTCCCGCACAAGCTCAGGCTCTTTCCCCCCCAGCGAGGTGACATTCCATGTCCCCAGAGTTAGTCTCTGTGTCTGGAGATCTGGTCGCCGAGGCCCCTGCCGTCGACTGCCGCCCAGATCTCTCTGCACCGGCCCCTTATGGATCCTCCTGCGGGTGGTGGGCCCACGGGAGGGCGGCCCCACGTCGCTCTTTCGGGCTGTGCCCGGCCGGGCCCCGTGGGGTAAGACCCGGCCACCAGGCGCTCGCCATGGAGCACCCATCCCAGGCCTGGCTCCAGGATGGGGCCCCGGTGACGCCGATCCAGGCGACGTAAACTGCCTTGTTCGTGTTGTCATCATAGGGGGCTTCTGAACCGATCTTTGTCTGACCCGTCACCTAGGACCTGTTTGCCTTGGGAGACCCTACCAGGGGCATGAAGCCCCCGACAACATAGCTCCCGGGATCATTCGGGCACTCAAACCCCTCCACCACGTTAAGGTGTCGGTTCAAGGAGAGGGGAAATGTTTGAAATGTTCCACGGTACCAAATGTTTCTCTCTTGTGATTATTGTCAAAGTTTAGTCTTTAACAGACTGCGAGAGGCTAGGTCTTTATTTGATAAAATCAGGGGAAAACAGGCAAAACAATAGCATGTTGTTCGTCTTGCAGCTGAGATTCGACGTTTCACAAGCTTTAGCTGTGTTTATATATAGCTGTTGCTTGGGTCTGATAAAATAGCATGACGGTGGGATGACGTCAACTTTTAAGACTGTTTAGACCAGTCTTTAAGATTGTTTGTACCAGTCCACAGATAATCAGAAAGTACACAAAAAGGGCATTGTGACCCATATGCAGTAAGATCACGGTGACCCATGATAAATAGGACACAGAAATATAATATAAATGCATGAAAATAATGTGATCAATAGCCACAATTCCCAGTGGTGGGTACTTCTTAATTAAATAAATGATATGGCAAAGTCAAAGAATAAAGTTCGTGAATTTATTCCCAGAAGTGCAAAAACAAAGTGCAAAAATCCAAACCAGTGCAGAAAATAAGTATTTACAGGAATAGTCGAAAAAATGATGACCAGCATTGGCTCTGGAGCTCGTAAAAACAAGAAAACTAATCATTTTCACCAAAAACTACGAATTACCTGACGTCACCGAGGACGTCACTCATGTGCGCCCGTCACGTGACGCGTTTATAAGGCGGAAGTCCGCGGAGTTCGTGTTGGCCGGCCGAAACACGGAGGGGATGATGAAAACGGAGAGCATGTGGATTTTGGACAGAGTTATGGTGAAGGAATATGGTTAAGCAGCAACTAAGTGTGCACCCGTGACTACTACTATGGAGAAAAGGAACCAGGAACAGTTATGGGGGCTGGCTGACGAAGCTACTTCGTCACATTCCCCCTTTTGATCACATCCACATGTGATCACACTGAAGAAGCGCCAGACGCAACCTCACAAAATAACAGAACGTAAACCCCCCAAACACATTTTAAATGTTTAAAAATCAAATTAAATCATTGTATAATTCAGCAAATCAATAAAAGAAAATATTTAATAAAAATAACCCATCATGGACATAAAAGGGTGTGAAACAATCCTCAATTAAAGTAGAAATTACGATGGATTAAGATTCAGGATAAAGTATAGGAGCAATAGTCATTATCACATTTAGATTCGTGTTTGGCAGAATAATAGCGTGCGTCATCAAGGTCAGAAGATATACAGGTTGTTTAGTAAGAGCAGATGCAATCAAGTGTTCTATAAGTGATCTAAGACGGTACAGCATCCAATCATAATCAATACACAGGCAATAACAATAATATTGGTGAAAAACAGAAACAGTGCCAGCCCACGGCCCAAAGATGCGGTATAACCAGGGAGACCACAAGGGGCAAGGGTGGTGGTAGATGATTCTGGCTCGACATGGGTTGACTCATGTTCATCATTTGCGGTCTTTGAAATTGGCCAGGCTGGTTTGGGGCCATTTGGTGTGGACCTTTTTCAAATCAAATCAAATCAAATTTATTTATAAAGCACAATTCATACAAACTGCAATTCAAAGTGCTTTACAGTGTTTAAAACACAGTTAAAAAAATTAAAATTAAAAACACAATGCAATTTTTAAAAACGTAAAACAATGTACTTCAGAGTAAAATAAGGAATACAAATAATGTAGTATTTTAAAATATTAAAAACAGGTAAAATTATGTCAGTCATAGGCGCGGCTAAACAAAACAGTTTTTAGCTTGGATTTAAACACAGCCGGGGTGGGGGCCTGTCTCACAATTTCGGGAAGGCTATTCCAGACCTTTGCCCCATAGCACTGGAACGCAGATTCTCCGTGTCTGGTCTTGGCTCTGCACCAGTAGGAGGCCGGTCCATGTTTAGTCCTGTCTCTGGCTCCAGCAGGAGGCCGGTCCATGTTTAGTCCTGTCTCTGGCTGGAGGCCAGTCCCTGAGGTCCTTAGAGTCCGAGATGGTTCATATGGCACACACAAGTCTGAGATGTATTTTGGTGTTAGGCCATGGAGAGACTTGTACAGAAACAGAGCTGTTTTAAAGTCTATTCTCTGAGCCACAGGGAGCCAGTGCAGAGACCTGAGAACAGGACTAATGTGCTCATACTTCCTGGTTCTGGTCAGGACCCGAGCAGCAGCGTTCTGAATTAACTGCAGCTGTTTGACAGCTTGTTTGGAGAGGCCAGTGAGCAGGCCGTGACAGTAGTCTAATCTACTGGAGACAAACGTAAGTCTCTCCAAGTCTGGTTGGGACACTTTGTTTTTAATTTTGGCAATATTTTTCAGATGGAAGAAAGCTACTGATGTTATTGAATTGATGTAGCGGTTGAAATTCATCCCTGAGTCCATAATTACTCCAACATTTTTTACCTTATTTACGGGTTTTAGAGAGAGAGACTGGAGGTGGTTGCCAAGTTTTTGTGGGCCAAAGACGATGATTTCAGTTTTGTCTGGATACAGCTGGAGAAAGTTGTTTTGCATCCGCTCACTGATCTGTTGAAGGCAATGACAGAGTGAATTGACTGGTCCATACTTACCTGCCGACAGTGAGACATAGATCTGAGTGTCGTCAGCATAATTGTGATAGGGCACACCACTGTTTCGCATTAGCTGTCCCAATGGCAGCATGTACAGATTGAACAGAAGGGGTCCAAGGATTGACCCTTGGGGCACCCCACAGGTCAATGCCATGCTCTCAGAGACACAGTCACCAATCTCAACAAAGTATTTCCTGTTTTCGAGGTAGGATTTCGACCAGTTTAAGGCCATACCAGTGATGCCCACCCAGGCCTCTAACCTCTGTAGAAGTATTCCGTGATCGACAGTGTCAAATACAGCACTGAGGTCCAGTAAGACTAAAACAGAGGTCTTACCATCATCAGTGCTCAGACGGATATCATTTGTAACCTTAATGAGAGCCGTCTCAGTCCTGTGATGCGATCTAAAACCGGACTGGAAGACATCAAAGGAGGAACTGAGTAAGCTGTTTATAAAACACTTTTTCAAGGACTTTGTTCATAGTTGTTAGGGTTAGGGTTAACCCTTGTTGTTCGATAGTTGTTTAGTGTTGTGGGATCGAGGCTGCTCTTCTTTAGCCGCGGCTTATTAACCGCAGTTTTCAAGGCCGTTGGGAATGTTCTGGTTTTAAGTCATGTTGATTATTTCAGTAAGTGGAGTCAGCAGACTACTGAGCACAGATTTGGATCGTCTCAGAACTGTCTCTCCAATCACATTCAGTCTGGCCGAGGATTTTGTGTGCCGTTTAGAAGTTTTAAACCCGATGGACTCAGAGGAGGTAGAAGTGAAGGTGGCTATGGCTGCCTCGGGACGCACCGGGGCTTGTGGAGGGTCCTCAGTCTGCATGGACAGGTGACTCGGGACACTATCGTACTTCAGACTGGAAAGCATCTGAACTGGGGCGGCTGGAGCAGGTGAGTCATTAGCCAGTTCAGAAAAACGGTTAGTGAGGCTTAAACTGAGGATAATTGTAGCTCCAATTGTGCGTCTTTGTTGGTTCTTTTGTATTGTTGAAATATTTCGGGCGGATCTGGAGTGAGGAGTTGAGCAGGAGGGCTGAGGGGAACCATGCGGGTCCCACACCACTGTGTCTATGAGGGCGCTGTTGAGTGATGCAATTTTTGTGTGCTGTCCTGTGGCAATGTCCATGGCAATGTCCATAAGTTTTGATATCAGTTCTCCTTTCATCTTAAGTTCGTTGGATAGTCGAATGATTTTTTCTTCCAGGTGTTGATGATGAGTGATGGTGTCCGAATCAAGTGGTAACTTTGTTTCTCCAGGTGGCATGGTTGGCAGTGTAGGCCGCCCTGGGCCTATGTTCAAGTGGGGCAATAAAAACCTCTAAAAATGATAAAAATAAAGAGCAGCGTGGGAGGTGGGAGGTGGGAGGAGCCCGGCTCAACTTTTGAGCAGCAGAGACAGCTCTTGCAAATGCAGCTAGAGCTGGTGGAGAGGTTGAGAAGTGGCATTAGACCAGTGGTTGAAAGGGAGCCTCAGTTTGATGTTTCACAGAATCTTCGGTTACTACCTAAATTTGATGAATCGGATCCAGATAGGTACTTTATTTTGTTTGAGCGCATTGCTGATGCTAGGGCCTGGTCAGATGTAGATAGGACTACTTTGTTATAGTGTGTACTTGCAGGGAAAGCACTGGAAGCTTTTTCAGCACTAAGTGTAGCAGATACCAAAGTTTATGCTACTGATAAAGCAGCAGTCCTCGAAGTAAGTCTATGAGCTCGTTCCAGAAGCTTATCGTCAACTTTTTCGTTACAGGAAATTCACAGACTAATTCAGAGTAAGAGAGTAAGAGATTCCTCAAATGCCTTTAATCGATGGTCTAAAGCTGCTGAGGTGGTTACTTTACAGGATTTGTCGAATTTAATTGTGTTGTGTTGGAGCAGTTTAAATATTCTGTACCTGATTATTGAAAAAGTCCGGTGACGTCACTTCCGGTGAGTGTATCGCGTTTTCAGAGCTGCTTGTCCTTATAGCTTTTTATCGATTAATCCACGAATTATACACACTATTTACGCATCATATACATGAAAGTGAGCGTTTGATTTCTCCGCAAACAATCCGGAGCCTCAAGCCGCTCGCTTTTCAGTAT
The DNA here is from genome assembly GCF_026437365.1 of Eucyclogobius newberryi. Classification (NCBI taxonomy): domain Eukaryota; kingdom Metazoa; phylum Chordata; class Actinopteri; order Gobiiformes; family Gobiidae; genus Eucyclogobius; species Eucyclogobius newberryi. Next base: position 16,878,364 of record NW_027315757.1, read on the forward strand.
TTCGTGGATTAAAAGCCCTCCTCACTCTCTAGCTCCAGCCTGAACTAGCCTAGCGCCGCCTAGCCGCTAGCGTCATGGCTGGATCTACCTTTACCTGTTTGAGCTGTCATACGTCGAGTCAGAACCCTGGCTCCTTCTCGGATGATGGTGCGTGAAGTGCAGTGTAGTGGTAGTTTTGGAGGCCAGGGTCAGGGCCGGCCCAGCCTATAAGCAAACTAAGCAGCCGCGTAGGGCCCCGAGGCGTTAGTAGGGCCCCCAATCTGGCAACCCGTTTTATGCGAAGTGCAAGCGCAGCGTGCGCCACTTGTGTAGTAGCGCTGCTGGCGCGGCAGCGCACACAGCGGTAACATATAACGCACAAACCGCATTTATTTGTAATGACAATCTGGCAACCAAGACACCAGACCTGCGCTGATTGGTCAACTTCATTGTGCGCGAGGAGATCGAGAGCAAAACATAAACACAACAGAACGTGGTCCTCATGTCCAGAAGAATATATCTCCTGGTGCCGAAAAACGAAAGAAGAAACTTCTTGACGATGTAAAGAAACTGCAAACTCAACAACACTCTCCAGGTATTGAACTTCTCTTACAAAGAGACGGTTAGTACTGCTGTTTGAAACAACACGATTCTGTCACGTTAGTTCGCTCAGGCTGGAGGCGACAAGAGCTCTGCCCCACGCACAATAATATGTCTGAATGAAAGATAATAAGCTTAACATTGACACCAGCCCATGTGAGCTGCAGGTGAGGCCGGTGAGGTGCGTCTATGCCCCAGGTCACTAAGAGGCGGAGATCCAGTCCGGACGAGCGCCGTCTCGTCCAGAACCTCTGACGTGAGACTTGTGAACAGTGTGCGCCCCCTGTCCCGGGCCCCTGTCCCGGGCCCCTGTGCCGCCTCAGTCAGAGATGAGCGGGTTTGAGTTTGCGTCCCTCTCTCTCACATCACCATGTGCGAGAGCAATCGTGACTCGTGATGTCTGTTTGACTTCTTAACGTGGAATGAGAGGAATGTAAAGGTTTATGCACGTAAGGTCCATCAGCCAATCACATCGCAGCATTGTTTCATGCAGGAGTCCAGTGTGTGATGTTCTGATCAGAACAAACATTTATATTGTAATTCACTTTTAATAGAGCAATAAAACATTTACATTTATTTAAAAAGCATCATTAGACTATTTGTTATAAATTATAATAAATTGATAGTGAAAAATAACCAGACACATTACAATTACATCTGTTATAGAATAATACTATATATTTTTATATAAAAGTGGCAAAGTTGCAGAAACGCAGTCTCTTCACTATAGCTAGGTTTGGACCTTCACTTCTAGTTCTGTTCATTCTCTGGGAATAACATGTTTGTTTTATCAGTGTTAATTGTTAATCAAGCAATGCTTATGCCATTTGTTTAATTTAATATAACTTGTTTTGTCACTTTAGCAAGAAGGAACAGTTGGGAGCAGTAAAAGATAAATTAGTAAGGATAACTATTACTTTTACATTTTCAGTTAAAATAAATCAATTTGACCATAATTATTTTTCATAGCCAATATTGTATTGAGTAATTAAGTAAACTAATGTATTAATAACTGGCTTTAATCATTTTCTCCTGGCACAGTTTCATCACATCATCATTTTATAGCATTACAACCTCAACATTTTACTCTTACTTTAGCCGGCTGGATCACATTAAAATGCACCAGAAGACCCAAAAAGGTCTGAAAATCTCTGGCCCCCAGACCCCCTCTGTTCATTAATTTAAACTAATGTGCTAATGTGGCTGTCGACCCTTAACGCCCACAAATACGCCCAAAAACATCTGGGACGTGTGTTATTTGTACAGGGAGTAGAGGTGATGTCAGCGGAATACCAAGTTGCATTGTGGGATTTAAGTTATCAATATTTGAGCTTGTTGTTATTTGTTCACTGACAATGGCAATAAAACTGATTCTGATGACGTGGTGAGGGGCCCCCAAATATGTTTTCGCTTAAGGCCCCCTGAAGGCTTGGGCCGGCCCTGGCCAGGGTTACGGAGTTAGAAGCGCGGATCCACTGTTGAGAGGAGCTAAAGTCCAGCTATAGCCAGGCTCTAGCATCAGGTTTACCGGACCGCGCCACAGGGCGGTGGTGCCCTCAAAACAACGTAGTCTTTGTTGATAACTGGAGTGCGTTTTGGGGAAAGCCCGGGCTTATACGCAGGGATGGCATCCATTCCGAATTTGGAGGGTACATCCCTATTAGATCGGAATTTGACCGATAGTCTTAGTCGTGTTAAGTGACCATCCAGGGATGAGCCCCGGGCGCAGAGCAGCAGTGTAAGACGCTCCTCTGTCGCTGAACTCTCGCCCGCTCTGTCACATGTGAAGTGTTCAGATTCAAGACAGATAGAGACTGTGTGTGTCCCTCGTGTCCCTCGTACAAATCATGCCAAAAAGTCACATCTCAGAAAAACTATTTCAGGCGTCAGACCAAATAACTTAAGGAAAATAACAATCACAAATATACAAATGAATAAGCACATAAAATGTGGACTGCTCAACATTCGATCAATTTCCTCCAAATCGCTTTTAGCTAATGAATTAATTAGTGACTATAACATAGATCTTCTAGCTCTAACTGAAACGTGGCTTCAACAAGACGACTACGTCAGACTAAATGAGTCCACCCCACCCACCCATGTTAACTTTCAGACCCCCAGGACCACAGGATCACACTCAAGCGACTCATGAGCCCTAAAATTAACAGTGCATTTCACTCATTTGAAAGCCTCATGCTGTCAATCACATGTCCAAATATGAAAAACCAAAAAGAAGTTTTGTTCATAGTTATCTACCGACCTCCTGGTCCCTATTCAGAGTTTTTAACAGAGTTTTCTGAATTTATATCAAACTTAGTGTTAGCTTGGGATAAAATAGTTATAGCTAGAGAGGATCTTACAGCCCACATGCAAGTGTGATGCATCATTAGAAAGCTTAGGCCTTCTAGTTTCTGCAGATGTGCACATGAACACTGTCAGGGCTTCAGAACTTACACTACAGAAGCCCAAACATAAACAAAACATCCTTTTTTAGTCTCGCCTGGATATTGTCAATTTGTAATGGTCCTGAGCATGACATACTTCATTTTGTGCTTATGCTGTTCACTGTATATGATGTTTATCTTGTTGACAACAACTGTGTAAAGTTTCAGATCACTATGAACAGGCATTTTGGTGCTGTTGACCTTTTTGTATCAAAAAGTATATTCGGAACAAGTGATCCAAATATGTGCCAACTGTGCCAAACTGTTTTATTACAATTTTAGCTCCTCTATGATCATAAAACATACATTTTGATGTTTTGTAGGCCACTAATACCTATTATAACTGCTAAAAACAATGTGTGTGAAAATGTGTAAATATGAGTTTACCCATGAATTTCCCATATAGAGGTGAAAAAAAAAATAATAATATTTTTATTCAATTTTTGGATTTGGTATAATAATACATATATCTATCAAAATGCGCGTCAAAAGACTAATAAAATCAGAAAACGTTATGCGTAAAATCTAGTCGTCTCCTGCCGAGAAATCTGGCTCTTTACAGCCTTTACGCACTAAAATACAGAGGATTCTGTGTGTGGGACCCCTAAGTCCCACCCCGCATTCTAAAGCTATTCTTATTGGCTAGAATAATATGTCAAGTCTGCTACGTGACGGCATGCTAGCGCTATCTCGATGTCAACAACAAACCATGTGCGTCGGAAGCGGCACATTTTTTTTCCTCCGGAGGTTCTAGAAAACATACCCTTCAACAGAAAAATTGGTGGATGGTCTCATTCTGCAGGTAACAGTCTGAAGAAAAGATCGATGCCAAACACCATCTTATAAGTCCAACAGGTCATTTGTTATGGACGAGTCTGAATCCTGACTATCGTCAAAGAAGAAAACTTTGTTTACTTGACAATATCTCGAAATTGGAAAACTTCAGGAAAAATACAAGTGGATATTGTTGTTCAATGGTTCCTTACGGACAGACTGAGCACAAGAATATACAGAATTAAAGCCGTTTCGTCCGTCATAAACAGCAAACAGGTAGGACATGCGTTTGTAAAAGTTGAGACTTTCTCACAAACTATTGGCAATTGCTTATTGGGGCATATTATTCAATGTAAATCAATGAGATATTCGTTTTGTTGAGAAAATTAGCTTTAAAATTATGTATAGCTTGCTGGTATTGATCACGGAAATGATGATGTAAGAGAATATTTGAGATATGGAAAATGCGCGCCGGCGCACAGGTGGATGGTAACAGGTTAATATCCACGTGAACGTGAGTGATGACGCTCTCAGTAATGCCTTCAGCGCCTTGTTAGACAGCATTGGTTTCACTCAAAATGTAAATAAACCGACTCAGTCATAAACACACTCTGGATCTTGTCCTAACGTATGAAATAGAGTTTAGTGACCTCATTGTCTTCCCTCAAAACCCTATATTGTCAGATCATTTCCAAATTACCTTTCAGTGTATTCTTAAAGATCATCCAGTCCAACAGAATAAAGTTATAATGAAAAGGACAACATCTGAAAAATCTATCTCAAAATTCAAAGAAATAATAGCTCCAATATTCAGTGATATGTCATGTGATCCTGCTGAGAATAGTTTTAGTCCCAGTATAAGTGATCAATTTGTCGACCTGACCATGAATTCTCTGAAGTCTACTCTTGATGTTGCAGCGCCGTTGAAACAGAAGGTCATTAGGCCAAAGCGCGCCTCTACCTGTACAACCAAGAACTGCTTTTTTGTCGCTCTCACACCGAAGAATCCCTAAAAACATGGAAAAGTTGCCTGCTGTCCTATAAGCAGGCTCTGCGTAAGGCCCAAACCAGATATTATTCAAATCTAATAGAAGTCAACAAAAGTAACACTAAATTCCTTTTCAGCGCTGTAGCTAGGCTAACAAACTGTCACAGTGCAGTAGAGCCCTCAATCCCAGCTACTCTCAGCTCTGATGATTTCCTCCTATTTTTAACCATCCATCCATCCATTTTCTACCGCTTGTTCCCTTTCGGGGTCGCGGGTGACTGGAGCCTATCCCAGTGACTTCGGGCCTTAGGCGGGGTACACCCTGGACAGTGGCCAACTTGTCGCAGGGCCTATTTTTAACAATAAAATAAAAACAATCAGAGATAAATTAGATGAAATTACCCCCGCTATTAGCCCTGAACAAGCCCAAGCTGTAAATCTAACGTCCCATATAAATCCATCAGTAAATTTAGAAAGGTTCACAGCTGTTGATCAAGCAGAGATAACTTCAGCCATTATGTCCTCTAAAAGCTCAACTTGTGTCCTAGACCCCATTCCAAGCAGACTCCTCAAAGACATTCTCCCCCTAATTATAACCGTATACTTAATATAATAAATACTTCACTCGAAAGTGGCTATGTTCCACAGTACTCCAAACATGCAGTCATTAAACCTTTTCTGAAAAAGCCTAACCTAGATCCCGACCTATTGGTAAACTACAGACCTATTTCAAATCTTCAAAAAGTTGTAGTAAAACAGCTTTGTCGCCACCTACAGGACAATAACTTATTTGAAGTTTTCCAGTCAGGGTTCAGAGCCCACCACAGCACTGAAACTGCACTAGTTAAAGTCACAAACGGTTTGTTATTAGCCGCTGATGATGGACTGGTCTCAATCCTGGTCCTGTTGGACCTCAGCGCAGCGTTTGACACCATCGACCACAACATTCTACTGCAGATGTTAGAATTTGATGTAGGTGTTGGAGGAACAGCCCTCAGCTGGTTTAAATCCTATTCATCTGATAGGTACCAATTTGTTAATGTAAACCAGAGCTCCTCACCTTGCTCTAAAGTAATTTACGGTGTGCCACAGGGTTCAGTACTCGGTCCAATTCTTACTACTCTTTATATGCTGCCGTTAGGCAACTTTATTAGAAAGCATGGCATTAACTTCCATGCTATCTGCTATGCAGATGACACTCAGCTGTATTTATCAATGAAACCTGATCAGAGCGATCAAGTAGACAGACTTAGTGCTTGTGTGAAGGAGATAAAAACCTGGATGACACTTAACTACCTGCTTCTTAACCCTGATAAAACTGAGGTCATTGTGCTTGGCCCTAAACATCTACGAGACGCTCTATCTGAGCAGATAGTCACACTGGACAATGTCAGTGTAGCCTCCAGTTCTACTGTCCTCCTGGTCAAATAAGACTCCGAGGTTTCTTCTCGGAGACTTATTTGACCAGGAGCTCTCATTTAAAGCTCATATAAATCAAGCTTGTAAAACAGCCTATTTCCATTTGCGCAACATAGCCAAAATCAGAAGAGTCCTGCCTAAAAGAGATGCTGAAAAACGTATCCATGCATTTGTAACGACTAGATTAGACTACTGTAACTCCTGCTCGCAGCGTGTCCTAAAAGCTCCATAAAAAGCTTTCAACTGGTTCAAAATGCAGCAGCAAGATTACTAACAGGAACAAAAAGAAGAGAGCACATTACGCCAGTGCTGAAGTCTCTTCACTGGCTCCCCGTCGAGTTTAGAATCAAATTTAAAATTCTACTCCTGACCTACAAAGCCATAAATGACATGGCCCCATCCTACCTCAAAGATGCTATAGTACCATATCATCGAAAGAGAGCTCTTCGCTCTCAGAATGCTGGCCTTCTGGTGGTCCCAAGAGTCTCTAAAAGTACTGTAGGAGGTAGAGCGTTTAGCTACCAAGCTCCTGTGTTATGGAATCAGCTCCCGACCCATGTTAAATATGCTGACACAGTCTCTTCATTTAAGTCCAGGCTTAAAACGTTCCTCTTCGAAATCGCTTATGGTCAGACTAGTTAGGAACAGAAACATAAACCCACAGCTTTAGCTACGCTGCCCTAGGAGTAACTATGCGGGGGGAAGTATGACAGCTTGAGCACTATCCTCTTCTTCTGACTACTTATGCTATCAAACAATATTTATTTTTTAATTCCACTTGCAAACTGTTCACCGCCTTCTTTTTCTTTCTCTCACTCCTGAGGACCTGTGGACCCAGATGCCCCTCTCCTGGTGAAGTGGTCCCTGCCCTGTGTGGACGGTCCCTCATCTGCCTGAGGAGTGGGTCCAGCTCGCCTCCGACGGTCCCTCATCTGCCTGAAGAGTGGGTCCAGCTGGACTCCGACGGTCCATCATCTGCCTGAAGAGTGGGTCCAGCTGGACTCCGACGGTCCCTCATCTGCCTGAAGAGTGGGTCCAGTTCGCCTCAGTCGGTCCCTCATCTGCCTGAAGAGTGGGTCCAGTTCGCCTCAGTCGGTCCCTCATCTGCTTGAAGAGTGGGTCCAGTTCGCCTCAGTCGGTCCCTCATCTGCTTGAAGAGTGGGTCCAGTTCGCCTCAGTCGGTCCCTCATCTGCCTGAAGAGTGGGTCCAGCTCCAGTCTCCTCGTGTCCGTCTGTCCGTCTGTGAGAGTCAGATCTCTCCTTCACTGGAACTCCTCCAGGTTTCTACGCTTTTTTCCCAAAGAGGTTTTTTTTGTAGTTTTTCCTGGCCGAGAAGGAGAGTCTAAGGACAGAGGACCCTGGGACATCGTCCCTCGCCACCACAGACATTGTCTGACTCCCTCGCCACCACAGACATTGTCTGACTTCATCGCCACCACAGACATTGTTGATTCATTTCTCCCTGTGGCCCTCAGAGGCAACTGTTGTTGTGATTTTGGGCCTTACAAAAATAAATTGATTTGATTTGATATGATTTGACAACATGAAATTGTTTTTGTTTTGGCCACTGCAGTTGTCACAATGAAGATCCACATATTTTTCTCCAACACCGAAGTTGTTGAAGAAATGATGCATGTAGCTTATGACTTCATTGCTTCCCTTACTTGACGACATGCCTTCGTCAATCAGGAAATTGACCTGCTTCTGCATCCCTTCACAGGAGACACCAAAAAGGCCACATTTTCGTGGAGTCAGGAAATACATTGGCCTCGGCTGCAGAGGGTTTGACGGAAAGTGTATCTGTAGTAGACAGAGAGAGAGAAAGGAGATTAGATTAATACATATGACATTTGATTAAGACGTATATGTTTCTATAATTGCTATTCTGCATTTGCACTATTATTAGTACCTGCTGTGCAAAGTCGAAGCTGTAATGCATCCTGATGTCTTTGCTTGCTGGCGGTGAGGGTCTGAAAGACAGCACATTAGATTCTGTTGTCTGTCTGCAGGCAACAATCAAAGTGTTGTAAAAAGTCCTCTCATTTTGCACAAGGGCAAGATGATGCACTTGCTTCTGGACCACTTCAGATTTTCTTTCATCTGGGACATTTGCACTTTGTATCAGCTGCTCGTTGTTGCTCTGACACTGCCAACAGAGATCTGTGCGTGGCCTGCAGCTTCTGATGTGTGGGAGAAGCTGTTTCCACAGTGATCTGAAGCTTGATTTACAAACTGCAGGCTCGCCTAAAAAACAGATGTTGCTTATGGTTAATTATACTCTAATCATTAAAACATGAAAATCACCAAAATAATGTTTTACACTTACCACGCTCCTTAGCAGACTTCACATAGAGACGCCATACTGAGGCCTTAGTCACATGGGTTGGGAGCAACTTCACATGCCGGATGTCGGCCAGGTAGCATTATGGAATGGACTTCTGCATAGTTTTTGATAAACTCTACAACGGTGTGGATGACTTCATGGCTGATGAACCTGCGTGAATGTGGCTGTGGCTGTGCGCACTTCTTCCTCAACCGTGGTGTTGCTCCATTTTCGTCATAGTGTTTGATTATGTCAGTCAGGGTGCCTTTGCCAATTCTGAAAAGGGGGGAAAAAAATAAGGACTAGGGTTAACAGTAATATGGGAATAACACGCTTCACAGATAACAGTTCATATTGTGACGTTTACGTTGTATTTAAGATGCAAAACGCAGAGATATGATGGGGCATCAGCCCTCGGCTAGTTGGGCTAGCTAGCTCGCTTGTGATAACATGGCTCGTACAAACGCTTGCAGAACAGCACATCAAAACAGGCACTTTCAAGCGTGTTTGTGATGCAAAGTATTCTGCATTATTCACATTGTGACGTTTACGTTGTATTTAAGATGCAAAACGCGGAGATAATGATGGGGCATCAGCCCTCGGTTAGCGGGGCTAGCTAGCTCGCTTGTGATAACATGGCTCGTAAAAGCACAAACACAAATGCCCGTAGCAAAAGCACAAACACTAGCAGAACAGGAACTTTCAACATAACATGGGCCGTATGTTACACAAGCAGTACTTACGCCATGAGGAACAGGAATGTATTTCTGCAGACTTCTGTGCCTCCTATGAAATAGCTTGTCCGGGCAGCCTTCCTCCCTTCGTCTTGAACTTTTTGGTTGACGTCGTCAGCTCAGAAGTGACGACAGAACGTCTGTTTGCTTCTATATGTCGGATAATCCTCATGTCTTGCCACTGTCTTTCTGCTGCTAATGAATCGCTCCGTAGCTTGTACATCAGTTCCGGAGTTAGTCCGTTGCAACACGATTCTCTTGAGAGCAGAGAATTTTCTGTTCTTCTTGCGTAACATTTGAAGTCAAAGTTACGGATTTTTTCCATCTCTTCTTTTTCCCCTGCAAATGTAACCGTGGCAATAGCGTCCACTATTTCACGCTCAAGCTCTTCGGCGTGACCGGGCGCTCCTTCCTCATCTTCGTCCTCATCTAAGGTCAGCTTTGACTAGGGATGTTTTCCAGTTGGATGAAATTGCATTCGTCATCTGTGAGCTCATCTTCAGATTCAGAACTTAGATAGTCATCTGTATAAGCTGACTTTTCGCAGACATAATCCAAAAGCGTGGAGCTGTAACAACCGCGGTTAAGCTCGAAAGCGATTGCAGCTTTATCCATTATTCAACTAATGCTACACAGCGCATGTTGCTGCTTATTAAGTAGCCATGCGGCTGGCCGCCCAGCCCATTGGCTAACTACAATAGCGCAGCTGTTCATAGGGAAATGAGGCCACACCCCTCAGCGCGTCCAGAGAGCACCCGAAAACACCACACTTTAAACGGCTTTATTTATGCTTTTAATGCTGCAAATACTGTTATCTGATACATCGAATGGCTGGTCCATAACTTCAACTAGCACATTCTGCAAAAAAACGAAAATCACAAATTTGGGGGGAAAAAAGTAAAACACTGTTTATCTCAGTTTCACGGAGGCCGACATGTACCGGCATTTACGGTGACTCGGCACATATATTATCTTATCAAATGTCACATCTCTTAATCTAATTCCTTCCCTCCCTCCCTCTGTCTTCTACAGATACACTTTCCCTCAAACCCTCGGCAGCCGTGCAGCACCGAGCGATGCGCGCGGGCAGCACAGAGCGATGCGCGCGGGTAGCACAGAGCGATGCGCGCGGGCAGCACAGAGCGACGCGCGGGCAGCACGGAGCGACGGAAATATTTTGCCGTCTCATTGCGACAAATGGCAATAAACCCTATTCCGATTCTGATTCTGATTCTTTGATGCTATTCTGGGCCTTTTGTAATCCAAGTATTTCCATTTTAATATAGTTACTTCTAATTCTGATTCAAGTCCAGGGCTTGAATGGGGCTTTTTGGTTGATGTTGTCATCTCAGAAGTGACGACAGTACGTCTGTTTGCCTCAATATGTCCAATTATCCTCATATCTTGCCACTCTCTTTCTGCTGCTAGAGAATCGCTCCGTAGATTGTACATCAATTCTGGAAATAGTTTGTTGCTACACGATTCTCTTGAGAGCAGAGAATTTTCTGTTCTTCTTGCGTAACATTTGAAGTCAAAGTTACGGATTTTTTCCATCTCTTCTTTTTTCCCTGCAAATGTAACCGTGGCAATAGCGTCTGTTATGTCACGCTCCAGCTCTTCGCCGTCACCGGGCGCTTCTTCCTCATCTTCGTCCTCGTCTAAGGTCAGCTTTGACTAGGGATGTTTTCCAGTTGGATGAAATCGCTTTTGTCATCTGTGCACTCATCTTCAGATTCAGAACTTAGATAGTCATCTGTATAAGCTGACTTGTCGCAGAAGTAATCCAAAAGAGTGGAGCTGTAACAACCCTGGTTAAGCTTGTTTTCAATAGCAGCTTGATCCATGATACAAACAATGCTACACAGGGCGTGTTGCTAATTGTTAAGTAGCCATGCGGCTGGCCGCCCATTGGCTGACTACAATAACGCAGCTGTTCACAGGGAAATTAGGTCACACCCCTCCACGCGTCGAGAGGGGAGCAGAAACTACCACACTTTAACGGCTTTATTTATGCTTTTAATGCTGCAAATACTGTTATCTGATACATCGAATGGCTGCTCCATAACTTCAACTAGCACATTCTGCAAAAAAACGAAAATCACACATTTGAAAGAAAAAATCTTATTTTGGCTTTATCTCAGTTTCACCGAGGCCGACTTGCATATGTGTTTGATGTCTAATGTTTCCCGATGCATCCCAAAAAAAAAAGAGTACTACTCTACATCCTATTAAAACAATGACTGTATAAACTAACCACATAAACCAACCTATAACCTCATAAACCAACCTCCCTCTCTTGGACTGGGGAGCACCCAGCCCACCTGAAAAAAAGCAATGTAAGCATGTGTGTCACCAAACAGGACCCTGGAGAGTGCACGTGTAAGAAGACCACCAGACCATCTCTAAGCCAGGTGGCTCAGAGATCTACCGAGTCCTAAAACCAGCACTCAAACGGAGTCTACAACACAGAAATGTTTAGCAGAAGCACAGGAAAACCATAAATGTAAAAAGTTCAATGAGAAGGAAATGTTCTTTTGAGAGTCTCTTGTGGGAGGGGTAATCTGAGATGTAGATGACGCTACAATTCTCCTTTATCCACCGGTGTCACTGCGAGGGAGGTCCTGGCTTTGACAGTGAATGGACCAGACCAGCGAGGTTCAGTCCAAGATCTCCGGAGCACTTTCAGGAGAACCTTGCCTGGCAGAGGTTCAGCCGGAGCCAGGACCGCGTCCTTGTGGATCTGGGTGGAAAGACTAGATGCCAAAGGCATGTAATTGAGAAAACAGAAAAGATGTCACAGTCAACAGTTCAATGGGGAGTGTCCCGTTGCCCTGCAAACGGTCTGTTTTACTGTAAGCAGAGCAAGGGGTAATTAATCAAGCCAATTCATGTCAGTGAAAACCATAATTTTGCCAAACGTAATTTTAATTAAAGGGAGTGTCCACAGAGCCGCGAAACTGCCATGTTATTTTGTGCCGCGGCTCCTGAAACTGCTGGGCTATTTGACCACGCCAGGTTAGGGTTAGGTCTTAGGGTTAGGTCTTGGGGTTAGGGTTAAGGTTAGGGTTAGGGTTAAGGTTAGGGTTAGCCATGAGCAGGGCCGGCCCAGCCTATAAGCGAACTAAGCAGCCGCGTAGGGCCCCGAGGCTTTAATAGGGCCCCCAATCTGGCAACCCGTTTTATGCGAAGTGCAAGCGCAGCGTGCGCAACTAGTGTAGTAGCGCTGCTGGCGCGGCAGCGCACACAGCGCAGCAGCGCACACAGCGGTAACATAATACGCACAAACCGCATTTATTTGTAATGACAATCTGGCAACCAAGGCACCAAACCTGCGCTGATTGGGCAACTTCATTGTGCGCGAGGAGAACGAGAGCAAAACATAAACACAACAGAACGTGGTCCCTGCGTGGTCCTCATGTCTAGAGGAATATATCCCCCCGATGCCGAAAAACGAAAGAAGAAACTTCTTGACGATGTAAAGAAACTGCAAACTCAACAACACTCTCCAGGTATTGAACTTCTCTTACAAAGAGACGGTTAATGCTGCTGTTTGAAACAACACGATTCTGTCACGTTAGTTCGCTCAGGCTGGAGGCGACGAGAGCTCTGCCCCGCGCATAATATGTGTCTGAATGAAAGATAATAAGCTTAACATTTACACCAGCCCCGTAGTGTTAGCTGCAGGTGAGGCCGGGGAGGGGCGTCTGTGCCCCGGGTCACTAAGCGGCGGAGATCCGGTCGAGCGCCGTCTCATCCGGAGACTTTGGAGTGAACAGTGTGCGGCCCCTGTCCCGGGCCCCTGTGCAGCCTCAGTTAGAGATGAGCGGGTTTGAGTTTGCGTCTCTCTCTCTCACATCACCATGTGTGAGATCAATCGTGACTCGTGATGTCTGTTTTACTTTGACTTCTTAACGTGGAATGAGAGGAATGTAAAGGTTTATGCACGTAAGGTCCATCAGCCAATCACATCGCAGCATTGTTTCATGCAGGAGTCCAGTGTGTGATGTTCTGATCAGAACAAACATTTATATTGTAATTCACTTTTAATAGAGCAATAAAACATTTAAATTTATTTAAAAAGCATCATTAGACTATTTGTTATAAATTATAATAAATTGAATTGAAGTGAAAAATAACCAGACATATTATGATTACGTCTGTTATAGAATAATACTATATATTTTTATACAAAAGTGGCAAAGTTGCAGAAAAGCAGTCTCTTCACTATAGCTAGGTTTGGACCTTCACTTCTAGTTCTGTTCATTCTCTGGGAATAATATGTTTGCACTGTTTTATCAGTGTTAATTGTTAATCAAGCAATGCTTATGCCATTTGTTTAATTTAATATAACTTGTTTTGTCACTTTGGCAAGCAGGAACAGTTGGGAACAGTAAAAGATAAATTAGTAAGGACAACTATTACTTTTACATTTTCAGTTAAAATGAATCAATTTGACCATAATTATTTTTCATAGCCAATATTGTATTGAGTAATTAAGTAAACTAATGTATTAATAACTGGCTTTAATCATTTTATCATCATTTTATAGCATTTCAACCTCAACATTTTACTCTTACTTTAGCCGGCTGGACCACATTAAAATGCAGCAGAATACCCAAAAAGGTCTTAAAATCTCTGGGGGAGAGCCCCCCCTGTTCATTAATTTAAACTAATGTGCTAATGTGGCTGTAGACTTTTAATGCCCACAAATACGCCCAAAAACATATCTGGGATGTGTGTTATTTGTACAGGGAGTAGAGGTGATGTCAGCGGAATACCAAGTTGCATTGTGGGATTTAAGTTAGCAATATTTGACCTTGTGAGGTGTTGAGAATAAACTAACTGGCAAACGGATGCCCTGGAGTTTTGGTGCTCTTTGTTTGCGTTGAAGAAAGTTCCCATATGTGAATTGTTTACAGACAATGGCAATAAAACTGATTCTGATGACGTGGTGAGGGGCCCCCAAAAATGTTTTCGCTTAGGGCCCCCTGAAGGCTTGGGCCGGCCCTGGCCATGAGGCTATATGGCAGTGCCGCGGTTCCTGAAACTGCTGGGCCATTTGACCGCGCCGCGGCTCTGCAGTCACGGCCTTAATTAAAATAAAAATGTAATTGAAAAATAATTTTAGAGTGCCATTGAAGCGTTCGAAATTTCCTTTGGGACTGGGGATGATAACAATGCCAAAAGACGTGTCGAAGGCCACACATGGCAACAACAGTGTGCAGATAAACATTCTTAATCAGATTTGATTCAAAGCTAGGATATGCTTTTGGCCAGTGGGAGAATAAGTCAATTATAGTCAAAAGGAAACATTTGTCACAAACTTTGGTACTGTTGGTTCTAATTACTGAGAATAACAGGACAAGATTCTGGTCGTTATAATAAAAATGTTTATTCCCTACGATTACAAAACTAACAGATTAAAACGCATGTCATGTCCCTCAAGTTCCCATCAGACATCTGTGCTCCTCATCTGGGGGCTTCTCACACACAGGACAAAGAATATGAATATTCATAAGAAGGTGGATCTTTTCTGGCACCTCTTGGTACCAGGCTGTACCTTCCAGGACATCCTAATATGGTCGTGAGATGCGACCCTTGACCCAGACAGAGAAGCTGGGGGAGCAGATACAGACCAAGCAGAGCAAAGAATGTGCAGTGTGTGTGTGTGTGTGTGTGTGTGTGTGTGCGTGTGTCCAGTCTGCAATAACAATGAAAGGTATATTAATGCATTACAATATTAAATGCTTATTAATTCCTTCAGTACTCACGTTCATAAAATAATTTGTGGGCGGTACCAGGGTGAGGCGAACATTAATTGCAGTGGGGTTTAACATGTGACAGACTTGGGCGTCAGTTAATGCAGCGTCTAGCAGCGGTCCAGTGAGAAGAAAAGGCTTCCCTTTGGGACCCCGCCAGAGGCCAGTGTCACCTTGGTAACAATGATAGAGTCATTGTCAAAGCTTAGGCTTTGACAATGACTTCAGTAGATAATGTAGATAGCAGCAGTGTGGAGAGCAGAAAGTTACTCACCATCCAACAGCGTCTGAGGCGATATAACCCGGCGCTCTCCTGGCCAGGCAGTCTGCTGCCTCAGTGCCCCTGGAAACAAAGTCGTGCCCTTTCATTCCATTTTTCCATCACATGAGTCAAGATTCTTAATCTTTTTTTAAATTAATAAATTCATTATTAATCAATCAATCAATCATCCATCAATCAATCAATCAATCAATCAATCATCAATCAATTAACCAATCAATCAACAAATATTTATTTAGTAAATTTTGTTTGTTTATTTATTGATTCATTGATTTATTTTCAATCTTATAACCTATATATTTTTTATCCTATAGCATATTTGAATTGTTTTATCTTTTTGACTTATATAAGTTTCTTCTTCATCATTATTTTATGTTGCACTAAATCATCAAAGTACACAACACAAGTACACAAGTACACAACATGGGTTAGGGGTAAAGCCCCGCCCTCCGAGTTACTCCAAGCCCCCACCTTTTTTCTTTCCCTGCCTGTCCCTATCTCTCCCTTCAAGAAGATTTTCCCTTTTCTTCTTTTTTCTTATTTCTCTATCCCATTTTCCGTGGAATTTTGTGTCTGCACATTCTTTGTTGAATTCTTCGTCGATATCGCTGAAGTCCCTGACTTCAAAATAAAATTCTGGGGGCCTCACTTCCCAAGGTACTAAAACCTCACAACCACAGAATCACATCTTATTCTTGTCACCCGAAGTCCCTGACTTCTGAGGAACTTAAATCCTCTATGGACTCTAAGGACCCTGTCCTTTTCTCTAAGGACAATGTCCTTTTCTAAGGACCCTGTCCTTTTTCTCTCTCACACTGCGCAGTGTTTTATTCAACAACGTCCAGTCTTGACACAACAATCCGGGGTTTGGACCCAGGTTAATTCCACAACAAGTTCAATTTATCAATTTAGGCAGTATTTCAATAAAGTGACCTTAAACTTATTCAACATCTGTTATTCCACATTCAACATTCAACAACAGTAACATACTTTAGACAAGACAAATCATCACAACATTTCCACAATTGTAAAATAGCAGTGCAAAAATCAAAAATCCCGCAGAGCAAACCATTAAATAACAACTATAAAATTTGCAAAAAATCCAATCCTTTAAATTTTTCAAAATGTTTCAGAAAAAGTAACAAAAAAACAACAAAAAATCCCTGACCCTATTTACGCGCCAGAAAATGTATTTTAAAAAATGGTAAATGGTCACATTTATATAGCGCTTTTCTACCGTCAAGGTACTCAAAGCGCTTTACATCAAATTTACGAGTGTCCTATAAATTTGGGACGGACTATTCAACATCCAACACATACCTCCTCCAAATTTATAGAAAAGGTTTTCTCTTTACCTTTAAATGTTGCCGCGATCTTCTCTGGCACCAGCCGTACAAGGCTGTACCTTCCAGGACATCCTAATATGGTCATGTGACCCTTGACCCAGACAGAGAAGTTGGGGGAGAAGCAGACACAAGCAGACAGAGCAAGAATTTGGAGTGTGTGTGTGTGTGTGTGCGTGTGTCCAGTATGCAATAACAATTAAAGGTATATTAATGCATTACAATATTAAATGCTTATTAATTACAACAATAGAGATGCCGTCCAGTATCACAACGACTCCAAAATCCTCAAAAGTTTATACACATGACTCTTAATAATAGGTTTGATTTCATATTTGTTTAACTCAACCGTCGCATCAATTGATTTTTAGCTTTTAGCCAGAGAATCAGCCACTTTGTTACCATCCATCACCATGTGTGCAGGAACCCAAATAAAGGAAACCCTCACATCCTTCCTGGACAGAGTATAAGACAGAAGATGCTATATAAAACATCTTGTCTGCAATCCGACTTCCCAGATTTAAAGGTTGAATGGACGATTTTTTTGGCCCAAATCTGAGTCTTATTTCCTCGTGGCGTGGACTGCCAATTAGTCCTGCCACGTATCAATCATAAAACGCACCTACCGCTCACCTGCAGCCACGTGCGGCTCGTCCCCATGAGCAGTACGTTTCCGCGTGTCTAAGCGCATTGAAACAGATCAACTACTCACCAAACGGTCTGCTTCATCTTCACTGTAAATCTCTATTAAAACACTGTTTCTTTCTCAAATCACCTCTGTCACGCATAATGTGCACACATTTCTCCAAATGTCTCGCGCTCCCCTAATGTCTCGCGCTGAGTTAGCATTAGCCTCAGCGTTAGCCTCAGAGTTAGTGTTAGCCTCATAGTGTTAGCCTCATAGTGTTAGCCTCAGCGTAAGTGTTAGCCTCATAGTGTTAGCCTCAGCGTAAGTGTTAGCCTCATAGTGTTAGCCTCAGCGTAAGGGTTAGCCTCAGAGTTAGCATTAGCCTCAGCGTTAGCCTCAGAGTTAGTGTTAGTCTCAAATCTCACAAACTCTGAAAAACCAGGAATGTTTTGGCAACTGAAACCGCCCAAATACACATGAGTAACAACAATGAATTTCTTAAATCTACTCGACAAAAAAGCACCAAAAACATTGGAGGTTTAACGGTGGCTGCCCACGAGTCCGAAGGTTCACTGGTCTGAAGGTTCACTAGTCCGGAAATTCAGAATTTTTAAGGTTCACTAGTCCGAAGGTTCGCTAGTCCGAAGGTGTGTGTCCGTGCAGCGGGCTCTCCTCGCTTTGCCCTACACACTGGCTTTTAAAGACTTTTCTAGTGTTAATGCACTTTTTATGATTAAACTCACGTATTTTCCATAACCGACTTGTTTCTGTGCATAGCCTGAGCTCCTTATCGTATTATTAATGAATGAATTAACTCCGGGATTAAACTGTTTTCCAGTAGCCGCGGCGCGGTCAAATAGCCCAGCAGTTTCGGCCGCGCGCCGCGGCTCTGTAGACGCTCCCGTCTTGGCCAGCTGAATTTCCTTTTTGACTACCAATCCTACGGTGATCGGATCACGCGTATTTCTATACTTATAATCAAATGAAGGCATAGAGTGGATGATTCTGATCACGCATATTTCTTATGAACAAATGAGGGCATAAGGCGAAGGATTCAGATGTTCCCTTGTTATTTTTATGAACACAGTACAACTTGCTGTGCCACCTGTGAGCAGCTGGTGCACTAAACGTGACGAGCTCCAGTGCGTGTCTTCGTGCTTCGTGCACATTTTACAGACTGACTACATCCCGATGCCTCTATGCACCTTCACTTTAGCCTATGAGGAACCTTCAGACTAGTGAACCTTCGGACCAGTGAATCTTCGGACCAGTGAACCTTCGGACTCGTGGGGGGTAACCGGTTTAACAGGAAAATGCTTGTTTTGTTTCGCTAAGCGTCACAAATTCTAAAGTAATTAGTGAACTTTTGAAACTAGATGTTGAAGTTAAATATTGATCTGGTTATTATACAGTTTTTGTTTTTTTAATCGATCAGACACAAATGTCTATATTTCGGGACAAATTCCACTCAGTGATCAATCGCTCTGCTTATATCAGCACAACCGTATATTCAGTTTCAAGCCTTAAAGTGCCTCTGACAGGTTGGACTAATCATTAAACTAAATACCGTTACAATAAATATATTTAACATTTTGCTTAAAATCATACACATTTTCATCCCAGAATAGCATTTTTTTTTTTTTTAATAAGTTTACTTCCTATTTCTAATTGATGACATCACATTAGAAAATTACCTGGAGAGTTAAAAAAGTAGTTTTTTGTGTGTAAATTCTGCAAACTTTGGATGGAATGGGTCTCCCTTGTGTGATATTTTCTACAGATTTTGGAACTTTTTCTCCACTGTTTGGTCACATGGCGGTGCGGTTTGCCTTATGTGAGCGTTAACAAGATGTGCTTTTGTGCTCGTTGTTGTTTTTGGCTACAGGAGTTATTGCTGAACTGCTTTGGTAAGGACAATTTGTTTGATTAAATATTGTTTATTCAATCAATGTAATGAAGTGGACTGTATTTAGTTTTTTGTCCTCTTGCAGAGGTGCCACTGCCGTTTTTTGGACATCGTCCAGGAGCAACCACTGGTGGATTCAACATCATCAACCAGTTTATCCTTTGCTGTTAAAGTGAAACTGAACTTGACTGATTTGAAAAAGAAAAAAAAAAGTGACCAAAGTGATCACTCTGATGCAGAGGACCCACAGTCAATGGACAACGGTAATGAAAATGACAATCAAACTGCTGATGTGTTACAACAAATAAGGGAGTTAGCCAAAAGACAGGAAGAAGTCAAGACCGCCATGTCCACTTTTAAAACTGAGCCTACAAGGTCATATGTCTATGTACCCAGAGAAAAGTATATTTCACCATTTAGTGGAGATATTGATAATGATGGCAGGTGTGTGGATGAGTTTATTGAGGAGATAGACAGAGCGCTTTCTGCTAGAAATCAATCTGTACCTGAACAGTTTTATTTTGTCATGTCACTCTTGAGGGGCTCTGCATTAGATGAAGTGCGGTTGCGCAAAGCTGATGGTGTTGACGCACACCTACTTGTCTATCTCAGAGAGGCTTTTGGTGACAAACGTAGTGCTTCCCAGCTTCTACAAAGTTTTTACAACTGTAAATAGAAAGGACATATGTAGTTTTTTCACAACCCCTTACTACTGTGTCAAAACAACATCCTACCGCTATTGCAGATGAAAAGGCAGTGTTAAGGGAAATGTTTGTGGAGGGGGTTAGAGAACCTCCATTGAGGAAAGAACTCAAAAAGTATGTGCGAACTAATCCATCGTCTACTTTTATTGAAGTTCGGGAGGAAGCTTATTTGTGGTCCACAGAGGGTCCAGTCCCGGGTGTCAAAGTAGTCAGGCCTAAAATCCACCTGAAGGCACTTAAAGAGCAATCTAGCGAGCGGTCTGCCTCAGTTGTTAATGTTCTAAAAGTGCTCGTTGAACAAGGTAAAGTTAAAACTAGTGATGCATACCCAAACCCACGTTCAGGTTCAGGTCCGGATTCAAATCCAGAGGTTTAGGTTCAGGTCCGGACCTAATGAGTCCGGATCTAAACCCATGCCATATTTGCATAATGTTATAACAGCATAACACAAGCTACTTGGCTACATTCACTAGCAAGGACCACAACCCCAGATACGATGCAAAGTGTTTATTGGCTGATGAGAAAAAATTAACAACACAAATGTACAGAAGTTGATGCCGTTTTGGGGCTTCTTGCGATGAGGGCTGAAGGCTCCCGGGCCTCGATACCCCCAAAAGAAGCTTAACAGAGGCAGCGCCAATTGGCAGGCTGGAGAACGCGGAGGTAATGGTGGGTGTAGACCTTGAATGCCATAGGGAACCAGTCCTCATGATATAATGAGGTGGTCAACAACTCCTTAACTTTAAGTAAAGGATGAATCTGGCCTTGGTCGGTAGTGAGGATTGAGTCCTGAGGGGAAGTGCCACTGGACAACCAGTACACGAGGTCCGGGAAGATTGCAAAGGTGCTCAGAATATATTTAGCTTGATCAAGTCAAACGTATTTGAACTACCACTGTGGTCCTGCTTGGTTTAGGGGAAGACTAACTGTAGGTTGGAGATCCTTGATGCCAGGGTGAGGAGAACTGTTGTGGACAAGGCAACCTCTGAGCAGGGGAACAAACCTGGAAAACAAAAGGAACATGCCAATGCAGACTTTAATGACCATCGTCGTTTGGTCTCTTGACAGAACGGCGAGGGAATCATCAAGTTTAAGTTTCACACGTGAAACTTAAACTCTTCCCTCTCAAAATGCTCTTCCCTATCAAAATGCTGGCCTGAGAGCCTCTAAAAGCACAGTAGGAGGTAGAGCGTTTAGCTCCGAAGCTCCTGTGTTATGGAATCAGCTCCGGTCCATGTTAAATATGCTGACACAGTCTCTTCATTTAAGTCCAGGCTTAAAACGTTCCTCTTTGAAATGACTTATGGTCAGACTAGTTAGGAACAGAAATATGAACCAAATTTCAGCTCCGCTGCCCTAGGAGCAACTATGGGGGAAGTATGGTTCCCCCCGTTGAGCACTATCCTCTTCTTCTGACTACTTATTCTATCAACAATAATTAATATTTAATTCCACTTGCAAACTATTCATTGCCTTTCTTTTTCTTTTTCTCACTCCTGAGGACCTGCAGACCCAGATGCTCCTCTCCTGGTGAAGCTGTCTCCCCCCGTATGGACAGTCCTTCATCTGCCTAGAAGAGCTGGTTCTCCTCCTCAAGAGCTGGTTCTCCTGCTGCGGAACTGATGGAGTCACATCCCTCCTTCACTGTGGAACTCCTCCAGGTTTCTATTTTTTCCCAAGGAGGTTTTTTGTAGCTTTTCCTGGTCAAAAAGGCGGGTCTAAGGACAGAGGACTCAGGCCCTGCAGACATTACTTAATCCGTTTTTCACTGTGGCCCTCAGAGGCAACAGTTGTTGTGATTTTGGGCGTCACAAAAATAAATTGTATTGAATTGAATTGTCTGTAGATAAGTATCATTTTGAGTTCTAAAACATGAGATGTCAAAGCAAAAGTTCTCAAGAGCATGTTCAAAGAACAGAATGTGTCCTTAAAGTAATCTTCATTGTTTGCTTTTGAAAATACGCTTTTGTACATTATTGCATTGGTATTTGACGTGATATGGAAGGAGTACTTTTACGGACTACGACAGAGTCTGAGGACTACGACAAAGTCTGAGGAATAAAGTCTGGCGGTAATGCAACACTTGGATGCCAACCGCCATAAAACAACAACAACAACAACAACAACAACATGTCAGCTTCATAGAGTATTGACACCCATTTTCATAAAGAATGCCTACTCCTTCCTTCACAGTGGGAAGTGAAGCAGGGAGTGGCTGTTAATCAGACATAAAAATGAGAAAACCACGATTGCACCAAATGAAAAGCACAAGGGTATCAGCTTGTGTGCCTTCTGCTGTAAACCGAAACACTCATACTTCTATAAGTTATTTTGAATAGGGATGTCCTGATCAGGTTTTTTTGGCCCCGATCCGATTCCGAGTAATCTGATTTTGAGTATCTGCCGATACCGAGTCCCGATCCGATACTTTTGTAACACAAAATGCAACATAAACAGGTTGTCCCCAGTCTTTATTTTATTTATTAACACTTTAACAGTGCACCTTTCTTTGATGTAGCTTGAATAAGAAATAATAGTGCAAAATTTGAATTAAATAAAAATAGCAGCTCAACTTAATATACCCAGCAGCATGTGAATAAATAAGCAAAGTGTGTATTAAATGAGTGTGTCATAAAGTCAGTCCATAGTGTGCTTTTCAGAACTGCACTCTTAATACTCTGAATGTCGAGAGTAAGCCAGGGGCCAGTGTTTTGAGCCTCACGGTCGCCACGGTGTCTATCAGGCCGCGTTGGGAAAGTCCTCATGTACACAAAGTTGGCAAGAATGCGCGACACACTCGGCACCCCCGTCTCGCCCATGCCCTTCTTCATATTAGCTGCGTTGTCACGCAAAATTACATCCACCCGTTGCTTGTCAATGCTCCAGTTGTGGAGCATTTTTTCCTTACTCTGTATGATGCGCTCTGCTGCGACATGCAGGGTCGCACAGCGCAAAACAAACGTTTACTGCTGTAAAGTGTGGGCAAAATGTCGTGATCCTGTCTAATAAGAAGCTTGAAATGTATAGAGCTGATCAAACTAAAAAGAGTAAAATCGGGACGCGACATCCGATTTCGATCAAGTCTGAAACCACGTGATCGGGCCAGATTTCCGATCAAGTGATCGGATCGGGACATCCCTACTAAAAACAACAGAATCCTATTATTAAAATAAATCTTTTGGACATCCCCGCCTAAGACCCAAAGTCACTAGGATAGGCTCCAGTCACCCGCGACCCCTAACGGGATAAAGCAGTAGAAAATTAATGAAATGAATGGATCATTTGGACACCATAGCCATGTATTTTAACATTTTACAGACGATACATATGATAGAATGCACGTTAAGTGGAATGGAAAGCAGTTAAACAATATTCAGTCCATTTCTTTGCCAACAAAATGTGATGCAGTAAAGGGCACAAGAACTGAAGTGAAGCAGTGAATTCAGGGAGAGGAGGTTATATCACTGAGTCCGAAGAATGTCCCTAATTGTTATGGACTAACCAGAATCTATAGCTTTTGAAGAAATTGCTAAAATAAATACAGAGTACCAATAAGTACAGTGATTGTGGGTTATAATATATATATATATATATATATATATATATATATATATATATATATATATATATATATATATAACATTTGTATTAACCATTCTGATCTTAAAATAACTATAATCTGACTTGCATCCACACATTTATGTTAAATCGGTTAAAAACTGTATGATGTGGAACAAGTATGTTCTTCCAGGGGGCGCTATGTTACCAGAGACACTGTGGAGCCGTGGTTCCACAGCCAGAAGCCAATGAACACAGGCTCCGTGAAAGTGGTGTCAAACGTATGGATTAGCACTGAACTGCCCTAAGAGACGTCATAGAAGGAGACAGACTCAGAGTCCAGGAACACGCCAACACGCCCTGAGATGTATGACCGCGAGGAGGCGCTGGAGGACACCGCCGTTTCATTGTTGTTGTGGCGGACAGCAAAACCCGTCAGAGAGATCCTGAGACTCCAGGACTCATAGTCGATCCCAAACTCACATTTTCTCCTCTTTCCTCTGCGCTGAATATCTCTGTAGACAACGGCGACATCCACCACGCCCCCGCTCAACTCCACCTCCCAGTAACAGCAGCCAATCAGAGGAGAGGAGCTCAGGACCTGTGGCCACTCGAACCTGTGCGACGAATGTGGGCGGAGCTGCCTCTCTCTCACTGATGTCACGGCCCTTTGATCGTCCGAGAGCTGCAGGAACTCGTTCACCGTGTTTGGGTCCAGAGTCACGTGTGTGTAATCTAAAGACAAAACATGGTAATGACGGTGGTCACGTCTGAACAGAATCACATCGTGTGTCACTTACATTTACGCAGACCACTGCGCCCAAACGGCTCCAGTCTGAAACACAGATTGGCATTACACGTGATACACAACAGGGGGCAGTGTAGTCTCCCCTGGCAGACTGAAGTAGTCTCTCTGTGCACGGTGTTGGGAGAGACGACAGGACGGCTGAACCAGGTAAGCTTTGCGACTAAAACACCCGCTTTTAGTAACTTTAGTGTGCTCCGTATTTAAATCAAGTGTATGTTCATAGAAGCCCTTATCAACCGCTGGATTTTTAACGCGCAGGAAAACGTGGAATTTTGTGAGTCTGTCTGAGTTGTTTTTTTTGTGTCTTCTTGTTGTATTACGTTTCTATATATTAATTACCCGTATCAACCGGTTATTTATCTTAACAAAAGGTATTTAATCACGGTATTTATACAATTGATGAATGTACTAAAGTATTTACTGCATTGTTTGTAATTTAAAATAAATGAACTAAATGACATAGAAGCTAGCTAAGGTTTGGGTATTTTACTGACGGGCCTGTCTGTTAACCACAGGCCAGGTGTGCCTCGTGGGGTACCAGAACAAAAGATTGAATTGATGGCGAGCTGAGAACCAGCCTGGAACCGGAACCGAACCACAGCTGATACACTGAACTTTACAAACCCTTCAACATGAGCCACCTGCGGCTTATTCAGTCCGCCAGAACCCACCCAAAAAGACACCACTGACTTTGCAAACTCTCAAATCAGTCACAGCGCTATTTTCTGGACAATAGATAAACTCTGTTGCTTGCTCTTTCATGGACATTTTTTTGCTATTTCACTGAGATTTGCAAATGTTATTTAATATGTGTGTGTTTCCTACACTGGACGTTTTATTCTGAATATCGTGTTGAACGTTGACTGCTATTTATAAGACCATAGATTGTAAGCCTTTCAGTATTTCAGTAAATGAAACCATTGAACATCTGCAGTTTGTACATTTGTAAATATTTGTATAAATTGTATGTTGGTAAAAAATCACTGTAAAATATATAAGCCACACTTTCATTCACTCGTTTGTATTATTGCTTACACGCACCTCCCTGAGTCAAACCTACCTTCTGATCTGGCCCAGTGGCATATTGACACACTTGCTACATAAAGTACTCAGGTTTCACTAAAACCACTGAAACATATACAATAGGCTCCTCCCCCCTGGGGCCAGGACTCCGCTGAAAGATGCTGCATCCTGTTTAAGTAAAGTACCGGTAATCTTTGCATTTAGTCCAGTTCATTTTAAATGATTATTAATTGTAGTGATTCATTTGTCAAAATGTCTCAGTGCTCTGGTGGAGATGTTGGCACCAGTTAAACAGCTTTCAGGTGCTTCTTCAGACTGACTAAATATCGCAGTCCAAATTGAGCGCTACATTGAATTTGAGTACAGAGCCTACAGCCTGCAGGGGGCAGTGTGGTCTCACCTGACCCAGTCACCCACGACCCGAAAGGGAACAAGCGGTAGAAAATGGATGGATGGATGGAGACTGCAGGACGCATGGTGGTTTCACCTGACAGACTGCAGGACGCATGGTGGTTTCACCTGACAGACTGCAGGACGCATGGTGGTTTCACCTGACATAGTGCAGGGGGCATGGTGGTTTCACCTGACATAGTGCAGGGGGCATGGTGGTTTCACCTGACAGACTGCAGGGGGCATGGTGGTTTCACCTGACAGACTGCAGGACGCATGGTGGTTTCACCTGACAGACTGCAGGACGCATGGTGGTTTCACCTGACAGACTGCAGGACGCATGGTGGTTTCACCTGACAGACTGCAGGACGCATGGTGGTTTCACCTGACATAGTGCAGGGGGCATGGTGGTTTCACCTGACAGACTGCAGGACGCATGGTGGTTTCACCTGACAGACTGCAGGACGCATGGTGGTTTCACCTGACAGACTGCAGGACGCATGGTGGTTTCACCTGACATAGTGCAGGGGGCATGGTGGTTTCACCTGACATAGTGCAGGGGGCATGGTGGTTTCACCTGACATAGTGCAGGGGGCATGGTGGTTTCACCTGACAGACTGCAGGGGGCATGGTGGTTTCACCTGACAGACTGCAGGGGGCATGGTGGTTTCACCTGACAGACTGCAGGGGGCATGGTGGTTTCACCTGACAGACTGCAGGGGGCATGGTGGTTTCACCTGACAGACTGCAGGACGCATGGTGGTTTCACCTGACAGACTGCAGGACGCATGGTGGTTTCACCTGACATAGTGCAGGGGGCATGGTGGTTTCACCTGACATAGTGCAGGGGGCATGGTGGTTTCACCTGACAGACTGCAGGGGGCATGGTGGTTTCACCTGACAGACTGCAGGACGCATGGTGGTTTCACCTGACAGACTGCAGGACGCATGGTGGTTTCACCTGACAGACTGCAGGACGCATGGTGGTTTCACCTGACAGACTGCAGGACGCATGGTGGTTTCACCTGACAGAGTGCAGGGGGCATGGTGGTTTCACCTGACATAGTGCAGGGGGCATGGTGGTTTCACCTGACAGACTGCAGGGGGCATGGTGGTTTCACCTGACAGACTGCAGGGGGCATGGTGGTTTCACCTGACAGACTGCAGGGGGCATGGTGGTTTCACCTGACAGACTGCAGGGGGCATGGTGGTTTCACCTGACAGACTGCAGGACGCATGGTGGTTTCACCTGACATAGTGCAGGGGGCATGGTGGTTTCACCTGACAGACTGCAGGGGGCATGGTGGTTTCACCTGACAGACTGCAGGGGGCATGGTGGTTTCACCTGACAGACTGCAGGACGCATGGTGGTTTCACCTGACATAGTGCAGGGGGCATGGTGGTTTCACCTGACATAGTGCAGGGGGCATGGTGGTTTCACCTGACAGACTGCAGGGGGCAGTGTGGTTGGTCTCACCTGACAGACTGCAGGGGGCAGTGTGGTTGGTCTCACCTGACAGACTGCAGGACGCATGGTGGTTTCACCTGACAGACTGCAGGACGCATGGTGGTTTCACCTGACATAGTGCAGGGGGCATGGTGGTTTCACCTGACAGACTGCAGGGGGCATGGTGGTTTCACCTGACAGACTGCAGGACGCATGGTGGTTTCACCTGACAGACTGCAGGACGCATGGTGGTTTCACCTGACAGACTGCAGGACGCATGGTGGTTTCACCTGACAGACTGCAGGACGCATGGTGGTTTCACCTGACATAGTGCAGGGGGCATGGTGGTTTCACCTGACATAGTGCAGGGGGCATGGTGGTTTCACCTGACAGACTGCAGGACGCATGGTGGTTTCACCTGACAGACTGCAGGACGCATGGTGGTTTCACCTGACATAGTGCAGGGGGCATGGTGGTTTCACCTGACAGACTGCAGGACGCATGGTGGTTTCACCTGACAGACTGCAGGACGCATGGTGGTTTCACCTGACAGACTGCAGGACGCATGGTGGTTTCACCTGACATAGTGCAGGGGGCATGGTGGTTTCACCTGACATAGTGCAGGGGGCATGGTGGTTTCACCTGACAGACTGCAGGGGGCATGGTGGTTTCACCTGACAGACTGCAGGGGGCATGGTGGTTTCACCTGACAGACTGCAGGGGGCATGGTGGTTTCACCTGACAGACTGCAGGACGCATGGTGGTTTCACCTGACATAGTGCAGGGGGCAGTGTGGTTGGTCTCACCTGACAGACTGCAGGGGGCATGGTGGTTTCACCTGACAGACTGCAGGGGGCATGGTGGTTTCACCTGACAGAGTGCAGGGGGCATGGTGGTTTCACCTGACAGACTGCAGGACGCATGGTGGTTTCACCTGACAGACTGCAGGGGGCATGGTGGTTTCACCTGACAGACTGCAGGACGCATGGTGGTTTCACCTGACAGACTGCAGGGGGCAGTGTGGTTGGTCTCACCTGACAGACTGCAGGACGCATGGTGGTTTCACCTGACAGAGTGCAGGGGGCATGGTGGTTTCACCTGACAGACTGCAGGACGCATGGTGGTTTCACCTGACAGACTGCAGGGGGCAGTGTGGTTGGTCTCACCTGACAGACTGCAGGGGGCAGTGTGGATCATCCCGTAGAGCGGTCAGCTTCTCTGCTGAGGGTCCTGGATGGTTGTAGCTCAAGTCTAACACTCTCAGATGGGAGTGGGTGGAGCTTAGAGCTGAGGCCAGAGCAGTCCCGCCCCTTTCTGAGACCATACAGGCAGCCAGCCTAAAGACGCACAGCATTACACTCATGTGGACACAAGGGAAAGCTTTACGCTCATGTGGACACAGGGAGCAGCATATACTCATGTGGACACAAGAGACAGCGTTACACTCATGTGGACACAGGGGGCAGCGTTACACTCATGTGGACACAAGGGGGCAGAGTGCATCATGGGAGCGTCTCACCTGAGTCTCCAGTCCCTCACACAGCAGCTCCACTCCTGTGTCCTGGAGGTCATTGTGACTCAAATCTAAGTAAGTGAGACTGGAGGATGCGAGGGCTGAGGCCAGAGGAACACAGCAGTGAAGGGACAGCTTACAGAAGTTTAATCTGTAGAGACAAACGTTCAGGTCAGTTCTTTGCGGATGTACGTCACATTTAATATTGATCTTTTCTGAACTCACAAAGCTTTATTTGAAACTTTAACGACAGGCAGCAGTCTCAGGAGAACTGCTGACATGCCACTCATCTCTGAACCACTTCCTGAAGTACTCCTCCTTCTGCGGGTCAGTGAACCCTTGCACCTCTGTCACCATGGAGATTCTCCGCTCTGGGATCTCACAGGACCCCTCGGGGCGTGTGGTTATCCAGAGGTGAGCGGAGGGAAGCAGGTGCCCCCTGATGAGGTTTACCAGCAGCATGTTCAATGAGACGGACTCTGTGGGGTCGCTCAGGACCCGGGTTCGGACGAAGTCCAGAGGAAGTCTGCACTCGTCCAGACCGTCAAGGATGAAGAGCACCTGGAGCTGGTCAAAGCTGCAGAGATCTTTGGATGGACTGAAGAAGTGGTGCAGCAGCTTCACCAGGCTGAACTGTATGTTTCTGAGCACA
Organism: Eucyclogobius newberryi; assembly: GCF_026437365.1. Classification (NCBI taxonomy): domain Eukaryota; kingdom Metazoa; phylum Chordata; class Actinopteri; order Gobiiformes; family Gobiidae; genus Eucyclogobius; species Eucyclogobius newberryi. Next base: position 16,907,636 of record NW_027315757.1, read on the forward strand.
TTGAGCTCTCTGAAAGTGAACAGGAACAGCAGCTGGACGTCCTGGTGGGCCCTGCCTTCAGCCCAGTCCAGACTGAACTTCTGAGTCAGCACTGTTTTCCCCATGCCGGCCACGCCCTTCATCAGCACCGCTCTGATTGGCTCTGGTGAATGTGGGCAGCCTTTAAACATGTCTTCACATGAGATGTTTTTCTCTGGAGCAGCCGCTCTCTTGGACGCACTCTCCAAATGTGTGAACTCATGTTCCTGTTTGAACTCTGAGGCCCCGCCCTCTGTGAGGTAGAGCTCTGTGTAGAGCTGGGTCAGGGAGGCTCCTGGTTTAGCCACGCCCTCAAACACACTGCTGAACCTCTTTAGCAGATGAGACTTCAGTTTATCCGTGCAAACCTCAACCCTGCACTCTGAGAGAAGACAGAGGACAGCGCTTAGCTCCAAATCAGAAGGAGAGGTTAACATCATATTCTTCAGAGTTCTTACTGTCCGGCAGAGACTGGGCTAGATGCTCCTCTTCAGGAAATACAGGGTGATATAAAGAACCTCTCTACTGCTCTGCTCCTCTGCTGTTGGACAAATGTCAGGACGTCTTCTTCCAGACGCTGGGACAGAAACAAACACAGTCAAACCGAGAAGGCGTCTGGGGAAAAGCCTTTTACAATGGGCTAATAATTATAATCGAATTATAGTCTAACAAACATTAATTGTGGGAGATTATGAAAGACAGGCCGCGAAATAGACGGGGGCCCGGGGCCCGTAGCCCCTCAAATTGCCGGCGGGCACTGGGTTTGGAGGGGGCCCGCCGTGCCCCTGTATCGAAATTCCTCAAAAAAAAATCAAGATCCATCCATCCATTTTCTACCGCTTGTTCCCTTTCGGGGTCACAGGTGACTGGAGCCTATCCCAGTGACTTCGGGCCTTAGGCGGGGTACACCCTGGACAGTGGCCAACTTGTCGCAGGGCCAACACAGAGACATAGACATTACAGACAGTTCACGCTCACATTCATTCACTAGGGCCAATTTAGAGTCACCAATTTTACCTAACACATACATGCCTTTGGACGGTGGGAGGAAGCCGGAGAACCCGGAGAGAACCCACGGTAACACGGGGAGAAGAATGATAGGGACAGGCAGAATATGGAGTGGTGGGACACACCTTTCCACTGCATCAGTCTGACAGGAGCAGGATTATTGTACTGCACCGTGTGTTTGGCCTTTCCTCAATAGGGATACAAGGCACAGGTATTTATTTCACAAGCTTTGATATAACAGAACTCTTACAAGCTACTATTTTAACAATACTGATACTTGGTTTGTTCCCTGACAAGAAGATTATGATTCAAATTGTTTTACATGCTGATAACGAGGTTTAAAACAACAAATTTGTCTTGTTCTTATGACGCCACAATGCCACGCGCGCTCCTGGGCCCCTGAAATTGCTGGGGGGACCCTAACTTTTTTAGATAGGGGGCCCGTCTGGCCCCTAACTTTGAAAATCTATTTCTCAGCCTGAAAGAACTCTGTTCTTTCAGGCTGTTTCGTAAAGTTAATCATCCCTAAAATAGCCTTTTTATAAATGTGTGTGATACAGTGCTTTACACTGAAGTAGAGAAGCTGAGTGTGGGTCTGGGACAGGAGCGTTGAGCTGAGGCGCAGAGGGGCCACAAAAAACTCATCATTATTCACTTTATTCCAGAGGTCCATCTGAGCGCCACCATCCGACCTAATCCTCCTTCCGGTTGTATTAGTTCACCTTGGGCTGTGACCTCCATAGAAGATAAGTTCTCCATAGAAGCCATTTTCAGGTTCAGAGAATCAGTGCATTGTTGCCGAGTTGGTCACATGAAAATTGGATATTTTACACAAATCCATCAACTTTATATTAAATTTTAGCGGCAAGACTTTTTCCTCGTTCTCTTTAAGTGAGTTCACAATGAAAGTTCTGATCCGAGCCAAAATGAGGCAAAAGTGGACAGAGCGGAATAAGGTGACTATGAACAGTGATTTTTGAACTTTAAGCTGCTACCTTTTCCCATGCTTTGAACCCTGCGGTCATTACAACGGTGCGGCTACTTTATAGCTTTTCACTGGCTAACGGCCACCGGGGGGCACTCTAACAGGAAGCACAAGCGTTTGACACACTGTAGAAGAAGACTTCGGTGGAAGCGCTGTTCTGTATGTTAAGCTTCAAAATGCTGTGTGTTTTATTACAATCAAATTCATATTCACGGAGAAATTAGTCTAAGGAGGAACTGAATCTGGACGCATGGACTTACGTACTGCGGTCTGCATTCCTTAACCAGCCCCAAAGTGAAATGAGAATTTAATGGCCCAAACCAGAACCGCAGGAAGTCCCTGTGGGCCGCTGTGGGTCCTGCGGTTCAAAAGACAACCCGTTTTTTGTTTTTTTAAGATTTTGTACCCGTTGGCTTTATTGACAGGAAAGTAAAGTGAAATGGGGGAGGAGAGAGAAGGGAGGACATGTAGTAAATAGCCCGGAGTCTCGAATCAAACTCAACACTGCGGCCGGATGCACTCGGAGCCCGGCGTACGTGTGCTGTGCCTTAACCACCATCGGGCAGCACGTAGATGTACAATTTATTTTTCCTTTGTAAATTGCATTGGTGCGTCTTATATTCATGAGTGCGCTATAGCCTGAAAAAATTACGGAAAAAAAATTACGTGCACATTTAAACCACAATCCTCTTAGTTCTGGCCAATCAGAGCAGGGAATGCAGAGCGGTCACTTGCTTTGACAGTACATAGAAAAACCAGAGACGGATGTTATAACAGCTTCAAAAGTATTTGTAATTATGTAATTACTTAAGCTCCACCCTGGAAGAGGACGAGCAGACACAGGGTTGGCAGCACAGACACTAAGCTGCAAAATGATGTCCGACTGAGTCATATTCACAAAGAAACGAGTCTGATGAGGAAATTAATGAAGATACGCTTCAATGTGCAGGTGAAGCGTGGAAACAGGAGATCTCGGTCTGACTTAGATCTGACTGGAAGGTGAAGAATATCTTTGCGTGCGACACCAATCAGCCAATCACATCGCTTTATTCGGTGAAGTGAAGTTTTGTGCATCAGTGTGTGATGTTTTGATCAGAACAAAAACAGACTTGTAGCCCAGTGGTAGAGCGCTTGTCCTCTGATTCGAGGGGCGGCGGCTCTTGATGTTACGATAAGATAAGCCTTTATTAATTTGTCCCACAATAGGGAAATTTCAGAGTTGCAACACAGAGTAGGTATAGAAGTATAATAAAAAAGAACAGTTAACAGAAAAATCCCTTATACTCTTAATAGAAATAATAATAATAACACTCTTATTTACAGCTGGACAGAGAATATAATAGAGCGGTCAGATCCCCTGACCACAGGTTGCCTCAGGTGAATTCTACCAAACACTCAACCCGCCACGTCCCCAGAGTGTGCACTTGAGTGTGCACTTGAGTGTGCACTTGAGTGTGCACTTGAGTGTGCGCAGGAGTGGGCACTGGGGTGTGCGCTGGAGTGTGCGCAGGAGTGTGCACTGGAGTGTGCAGGAGTGGGCACTGGGGTGTGCACTGGGGTGCGCACTGAAGCGAGCACTGGGGTGCGCACTGGAGTGTGCAGGAGTGGGCACTGGAGTGCGCACTGGAGTGTGCAGGAGTGGGCACTGGGGTGTGCACTGGAGTGTGCACTGGAGTGTGAATGTGTGAGTGTTCCTCCATGTAAACGCTAAATAGATATATATTTTCATCCCTCAAATCAACTTTAAAAATACATAAATATAATCAACTGGCAGGCTAAAAAATGATAATATAACAGATAATACTCCTAGTGTAATAGTAAGCTGTGTTTACCTGGGTCATGCTCTGAACAGTGATTGGCTGGAGCAAACTTTCAGCAAAAGCAAAAATAAAACCTTATTAATCTGTGGAAATTATAATACAGACCTGCTAAATCAAACCAAACATAAATCTAAGAGTGATTGTCTCACTAAAGTACATATCTTCACCTTATATCCTAGGATTATCCAATGATATTAAGATAAGATAAGATAAGATAATCCTTTATTAATAATCTTCTTTACACTTTATGATGGTGGAAACAAAGACAAACACTAAAAGATGAACTGATGCTAAAAGACTGGGGTTCATGGACATATTTACAAGATTATATAACAAAATGGGAGAATCAATATCTTGGTGTCCAGCAGGGATCTGTTTTGGGTCCAAAGCTGTTTAACGTCAATGACCAATTTAAATACATACCATTTGCTGATTATACAAATATATTTTACTCCAATTATGATCATCTTATTAATGTTGTAAAGAATGAATTGGCCAAAAATCTAAATGTTGGATGGATAGAAACAAATTATATGTAAATCTTGGTAAAACAAAGATAATGTTCTTTGGTAACTGTATCAATTAAACTGGATCAAACATTTACATAAATAGCTTTTTTTGAAAGATCACATTTCTTGGAGTAATTGTATGTAACAAATTCAGTTGGAAGCCACACATTCGACACGTACAAAACAAAGTAGCTGCAAGTATTTCGGTAATACCAGCAGTAAAAACCTTCTCTTGAACATGAGCTTTTATTTTGTTGTATCTTAGTGAATATTTCAGTTTTGCTTAATAATTTGTCTTCATAAAATGGCTTGTAAATGACTTATTATTCATGTACAGGAAATTATCCATTAAAAAATATCTTATTTACATTTTTCTTCTTCTTGTCAAGTTTAAATTATCACTGTATTTTACAAGGAATGTATAAAAGTATCCTTCATCGATTGAAAAAAAAAATGATAAAAGAAAAATGATATAAAAGTGGCAGGTTTATTTGTATTATTCAGGAAATGCATCAGAAGCAAGTCTCGGCAAGTTCACTTTCACTTTTGTTTTTCACATAATCTGCTTTATTTCACCCGCAGAAGTTTCCCTAAAGTTCACCCTCAAGTTTGCTTTTGTACGACAGAAATACCGCCTTTAAAGGTCAAACTTACCTGACCTGTGGGAGCTGGAGGCGCGTGAGGGAGACGTTCAGGTTCAAACTGCGCAGATTCCGATGGGCGTGTCCGGGGCACGAGACAGCTGGATCGATCCTCCAGACGCATGCGCAGACGAGCCGCAGCTAAGAAAAGAACCCGCAGGCGGTGTGAAAACATCAGCAACAGCGCCAGTGTCGCGTGAGCGGATGAACGTGGTACAGCAGCCACACGTCACGGTTGAACTGACCAAAAGGTTTATGAACTAATACACAAAATGTTTAATTACAGTGTACCATGTTTATGAGAGATTTAATACAATTTTAAAAAACGTATATAATAATTACTGAACTATCTGTTTATATGTGCAATGTGTTTGAATTGATGCTTTTAAATAATAAATGAACACGTTTCATAATTGAACCCCGCAGGTGATTATTTTTGTCATAAGTTAATTGTATTTAAGTATCAGTGTCACACATTTCAAAGTTTGTACCTTTAGTTTGTAATATAATGGGAAATATTGCGGCTTCAACCCACTAAGTTTGTGTGAAAGCAGAAAAATTGTTCAAAATATAAATATTGAATTGCCATTTCACAATACAATGTAAATGAAATAATTATAATTTTACTCGTATTACATTTTTTCCCGGGTGGATATTACAGTTCAATAGTGGATCCTTATACGTCACTCGTGGTTACTCGGCGACAAATTAAATGGCTTATGACATCACTTCCTGCCTGTCGCCCGTTATTGTTGTTCATTTTGTTGCCGTGTCATAGTTTTAACTGCGTGTATTATGATTAAAATTTATTTTTTTTAAAATTTCATATTTCATCAAACCAAATGTAAAAAGACTTATTTACGCCGCACGTCTGGAACTAGGTACTCTTTGAAAACAAGAGATTCATCTGGTTAAAAACAACAAACTTTACTTCCACTTTTGTCATTTTTCTAGTGATACACAATAATCCACAGTCGCAGTAATTTGTCATTTTTTTTAATAAACCATAACTGTACATTCAAATATACAAACAGCAGCGGTGCAGTACTGTGTTGGCCCATCAGGGGTCACTTTTTCTTGTTCTCTTTGCAGGCCACGACGTATCTCTGCGCCACGTTGAGCGGAGGAGAATATCCGTCTGCGTACGAAGTGTCCTCGAACAGAACAGAGTAATCGTCCTGAGGCTGAAACGGGACGATTCAAGTTAAAAGGAAATCAGCAAAATAAATAGTTTTGATAATGTGGTATAAAATATATCGCCCCCTTCTGGACACTCTAAGTATGAACCCCATCGAGCTAGAGATGACTTTCTTATCGCCTCCTCTCTCTCTCTCCCTTCAGCCTCGCCTCCTCTCTCTCTCTCTCTCCCTTCAGCCTCGCCTCCTCTCTCTCTCCCTTCAGCCTCGCCTCCTCTCTCTCTCTCTCTCCCTTCAGCCTCGCCTCCTCTCTCTCTCCCTTCAGCCTCGCCTCCTCTCTCTCTCCCTTCAGCCTCGCCTCCTCTCTCTCTCCCTTCAGCCTCGCCTCCTCTCTCTCTCTCCCTTCAGCCTCGCCTCCTCTCTCTCTCCCTTCAGCCTCGCCTCCTCTCTCTCTCTCTCCCTTCAGCCTCGCCTCCTCTCTCTCTCTCTCCCTTCAGCCTCGCCTCCTCTCTCTCCCTTCAGCCTCGCCTCCTCTCTCTCTCTCCCTTCAGCCTCGCCTCCTCTCTCTCCCTTCAGCCTCGCCTCCTCTCTCTCTCCCTTCAGCCTCGCCTCCTCTCTCTCTCTCTCTCCCTTCAGCCTCGCCTCCTCTCTCTCTCTCTCTCTCCCTTCAGCCTCGCCTCCTCTCTCTCTCTCTCCCTTCAGCCTCGCCTCCTCTCTCTCTCTCTCCCTTCAGCCTCGCCTCCTCTCTCTCCCTTCAGCCTCGCCTCCTCTCTCTCTCTCCCTTCAGCCTCGCCTCCTCTCTCTCTCTCCCTTCAGCCTCGCCTCCTCTCTCTCTCTCCCTTCAGCCTCGCCTCCTCTCTCTCTCCCTTCAGCCTCGCCTCCTCTCTCTCTCCCTTCAGCCTCGCCTCCTCTCTCTCCCTTCAGCCTCGCCTCCTCTCTCTCTCTCCCTTCAGCCTCGCCTCCTCTCTCTCTCTCCCTTCAGCCTCGCCTCCTCTCTCTCTCTCTCCCTTCAGCCTCGCCTCCTCTCTCTCTCTCTCCCTTCAGCCTCGCCTCCTCTCTCTCTCTCTCCCTTCAGCCTCGCCTCCTCTCTCTCTCTCTCCCTTCAGCCTCGCCTCCTCTCTCTCTCTCTCCCTTCAGCCTCGCCTCCTCTCTCTCTCTCTCCCTTCAGCCTCGCCTCCTCTCTCTCTCTCTCCCTTCAGCCTCGCCTCCTCTCTCTCTCTCTCCCTTCAGCCTCGCCTCCTCTCTCTCTCTCTCCCTTCAGCCTCGCCTCCTCTCTCTCTCTCTCCCTTCAGCCTCGCCTCCTCTCTCTCTCTCTCCCTTCAGCCTCGCCTCCTCTCTCTCTCCCTTCAGCCTCGCCTCCTCTCTCTCCCCCTTCAGCCTCGCCTCCTCTCTCTCCCCCTTCAGCCTCGCCTCCTCTCTCTCCCCCCCTTCAGCCTCGCCTCCTCTCTCTCCCCCTTCAGCCTCCTCTCTCTCCCCCTTCAGCCTCGCCTCCTCTCTCTCTCTCCCTCTCCCTTCAGCCTCGCCTCCTCTCTCTCTCCCTCTCCCTTCAGCCTCGCCTCCTCTCTCTCTCTCCCTCTCCCTTCAGCCTCGCCTCCTCTCTCGCTCCCTTCAGCCTCGCCTCCTCTCTCGCTCCCTTCAGCCTCGCCTCCTCTCTCGCTCCCTTCAGCCTCGCCTCCTCTCTCGCTCCCTTCAGCCTCGCCTCCTCTCTCGCTCCCTTCAGCCTCGCCTCCTCTCTCGCTCCCTTCAGCCTCGCCTCCTCTCTCGCTCCCTTCAGCCTCGCCTCCTCTCTCTCTCCCTTCAGCCTCGCCTCCTCTCTCTCTCCCTTCAGCCTCGCCTCCTCTCCCTCTCCCTTCAGCCTCGCCTCCTCTCCCTCTCCCTTCAGCCTCGCCTCCTCTCTCCCCCTTCAGCCTCGCCTCCTCTCTCTCCCTCTTCCTTCAGCCTCGCCTCCTCTCTCTCCCTCTCCCTTCAGCCTCGCCTCCTCTCTCTCCCTCTCCCTTCAGCCTCGCCTCCTCTCTCGCTCCCTTCAGCCTCGCCTCCTCTCTCGCTCCCTTCAGCCTCGCCTCCTCTCTCTCTCTCTCCCTCTCCCTTCAGCCTCGCCTCCTCTCTCTCTCTCCCTCTCCCTTCAGCCTCGCCTCCTCTCTCGCTCCCTTCAGCCTCGCCTCCTCTCTCGCTCCCTTCAGCCTCGCCTCCTCTCTCGCTCCCTTCAGCCTCGCCTCCTCTCTCGCTCCCTTCAGCCTCGCCTCCTCTCTCGCTCCCTTCAGCCTCGCCTCCTCTCTCGCTCCCTTCAGCCTCGCCTCCTCTCTCGCTCCCTTCAGCCTCGCCTCCTCTCTCGCTCCCTTCAGCCTCGCCTCCTCTCTCGCTCCCTTCAGCCTCGCCTCCTCTCTCGCTCCCTTCAGCCTCGCCTCCTCTCTCTCTCCCTTCAGCCTTGCCTCCTCTCCCTCTCCCTTCAGCCTCGCCTCCTCTCTCTCCCCCTTCAGCCTCGCCTCCTCTCTCTCCCTCTCCCTTCAGCCTCGCCTCCTCTCTCTCCCTCTCCCTTCAGCCTCGCCTCCTCTCTCTCCCTCTCCCTTCAGCCTCGCCTCCTCTCTCGCTCCCTTCAGCCTCGCCTCCTCTCTCGCTCCCTTCAGCCTCGCCTCCTCTCTCGCTCCCTTCAGCCTCGCCTCCTCTCTCTCTCCCTTCAGCCTCGCCTCCTCTCCCTCTCCCTTCAGCCTCGCCTCCTCTCTCTCCCCCTTCAGCCTCGCCTCCTCTCTCTCCCCCTTCAGCCTCGCCGCCTCTCTCTCTCCCTTCAGCCTCGCCTCCTCTCTCTCTCCCCCTTCAGCCTCGCCTCCTCTCTCTCCCTCTCCCTTCAGCCTCGCCTCCTCTCTCTCTCCCTTCAGCCTCGCCTCCTCTCTCGCTCCCTTCAGCCTCGCCTCCTCTCTCGCTCCCTTCAGCCTCGCCTCCTCTCTCTCTCCCTTCAGCCTCGCCTCCTCTTTCTCTCCCCCTTCAGCCTTAAGTGGTTCTGACACAATAAAAATGCAGTGCCGTCCGTGTATGCGCGTGCACAGTGAAATCACCCTGTGCGGCGGCGCGTGGATCAGCGCTCGGTAGAAGCAGGTGGTCTGAGGATACAGGGCCAGGACCAGCTGCTCTTTGCTGAACAGCGCCTCCGGGTCGGTCTCGGGGTTCGCCTTCCACTGCGGCAGAGGAATGATCCTGCGCCGGCTCAGAGTGTGTCTCCTGAAACGCAAACAGAGGCTCAGACGTGTGACGGAGAAGTTTGATTCTGAACGTGATTTCACTCACTCTTTGCCTTCTTCATCAATGTCGTCCACTTCATATCTAAACACAGGGAAAAAATATTAAAACAGTGGTTCAATTTATGCAGGTGGAAGAATGGATGGACTAAAGCGGGTCTAAAGCAGGTCTAAAGCGGGACTAAAGCGGGACTAAAGCGGGACTAAAGCGGGACTAAAGCAGGACTAAAGCGGGTCCAGTACTTGTTGGTGGAGTGACTGTAGCTGACGACTTCTGCGAGGATCCACTGCTCGTCTCCGTCCACAGCTTTGACTCGAGCGGCAACTTTATCTCCCTGTTTTGCCACGTAATCCGAACTCGCAGGAATCGCACCACACAGAGGAGGAGGACTGTAACGAGAACCAGGACTGAACCAGGACTGGACCAGGACTGGACCAGGACTGAACCAGGACTGGACCAGGACTGGACCAGGACTGAACCAGGACTGAACCAGGACTGTCTGGACCAGGACTGTCTGGACCAGGACTGTCTGGACCAGGACTGTCTGGACCAGGACTGAACCAGGACTGAACCAGGACTGAACCAGGCTGACCAAGCTGTTCCTGTTTACGCTAACTTTAGCCACGTCTCACACAAACTTGGAATTAATACACGTCTTTTTGTGAGTAAAAAGTATGATTCAAGAGGATTTAGATCAGATTTAGGAAGAGAGTTATGTTTCCATGATGTCAACAAATCATTTCAAATGGAAAACGGCAAAGAGAAGATATGGAGTGAGTTTGCTGAAGTGAATCATGATCATAATCAAACCTTATATACATCTCTATATAAATACATATAAATACACCGTTTAGAGGTACTATTCTGTATAAATAGTTTTAGTCTTTTGAATGCAGATATTTGAAAGTTTGAGAGCTTTTGACAGCGTTGAGAAGTAACTTTAAGTATGTATTCAGATTATAATTTAGTATTTAGTGTAAGTGAGAAAGGTGGAAAACACAGTTCTTTTAGTGAGACTTGTGAGTTTTTCCTTCAGAATACAGAGCTGTGACTAGACCAGGACTAAACAGGGACTAAACCAGGACCAGGACTGACCTCTCTCCGGGTTTTCCGATCCACAGCGGGAGCGTCATGGCCGACTGTTGCAGCAGCGTCATCAAGACTCCGCGACGCATCGTCTTCCTCGGCGGGTCACTGTCGCTGTAGACGCCGGCCATCTTCGCCGCTATAACACGAGAGAAGCGGGTCAGGAGTTGGTCTGAACCGGGTCTGAAGCGGGTCAGAAGCTGGTCTGAAGCGGGTCAGGAGTCGTTCGGAAGCGGGACTCGTTTTTGATCATAACCTTCAGATTCTTACCTATCCGTCTTTCCTCCATAAGCGACTTGATTTCTGCAATTTTGTCCAGCGCATGTCGTAGAATACTGAGGACAAGGAACAGGAGAAAGCATTATTTTAACAAACAGTGCATCAGATGCCCTCCCTGTGCATCAGATGCCCTCCCACCTGCACTCTGCCTCTGCATCGGCTTTAGCTGTGGTGTAAAGTCCTCGCAGTTTGGTCCGATAATACGGTGACGCTGGAACAGACAGAAAACAATTACTTTAAACCAGAATTGGTTCAACAAGAAACTTGTCCAAGAACTTCAACATTTGATCTAAAAAAAAGAGAGCAGAGCTTCAGATGAACGAGGGCTCTAATCTAAAACAGAGAGAGCAGAGCTTCAGATGAACGAGGGCTCTAATCTAAAACAGAGAGAGCAGAGCTTCAGATGAACGAGGGCTCTAATCTAAAACAGAGAGAGCAGAGCTTCAGATGAACGAGGGCTCTAATCTAAAACAGAGCAGAGCTTCAGATGAACGAGGGCTCTAATCTAAAACAGAGAGAGCAGAGCTTCAGATGAACGAGGGCTCTAATCTAAAACAGAGAGAGCAGAGCTTCAGATGAACGAGGGCTCTAATCTAAAACAGAGAGAGCAGAGCTTCAGATGAATGAGGGCTCTAATCTAAAACAGAGAGCAGAGCTTCAGATGAATGAGGGCTCTAATCTAAAACAGAGAGAGCAGAGCTTCAGATGAACGAGGGCTCTAATCTAAAACAGAGAGAGCAGAGCTTCAGATGAACGAGGGCTCTAATCTAAAACAGAGAGAGCAGAGCTTCAGATGAACGAGGGCTCTAATCTAAAACAGAGAGAGCAGAGCTTCAGATGAATGAGGGCTCTAATCTAAAACAGAGAGAGCAGAGCTTCAGATGAACGAGGGCTCTAATCTAAAACAGAGAGCAGAGCTTCAGATGAACGAGGGCTCTAATCTAAAACAGAGAGAGCAGAGCTTCAGATAATCTAAAACAGAGAGAGCAGAGCTTCAGATGAACGAGGGCTCTAATCTAAAACAGAGAGCAGAGCTTCAGATGAATGAGGGCTCTAATCTAAAACAGAGAGAGCAGAGCTTCAGATGAATGAGGGCTCTAATCTAAAACAGAGAGCAGAGCTTCAGATGAACGAGGGCTCTAATCTAAAACAGAGAGAGCAGAGCTTCAGATGAACGAGGGCTCTAATCTAAAACAGAGAGAGCAGAGCTTCAGATAATCTAAAACAGAGAGAGCAGAGCTTCAGATGAATGAGGGCTCTAATCTAAAACAGAGAGAGCAGAGCTTCAGATGAATGAGGGCTCTCTGGCCGTGACCAGCAGAGGAGCTGCTGCAACGCTACGCAGAGTGCAGTGGGTGTGCGTAATATTATATATATTTAATAATTATGGGAAACTGGGCCAGACCAAATTGCTTGGCGGTCCGGACTTGGCCCGCGGGCCGCCTATTAGAGGCCCCTGCAGCAGGCCCAGCAAAGATCAGAGATGAGAACCTTTATTTGTGCCGCAATCGGGAAATTCCAGTGTTACTGATGAAAAATGCTCCAAAACCTTCTTAGGAATGTATATACACATAGTATTATAATACTATTATTATAGTATTATAATACTATTATTATAATACTATTGACATCAAAGACTTACTCTTGTTCTCAGTCTGCATTCGCTCATGTGTCTTCTGAATGTTCAGCAGGTTGTGTTCACTACGAGATCTCTCCTCCTGAAGACAAAGAAATGAGTTGTATAAACCAGCTCCAACTGAGTTGCTTATGTTGCAGACGGAAATCTTGTTGACGCGCTAGTGCTGAGGCAGTTCCTTAGTTTATAGCATCCTTTATTCATTACAATGTCTTTAATGTCATCATAACACTTATCAGTTACATCACAGACTGTGGTTGCCTGTCTAGCACCAGCACCAAGGTTCCCACCTAAATACCCTTTGCTCATGAGGCCAGAGCGCCACTTTGTGGCCGCTCCCAACACTATATATATAAGTGGTTTTAGCTCGTACACGAATTATAAACCAGGACTAAACCCGGAGGTACCTGAGTTTGTTTGATGAGCTGGTGGAGCTCTGAGAGCAGCTCCACGATCTTTGGATCCGCAGACATTTTATTCTCTGTGAATGAGAAAATAAAAATACGTATTTATTACTTGACAAAGCAATAGCGACATTTTTCTGGAGCTGCCCAGGTCCAATCAATTAAAACGAGACATCATTCAAATTCAGGTCCTTTTAGTTCAAACAGAGCAGTAACAATATTATTAGACATCAGCAAACAAAAACACAACGTTACAAATGTATGTTCAATTAAACAGTGAGAAGAACCAAGCCGAATTAACATTGGCTTTAATTTGTCCCGGAAAATTACTGCACATCATTTAAAATCACGTTGCTCATTTAGAAATTAGCAAATATTTTAATACATTCTGTAGATTATTGCAACACAATTGTGGTCAAAACAGTCATTGTATGCAGCGAATTACCCCCCATATCATCACAGACAAAGGATAGTGTTATGTGGCGTTAAAGTGCAATGTTTTAATCGTTTAATCTACCTTTGAGTCGTTTTGGTTTCATGCTTCATATATTTAGCTCGGGTGGCTAATGCTAACGTCTGCGCACAATAACAAACGCATTTATTTACGGAATCACGCGGATAAATCGTGCGTTTTCATGCATTTATCTCCGGTGCGGGAAACACACGGGCCCGCGCTTGTGCAGGGTTCAAACGGCGTTCTATTCCCACCTGCGCTGTTTGTGCTCGTTTAAGCTAGCTCCACGGCTAAAGTTAGCTCCTCGGCTAATGTAAGTTAGCTTAGCATCGGCCGCTTCCGTTCAGAGGTTTCCCTGCACTGCCCCCGCGTGGACACACTCTGACACACGTTATTTAGGTTGTTTAAAGGGATCTTTTAATTTATTGCTAAAAATCTTCAGCAACTTAATAGTACAACACAAAATATAATATATAAGTCTACAGCAGTTCCATTCAACAAAATACTTGCAATAATGGCATATTCATGTGCATATAACTGTTGTAAATAAGAGTGTTTACTTTACCACTATTATTATTATTTTGTCTTATGTTATCTTATTTTTATTTTTTCCCTCTATTCCTTATTATGAATACGAGAGGTTCTGTCTATAGGAGTTTTTGTTTATAAGAGTTTTTCTATTAAGAGTGTTTGTTTTTTTAAACCTTCCTGTAAGTTATCTATTATTTTACTCCTGTATCTACTGCGTTGCAACATGGAAATTTCCCCATTGTGTGGACAAATAAAGGCCTATCTTATCTGAAAGGCCTGCGGGCCAGATCAGGACCACAAAACAGTCTGATCCGGCTCAGAAATATGTTTGCGCTGGTTTAGTCCTGGTTTAATTCCGGGATAATCCTGGTTCAGACCTGGTTGGTTCTAGTCTAGTTTTAGGATTGTCACTTTTACAGAGCAATGTTGGTAAAGCTTTTAGTAGTTGTTGGGCGGCAGTGGTAGAGTGCTCAGTCAGAGCGGTCAGATCCACTGGCCCGCAGGTTGGCGGTGCGATCGCAGCTGCCTCATGTGAATACTGCCGTTGTGTCCTTGGGCAAGACACTTAACCCAACTTGCCCCCCAGTGTCTGCGTATATCTGGGGTGTGAATGTGTGTGTGAATGGGTGACTGGTTCCTTGATGTAAAGCGCTTTGAGTACCTTGACGGTAGAAAAGCGCTATATAAATGTGACCATTTAGTAGTGCTTCTACCTATTAGACATCGATACAGTTAAAAAAGCAAACATGTACATTCGATTACAAATAGATTCAAACTGGCTTATGTCCAGTAAATGTGCATATCTTTAAAGTTTGTCGTATTTCTTTACTCCAACAAGCAGGCGTGCAGGTCTACCAGCAGATGGCGCTGTTTGATGCTTTAGTTCATCTATTTAACCTTTTATTTAACCAGATTAAAAAAACTCATTGAGATAAAAAAAAAAAATCTCTTTTACAAACATTCCCTGAAGTTCACAGGACGGCTGAACCAGGTCTGAACTTGTTCACACAGTTTGAGACTTAATATAGACTTGGTCTAGTCCAGCTTCAGTTCTGGGTCTCACTCTAGTCCGGCTTTTGATGTGGTGAATATAAAAGTGAGTCTACATGAAGACTCCTTAAACTATTGTCCTACTGGAGCAATAATTTTGCATTTTATTCTATTTTTTTATTTGCAAAAGTCCATTTGTGGTTTAGACCTGGTTCTGTCCTGGTTCAGTCCTGGTTCAGTCCTGGTTCAGACCTGGTTCAGTCCTGGTTTAGACCTGGTTTCGACCTGGTTTGGATCTCTGTGACCTCAGTCTTATCTCTGTGTCATGTTGTTCTCGTGCAGAGTTCATTTTTTGTGAATTCAAACCAAAACAAACACATTCGACACGTTCAGTTTGACACTTTATCTGTGAGTTTGTGTTTTCTCTTTTTATACCAAATGTGACTCTCTAAAGTAAGACCAGACCCAAACCAGGTCTAAAACAGACCCAAACCAGGTCTAAAACAGATCCAAACCAGGTCTAAAACAGACCCAAACCAGGTCTAAAACAGACCCAAACAGACCCAAACCAGGTCTAAAACAGATCCAAACCAGGTCTAAAACAGATCCAAACCACATTTAAAGCCGCACTGTGTAACCTTTCTGCTGAGTCCACCGGCTGCTTGTCTACATGGAGACCTAGTTTGTCATCATTCTGAAACCCATGGATACAAGTTGTGGTAAATAATAGACATTTTCCAACTGTGGATACCCTGTAAAAAATGTTCTGAATTTAACTCTGCAGTTTATGAGTCATAGAGATTATAATGAGTCGTAACAAAATGTCCTTGACTTAATGTTAAAGTGTGACTAAAACAAAAATAAAATGACACATCAACCAACAAAAGAAACACTGTCATGACACGGATGAGTTTAGAATAAAAGTCCCATTTCGTCCAAAGTTCCGTCAAATTTGTCAATTTCCAAATTAAGTCAGTTTTTCCATTTGTCTGAAGTCTGAGTCATCTCGTCCTCCTTTTGTCCTTTTGTCTTTTTGTCCAGAGCACGTTCCAGAAGTATCCATCGACCACGACCACAACAGGAGTTTAGAAGCCCAAGTACAAAGCTCTAAAATTGCGTCGGTTTTTCTACTACAAAAGATTGAAGCTCAATTTTGGATTTAATCTCCATAAAGAGTGCAAGTTTGTAATATTCCCAAAACATTTCTCTAAATATTTCTCCTTTAGAAACTAAATATTATCAGGTTTTTTCCTCCATCATAAATGCTTATTGTCTGTCATAACCTTTTTTTTTTTAAACAAATAATTTAAAGTAAAATATTGTGTGGATAATCCCAGTTCATCCAGTGAAATGACACGGTGTTCCACTGAAACTTCTGGCGTGTTTGTTTATTATTATTGTCCAACACGTTTGTCTCCATGGAAACAGACAGACGCATCGATCTGACTTGCCCTGGCCTGGTAACATTTGGGTAGAGTGTGTGAGGGCTGTCGTGCGGAACGGTTCGAATCGGGCTAGAAGCGGTCGCCGCTCTGGTGTGTCGACAGTTGGAGGTTTTGGCTTCTGCCTCGTTCGGACAAATGAAAGCATGAAAACGTTATCGCCGTGGAGATAAAACCAAATCAGGCAAAGAATGATTAACAAGTGTCCCACAAACGGCAGCAGTGTCGACGTGGCAGAAGGAGAAGAAGAAGAAGGAGAAGAAGAAGAAGAAGGAGAAGAAGAAGAAGAAGGAGGAGGAGGAGAAGAAGAAGAAGGAGGAGAAGAAGGAGAAGAAGGAGAAGAAGAAGAAGAAGAAGAAGAAGAAGAAGAAGAAGAAGAAGAAGAAGAAGAAGAAGAAGAAGAAGAAGAAGAAGAAGAAGAAGAAGAAGAAGAAGAAGAAGAAGAAGAAGAAGAAGAAGAAGAAGAAGAAGAAGAAGAAGAAGAAGAAGAAGGAGAAGGAGAAGGAGAAGGAGAAGGAGAAGAAGAAGAAGAAGAAGAAGAAGAAGAAGAAGAAGAAGAAGAAGAAGAAGAAGAAGAAGAAGAAGAAGAAGAAGAAGACGAGTTTGTAGTGAAATCAGAGATAATGGTGCAGTTATGATCATAAATAGTCCTATAATAACAGTGACAGTGAACAACAGTGTAATAGGCTCAGGTGCAGCTGTGTGGGAGGGCATCTGACACACTTCCACTGCCCGATCCAGGTCAGGGCCGAGAGACAAACATCTGTGAACTTCAGACTTTTACACGTCTGCTCCAATCGTGACCTATTTTCACAACCTGGTGTAGTCCTGGTTTAGTCCTGGTTTAGTCCTGGTTTAGTCCTGCTTTAGTCCTGGTTGAGTCCTGGTTTAGTCCTACTTTAGTCCTGGTTGAGTCCTGGTTTAGTCCTGCTTTAGTCCTGGTTTATTCCTGGTTTAGTCCTGCTTTAGTCCTGGTTTAGACCTGGTTTAGTCCTACTTTAGTCCTGGTCTAGACCTGGTTTAGTCCTGTTTCAGTCCTGCTTTAGTCCTGGTTTAGTTCTGGTTTAGACCTGGTTTAGTCCTGGTTTAGTCCTCGTTTAGACCTGGTTTAGTTCTGGTTTGGTCTGTTGTTGGACAGTGTCTGTGACTCAAACTGTTTCTAAAGTAAATGTTGACAGTTTTTGACCAACATCATGACAGAAATCGGGCCTAAACCAGGACTAAACCCGGTTCAGTCCAGGACTAAGGTCTAAATGAGATCACAGAGTAAACAGCCTCTGCAATCATAAGACACATAAAACACAAATCTGCAGCTGATGCAATCTCTCCTCCATGTGAGGGGCGGGACCAGGACCGGACCAGGACCTGGGAGGGACCAGGAGTGGACCAGGACCGGGACTGGACCAGGACCAGGGAGGGACCGGGGCAGGACCAGGACCTGGGCTGGACCAGGACCTGGGAGGGACCAGGAGTGGACCAGGACCGGGACTGGACCAGGACCAGGGAGGGGCCGGGGCAGGACCAGGACCTGGGCTTGACCGGACCAGGACCTGGGTTGGACCAGGACCGGGGAGGGACCAGGGAGGGACCAGGGAGGGACCAGGACCAGGGAGGGACCAGGGAGGGACCGGCACAGACGCAGCCGGACTCTGGAGGTGGATCCCGAGCAGGGCACCGGAGGAGGGCCGGGAGTCTGGAGGAGGATCCCGGGCAGGGCACGGGAGGAGGGCCCGGGACTCTGGAGGTGGATCCCGGGCAGGGCACGGGAGGAGGGCCCGGGACTCTGGAGGTGGATCCCGGGCAGGGCACGGGAGGAGGGCCCGGGACTCTGGAGGTGGATCCCGGGCAGGGCACGGGAGGAGGGCCCGGGACTCTGCCGCGGTTATAAAAGCCGCTGCTTCTCGTCTCCGCGCAGAGTTTTCCAGGAGAGTTTCAGCTTCTTGTTTTTGCACTTTTCCGTTTTTCTGTCACTTTTGTCCCGCGAGGATCAGAACGCGCCAGGAAAATGAGTCATGTCGATGTGAAAAACATGGAACCCACTTCTTTTGAGGAGAAATACTTCGACGAGTACGAATACTACAATCTGTCCGACAAGTACACGGGTGAGAGCCGCGTGACCACGAACTGCGCCTCCTCCTGTGTGCGCCTTTTTATCCTCCTGTGTGCGCCTTTTTATCCTCCTGTGTGCGCCTTTTTATCCTCCTGTGTGCGTCCTTTTCTCCTTCTGTTTGTGTGTTTTTCTCCTTCTGTGCGTGTTTTTTTTCTCATGGTGCGTCTGTTTTTCTCCTTTTGTGTGTGTTTTTCTCCTTCTAATCGTGTTTTTCTCATTCTTTGTGTCTTTTTCTACTTCTGTGCGTGTTTTTCTCAGTGTGTTTTTCTCATTGTTTGTGTGTTTTCTCATGGTGCGTTTGTTTTCCCTTCTTCATTGTGTTTGTGTTTTTCTTCTCACTGTTCGTGTGTTTTCGTGTCCTTGGCGGTTCCAGAGGGCTCTGCTCGCAAAGGCCGGTCCAAAAAAGAGGCGAGCGACAACACGAACCGCCCAAACCCCGGAGGACACGAGCGTAAGATCGTGGAGAAGCTGATGAACACTGAGAAGAATAACAAGGAGTGACTCGAGGTACGACACCTGCAGCGACACCAGAAACACACTACTTTCACTGGTCCCGTCCTGTCTGTACTTTTTAATTTTATTTAATTTAATTTTATTATTATTATTTTTTATCCATCTATTTATTTTTAATTTTGTTTTTAAAATTCATTTTATTTTTATTTATGTATTTATTATTTAGTTTTTTTCTTTTATTAAAAAAAATCAATATTAATAAATAAATAAAAGAGTTAAAGGATGTAGTTTACTTTTTGCAGAATTAGAACAACATTCACAGCTCAGATACATGAGCAAACAAATACTCAAATATAAGTAAAAGTATTGACGAGTAAATAATAATTTATTGTCAAAATCGACCGAATCAATGTAATCATTTTGGAACAATGTCGACATAAAAGTGCTAAAAACATAAACTGCTCTAAAACCTCAAGGAAAACTAGTCAAAGAGTAAAAGTGACTAAAGTAAAGTACAGATAACTAAATATTTTACTTAAATACATAACTTTTACTTTTGTACTTTTGCAACATAATAATATAATGATAATAATAATGTTGATAATAATAATAGTAATAAACTATGATAAAACATGGCAGGTGTAAAAAATAAATAAATAAAAATAAATAAATAAAACTTGACATTTCCCCCAAATTTAGTCAGTTGAATAAAATATAATGAAAAACAGTTAATTTATGATAAAATAACAGTGAGATGTGATACAACTGCAGAAAAGACATTATAATTAAACTCGACTATTTCAAAAGGAACTTAAAACAGTCAAAGACACAAAAGTCAGAACGTTTCTGATTGGATCAGCCGTTTAGAGATAAATAACGACAATAACAAGCGAAGGTTCCTGAGAAAAGTGCCGTCGTTTGTTGCGTTTGCAGATTAGAGATAAAGTTATTTTGAAACGCACACTGTTTGTGTCTGTGCCGAGAGCAAAGTCAGTGGTGCAGTGCCGCCCCCTAGTGGTGCGGGGAGAACGCTCTGACTGTGTGTGTCAATGTGATGAAGCTGAAAAGTGCAGAAACATCACTTTATTCTCTCTTTTTCAGCTCATGTTAATAGTTTTATTGACGTTTCACTCAATGTTCTCTCTCCACATTTAAACTTTCATGTGGAAACAACAAACGTGTCCGATCTTCACCTAAAGATGTTTTATTCTTCCACTGATTCTGACATTGTTTTGTCCAGATTCATTTTTCTCCCACAGAGACCTAAAGATCAGGCCTTAAAGCGGCTCCTACGCCAAACTTTCCACTCTTGGACTCGATTCTGAATTTTCCGTCTAATCTGTCAACAAAATGAAGCGAACCTGAATCTGTCCATTTTTCACATTTAAATGTCCCAAATTTGTGACATTTTGGCAATGTTTTACACCTCAGTAGCAAAGAGCACACCCACAACTACAATGCAAAGTGTTTATTATGAAAAACATGTACAACACAAATGTAATGGAATGTAAAGAAATGGATGCAGTTTTGGGGCTTCAGGCGATGAGGGGGCACGAAGTCACCAACGCTGATGTCTGCTGGATGCTTAGGTGCGTGAAAGGGGTGTGGTCCTGCTCCCGAACTTAAGATAACAAACTTATCTCTTTTTTTCCCCGGCCTACACTGAACCCTGACCTTTGACCTGTTTGTTTCAGGCCTACACTGAACCCTGACCTTTGACCTGTTTGTTTCAGGCCTACACTGAACCCTGACTTTTGACCTGTGCTGACGGCCTTCCTGGAATCCTGTTTTTGGTCTTTTTGGCAACGCGTGACGTTGGAGCGCGCCGGGCTCTGATTGGACGAGCCTCCTCAGGCTCCTCCCACCCGGCTGTGAGCCCCGCCCTTGCCTGAGCGCTCACCTGGTCGTCATGGCGACACGAGCTCGGGGCGGGGCCTGTCCTGTTTGTTTGAGGATGTTTTTACCATTTTTAAAAAAATAAATGATTTGAATAAAACTGAAACTTTGATTTGTGGATTTGAACGTCAAACATGTGTCTTTGGTTTTTAGTTCAGATATAGTATTTCTGAAATAATAATAATAAGTTACACATGAATTACTTGTTAATAATGTGTAACTCCCTCCAGAAAGTAGAATGTACTGTAGTACTGTAGTACTGTGGTACTGTAGTACTGTAGTACTGTGGTACTGTAGTACTGTACTGTAGTACTGTGGTACTGTGGGATGACTTTATCTGTAATATTGTGTCTGAAACACGAGGTTCTGGGATTAGTTTAAAGTTTCAGTCACTTAAATGTTTAAATGTGACTCAAAACTAACTCACTTATGAATACTTCACTATGACGGAGCTAAAATAATAATGTTGGGATGTATTCCTGTGTTTTTAGTGTCTATATCGCTATCATTGAGGCAGTTGTTGCTTTTGACATGTTTTCAAAGTTAAGAATGTCAAGGATAAAGCCTCGTTCTGCCTCTGAAAGTCTCAGACAAACTTAAAACACAAAAACAAAGTGACAAACACAAACTTTACTTAAACAGAGACAAATATCATGTTTGAAGAGTCTAAACCACAGAGTTAAATATTTTGCACAGAATAAAAGCTGGTGGAGACAGTTGACATCACATTTTCTCTGCACACGTCATGATTCCATTTCTCCTGCAGTTTTAGTTTTCTTCTTTAACAGTAAAAGTCTTGGAAAAACACGGTCTTCGTTCACCGCGGCAGTTCTCGCGTGATCTCGGGGCTCCTACAGTGACATCCGGTCTCCGTGTGATCCTCTCGCGATACCATGTGGTCGGACGCGTTCCGCAGTAGCGACGTACCCGGGGTGAACGCACGCACTCTGCAGAAAACCCCACGCGAAAACCGCACGACACACGCAGTGGGCGCGTCCAAAACGCGGCGTGACCGGGACCGGGACCGGGCGTGCACCGGATCTGACCCGGGCCGTGAGGAGCCGGAGCTGGGCACCGGGGCCATGGATGATGAGCGGATGATCCAGGAGGTGCAGTACCACAGTCTGATCTACGACACCACGCATCCGTTCTACAAAGACAACAGCCGGAAGGAGCGCGCGTGGGCCGAGGTGGCGGCGGCGCTGCGGAGCGACGGTCAGTGTGAACGCGGGGAATGTTCCGTAGTGTCCGTCACCCACTAAAGGACACGTGCCAGGCTGTTCTCAGGTGCTTAATATAAACTACAACATAAGCACATCACCAATTTACATTGTGTTTATTGCTGGGTTTATTGTAAATTGCAAAATTGGACCAAAACGGTTTAATAATAGAAACCGCTTCAGAGATTTCTGTAAATAACTGCAGAAGTGACAATCATAATCAGAAAGAGTTTATTGTCAATGGACAGAATGTACAACCATAGGAACTTAAACATAAAACAATTAGTTTAACAATGAATAAGTCAAAAGAGAAACAATTTAAATCTACTATGGGCTAAAAATTACAATAAGCTATACAGAGGGGGGCAAACTACGGCCCGCGGGCCACATACGGTCTTCATAATCCGGCCCGCCAAACAATATTTTTTAAATAAATATATATTATAATTCATTTATTTATTTTGCCCTTAGGCCAGAGCTGGGCATTTGTGGCCCCATGGGCAAGATGTGGCCCTCGGCATATTTTAATCCGGCTCCTAGATTTAGATTTTAGTTTCTATTTTTTAACTGTCTGTAACATCTGTCTGCACTTGTGTCCTTAATAAAGATGACTTGAAATTAATTAAATAGTAGAATCAATATCCTATATTTGACAGAAAAGTGATATTTTATTTGATATTTAATTATTATTACTTGAGGTCCTGGGTGTTGGTGGTGCAGAGAAAGCAGAGGGAGTCCACAGTGGAGATGGGCGAGTCTGTGATGGTGAGGGGAGGGGGGGGGGGGGGGGGGGGCTGGGGGGCTGTGACTTTCCTGAAGTCCACGATCATCTCCACTGTCTTCTGTGTGGTGAACTCCAGGTTGTTACCGCTGCACTAGGACACCAGCCGGTCCACCTCCCTCCTGTAAACAGACTCGCCCCCGATGAGGGTGGTGTTGTCATGGCGATGAGGGTGGTGTCGTCCACAAACTTGATTAGTTTAACGGGGTTGTGGCTGGAGGTGCAGGAGTTTGTGTACAGGGAGAAGAGCAGGGGAGAAAGTACACGGCCCTGTGGAGCTCCTGTGCTGATAGTCCGAGTGTCTGAGACATTCTTCCCCAGCCGAAAGCACTGCCTCTGATCCGTCAGGAAGTCAGTGCTCCCCCTGCAGGTGGAGTCAGGCACGTTGATCTGGGAGAGATCCAAGCCCCGCCTCTTCACAGTGACACTGCAGCAGCAGATTTTTATGTTTTTGTTTTTGAAAAGTGGCCACATAATTGTAACTCCCACTTAACTTTACGTCTGTTTATCTGTTTTAAACCCAACAATGGAAACAATATACTTACAATACTATACAATAAACACTATACACTATACATTATACAATATACAATATACACTATACACTATACATTATACAATATACAATATACACTATACACTATACATTATACAATATACAATATACACTATACATTATACAATTCAATTCAATTTATTTTTGTAACGCCCAAATTCACAACAACAGTTGCCTCTGAGGGCGACAGTGATAAATTAATCAAACAATGTCTGTGGTGGCGAGGGACGATGTCCCAGGGTCCTCTGTCCTTCTCAGCCAGGAAAAACTACAAAAAACATCCTTGGGAAAAAGTAGAAACCTGGAGGAGTTCCAGTGAAGGAGAGATCTGACTCTCACAGACGGACAGACGGACACGAGGGAGACTGGAGCTGGACCCACTCTTCAGGCAGATGAGGGACCGTCCATATGGGGCAGGGACCACTTCACCAGGAGAGGGACATCTGGGTCCACAGCTCCTCAGGAGTGAGAAAAACAAAAAGAAGGCGGTGAACAGTTTGCAAGTGGAATTAAAAATTAAATATTGTTTGATAGAATAAGTAGTAGAAGAAGAGGATAGTGCTCAAGCTGCCATACTTACCCCAGCATAGTTGCTCCTAGGGCAGCTTCTTACAGTAGAACTGGAGGCTACACTGACATTGTCCAGTGTGATTATCTGCGCTCAGGTCCAACAGGACCAGGATTGATAACCAGTCCATCATCAGCGGCTAATAACAAATCGTTTGTGACTTTAAAGGTCCCATAACATGCAAAATCGACTTTTCAGAGCTTTTAACCTTCTTACATTGCTATTTGTGCTTCATATATGTACCCAGAGTGTTTTTTGATTGATTCCCGCAGTTTTTAGCTATAAATTACAGACTATCTCCTTTCCTCGAATCTCCAAACTGACGGGGGGTGTCTACAAAACTGCGTCATAATCACAGGCACGCGTCATCATCCCCCCTCCCCCCTCTCCACCCACCTCCCCCTCCCGCCTGCCGCCTCCCGCTCCCTTCTCCCCGGCTCCGCGCTGCTCGTGTCTCCCTACAAGCTCGGAGTTTTTCTGCTTCGATTTACGACGAAACACGGCTCAAAGAGGCCCAAAACTTCATTAATGATATCGCACTCTTTACTATTATCACAATGGTGAAGGTTTATGTGGCAGTTGATGCAGCGACCGGGAAAATACACGGAGAGAAGTTCTATCCAATAGCGAAAAACCAGGAAATAAGAGCGCGATGGACATAAGACTTTTATATTTATATATATATATATATATATATATATATATATATATATATATATATATATAGATAGATAGATAGATAGATAGATAGATAGATAGATAGATAGATAGATAGATAGATATATATATATATATATATATATATATATATATATATATATATATATATATATATATATATATATATATATATATATATATATATATATATATATATATATATATATATATATATATATATATATATATATATATATATATATATATATATATAGATATAGATATAGATATAGATATAGATATAGATATAGATATATATATATATATATATATATATCTGTTCTGCGCACGCTGTAGAATAAACCCCAGATTTATTTAGGCTCAAAGTAGTGTTGATCTGAAGTTCTATCGTTTCTCATTCACTGGCGCGGAGCTGTGCATCGCGGAGCAGACAGCTGTGGGGCTATGTCGCGGGTGGGCGGGGCACAACACACGCGCTCTGAGACTACGTCACGGGTTGGGCGGGGGAGCCAGATCGCTCTTCGCAAGGGTGGGGGCGAATATCAAACCAAGCCGTCTGCATTTCCGGGTTGGTGAGGGGGTCCAAGGTCTGGGTGATATTTCTAAACTATTATGTTAAGGGTGTTGCACAACCCTTATTATTATCAAATATACACTTAGGATAGACTACGAAACGTGAAAAAAGCATGTTATGGCACCTTTAACTAGTGCAGTTTCAGTGCTGTGGTGGGCTCTGAACCCTGACTGGAAAACTTCAAATAAGTTATTGTCCTGCAGGTGGCGACAAAGCTGTTTTACTACAACTTTTTCAGACAAAGGGAAGATTTGAAATAGGTCTGTAGTTTACAAATAAGTCGGGATCTAGGTTAGGCTTTTTCAGAAGAGGTTTAATGACTGCATGTTTGAAGGACTGTGGAACATAGCCACTTTCGAGTGAAGTATTTATTATATTAAGAATAGGGTCTATAATTAGGGGGAGAATGTCTTTGAGGAGTCTGCTTGGAATGGGGTCTAGGACACAAGTTGAGCTTTTAGAGGACATAATGGCTGAAGTTATCTCTGCTTGATCAACAGCTGTGAACCTTTCTAAGTTTACAGGTGGATTTATATGAGACGTTAGATGTACAGCTTGGGCTAGTTCAGTGCTAATAGCGGGGGTAATTTCATCTAATTTATCTCTGATTGTTTTTATTTTATTAAATTTTAAAAAAATGTTAAAAAATAGGATGAAATCATCAGAGCTGAGAGTAGCTGGGATTGAGGGCTCTACTGCACTGTGACAGTTTGTTAGCCTAGCTACAGTGCTGAAAAGAAGTGTTACTTTTGTTGACTTCTATTAGATTTGAATAATATCTGGTTTGGGCCTTATGCAGAGCCTGTTTATAGAACAGCAGGCAACTTTTCCATGCTTTTAGGGATTCTTCTGTGTGAGAACGACGATGGACTCAATCCTGGTTCTGTTGGACCTGAGCGCAGCGTTTGACACCATCGACCACAACATTCTACTGCAGAGGTTAGAATGTGATGTAGGTGTTGGAGGAACAGCCCTCAGCTGGTTTAAATCATATTTATCTGATAGGTACCAATTTGTTAATGTAAACAAGAGCTTCTCACCATGCTCTGAAGTAATTTACGGTGTGCCACAGGGTTCGGTACTCGGTCCAATTCTGTTTACTCTTTATATGCTGCCATTAGGCAACATTATCAGAAAGCATGGCATTAACTTCCACTGCTATGCAGATGACACTCAGCTGTATTTATCAATGAAACCTGATCAGAGCGATCAAGTAGACAGACTTAGTACTTGTGTGAAGGAGATAAAAACCTGGATGACACTTAACTACCTGCTTCTTAACCCTGAAAAAACCGAGGTCATTGTGCTTGGCCCTAAGCATCTACGAGATGCTCTATCTGAGCAGATAGTCACACTGGACAATGTCAGTGTAGCCTCTAGTTCTACTGTAAGAAATCTTGGAGTCTTATTTGACCAGGAGCTCTCATTTAAAGCTCATATAAATCAAGCTTGTAAAACAGCCTATTTCCATTTGCGCAACATAGCCAAAATCAGAAGAATCCTGCCTAAAAGCGATGCTAAAAAACGTATCCATGCATTTGTAACGACTAGATTAGACTACTGTAACTCCTGCTTGCAGCGTGTCCTAAAAGCTCCATAAAAAGCTTTCAACTGGTTCAAAATGCAGCAGCAAGATTACTAACAGGAACAAAAAGAAGAGAGCACATTACGCCAGTGCTGAAGTCTCTTCACTGGCTCCCCGTCGAGTTTAGAATCAAATTTAAAATTCTACTCTTGACCTACAAAGCCATAAATGACATGGCCCCATCCTACCTCAAAGATGCTATAGAACCATATCATCCAAACAGAGCTCTTCGCTCTCAGAATGCTGGCCTTCTGGTGGTCCCAAGAGTCTCTAAAAGTACAGTAGGAGGTAGAGCGTTTAGCTACCAAGCTCCTGTGTTATGGAATCAGCTCCCGACCCATGTTAAATATGCTGACACAGTCTCTTCATTTAAGTCCAGGCTTAAAACGTTCCTCTTCGAAATCACTTATGGTCAGACTAGTTAGGAACAGAAACATAAACCCACAGCTTTAGCTACGCTGCCCTAGGAGTAACTATGCTGGGGGAAGTATGACAGCTTGAGCACTATCCTCTTCTTCTGACTACTTATGCTATCAAACAATATTTTTTTTTTAATTCCACTTGCAAACTGTTCACCGCCTTCTTTTTCTTTCTCTCACTCCTGAGGACCTGTGGACCCAGATGTCCCTCTCCTGGTGAAGTGGTCCCTGCCCTGTGTGGACGGTCCCTCATCTGCCTGAGGAGTGGGTCCAGCTCGACTCCGACGGTCCCTCATCTGCCTGAGGAGTGGGTCCAGCTCGACTCAGACGGTCCCTCATCTGCCTGAGGAGTGGGTCCAGCTCCAGTCTCCCTCGTGTCCGTCTGTCCGTCTGTGAGAGTCAGATCTCTCCTTCACTGGAACTCCTCCAGGTTTCTACGCTTTTTTCCCAAAGAGGTTTTTTTTTGTAGTTTTTCCTGGCCGAGAAGGAGAGTCTAAGGACAGAGGACCCTGGGACATCGTCCCTCGCCACCACAGACATTGTCTGACTCCCTCGCCACCACAGACATTGTTGATTCATTTCTCCCTGTGGCCCTCAGAGGCAACTGTTGTTGTGATTTTGGGCCTTACAAAATACATTGATTTGATTTGATTTGATTTGATTTGATTTGAAATAATCCCTCTAGCTTTCTAACTCTTTGTTTATGTGAACGCAGTTCTTCATTTTACCAGGGGGAGGGGCGCTTTGGCCTAATGACCTTCTGTTTTAACGGCGCTACAACATCAAGAGCAGACTTCAGAGAATTCATGGTCAGGTCGTCAAATTGATCACTTAAACTGGGACTAGAACTGTTCTCAGCAGGATCACATGACATGTCACTGAATATTGGAGCTATTATTTCTTAGAATTTTGAGATAGATTTTTCAGATATTGTCCTTTTCGTCATAACTTTATTTTGTGGGACTGGATGATCTTTAAGAATAAACTGAAAGGAAAAAGTAATTAGGAAATGATCTGACAATATAGGGTTTTGAGGGAGGACAATGAGGTCACTAATCTCTATTCCATACGTTAGGACAAGATCCAGAATGTTCTTATTGGTATGAGTCGGTTTATTTACATTTTGAGTGAAACCAATGCTGTCTAACAAGGCGCTGAAGGCGTTACTGAGCGCGTCATCACTCACGTTCACGTGGATATTAAAGTCTCCAGCTATAACTATTTTATCCCAGGCTAACACTAAGTTTGATATAAAGTCAGAAAACTCTGTTAAAAACTCTGAATAGGGACCAGGAGGTCGGTAGATAACTATGAACAAAACTCCTTTTTGGTTTTTCATATTTGGACATGTGATCGACAGCATGAGGCTTTCAAATGAGTGAAATAGCATTGTTAATTTTAGGGCTCATGAGTCGCTTGAGTGTGAGATCACTGCCACACCACCACCTCGGCCTGTGCTCCTGGCGGTCTGAAAGTTAACATGGGTGGGTGGGGTGGACTCATTTAGTCTGACGTAGTCGTCTTGTTGAAGCCACGTTTCAGTTAGAGCTAGAAGATCTATGTTATAGTCACTAATTAATTCATTAACTAAGAGCGATTTGGAGGAAATTGATCGAATGTTTAGCAGTCCACATTTTATGTGTTTATTCATTTGTATATTTGTGTCATTTGTGATTGTTATTTTCCTTAAGTTATTTGGTCTGACGCCTGAAATAGTTTTTCTGAGATGCGACTTTTTGGCACTTTGTACGAGGGACACGAGGGACACACACAGTCTCTATCTGTCTTGAATTTGAACACTTCACATGTGACAGAGCGGGCGAGAGTTCAGCGACAGAGGAGCGTCTTACACTGCTGCTCTGCGCCCGGGGCTCATCCCTGGGTGGTCACTTTAGGCGACTAAGACTATCGGTCAAATTCCGAACTAATAGGGATGCACCCTCCGAAGTCGGATGGATGCCATCCCTGCGTATGAGCCCGGGCTTTCCCCAAAACGCACTCCAGTTGTCAATAAAGACTACGTTGTTTTGAGGGCACCATCTAGATAACCAGCTGTTGAATGCTGAAAGACGGCTGTACAATTCAGCATTGATCCGATTGGGCAGGGGACCAGAAAATATTACAGTGTCTGACATCGACTTTGCCAATTCACACACCGCAACTACTTGAACTTTGAGCACCTCTGAATGTCTCTGCCGGGCGTCGTTACCGCCTGCGTGAATCACGACGCAACTGAATCGTTAAAAATAATGACAAACTAATAAAATGAACAAAATAAATCAGGAAACCAAGAATTTTAAGAACATTTGAGCCTCAGTTGCCAAGCAACACAGGATTAACTCTGGAATAATACATGTGTGAGTAAATAAAAGAGGAAACACTTGAAAGCTCATTCGCACAATCTTCAGGTCTGGATCCACGCCTTGGATATGAAGTCGTCTGACACATGTGTTTGTGTTTTCAGTGAATGAGTGTAAAGCTCGATGGAGGAACCTCAGAGACACGTTTGTGAAACACAGGAAGAGGCTGGGGCTCCCAAACGGCGGCGGAGGCTGGCCCCAGAAGGACTGGAAGTACGCCGAGCTCATGTCCTTCCTGCTGCCCTTCGTCGTGCCTCGAGTGTGAGTCAGGTCATCACATCAGTCACTTCAGCACTTTGTGTCCCACGTAAAGATTAAAATATGTCTTTTCTTCTCTCTGTTTTACAGCTCTAAACGCAGACGTCCCCCGTCAGAGGCCGAAGGCGAGCAAAGCTCCGCCCCGTTGTCCCCCGTCCCATCTCCCCCTCTGGATCCCTCTCAGACCCCTCCACTGACCCCTGCTCAGGGCCTCTGGGTGGACCAGCCCCGCAGGTCTCGTAGTCCCAGAGACAGAGCTCCGTCCTGGGCAGGGCAGCGGCAAAGGGTCCCTGAGAGCGACTGGGACGAGGCGTATCACTTCTGCTTGAGCACCGTGCCGCAGCTGCAGCGGCTGAGCTGGAGGCGCCGCAACACGGCCAAGATCGAGATCTTAGGTATCTTAGAGCGTCTCCGTGAGGAGCAGGAGCAGCAGCCGCCTCGGGGCCCCAGGAGAGTGCACCGGGCGGTGGACCCCCCCAGCAGAGCGGCGTCCCAAGGACCAGGTACTGACCACACACACACCGCACTACAGCACCCACACGCTCTCGCCTCGTGTATGAGCCTTGGCTGCAGTGCGTCGTGGAGGGCGAGTGACAGCTGTGTTTACTTTGTGAAGGCGAACAGCGGCGCTCCGAGTCGGACCAGTACCAGCAGCTGTTCCAGGAGCTGTTTCTGGAAGACGGGAGCTTTCGTCGGCTCTTGGGTTTGTCCCGAGGGCAGTTTGATGACCTGCTGTGCCGCGTCGGGGAAAGCCTCACACTCCAGGACACCAACTACAGGCGCTCGATCCCGGCGTCTCTGCGCCTGAGCATCGGCCTGCGGTCAGTACGCCAACAAGATGATGAACGAATCAATAAATATGATTACACTTATCTTTAAATCTTTGGGCAGCAGTTCAAGTTTACCTTTTTATGCTGCTACAGCTGCGTTATTTATCATGATTTATATGTTCAGTAATAGAGAGGAAACCAGGTTGAATGGAATGGTTGACCTTTGACCTTGGTGTTTGTAGGTACCTGCGCTCGGGGAACCACTTCCACAGCATCGCGGAGACGTTCCACGTGGCGCTCTCGTCCGTGTGTAAGATCGTGCCGCAGGTGGTGGCTGCTCTCTGGGACGGTCTGAAGGCCGACGTCTTGCCTCAGCTCGGCCCGGAGCGATGGAGGTCTGTTGCCGAGGAGTTTAGGCAGCGTTGGGACTTCCCTCTGTGCTGTGGGGCTCTGGACGGGAGGCAGGTGGTCCTCAGGGCGCCGCCTCGGTATGGCCCTCAGGGTCAGAGAGCTGCGAGCGTGGTGCTGCTCGCAGTGGTGGACGCTCACTCCAGGTTCCTGATGGTTGAAGTCGGCGGCTTTGGCAGGATCAGCGACGAGGGCATTCTGGAGAGCTCCGTGTTCGGCCAGGCGCTGACTGAAGGCAAGCTCGACCTGCCTCCGGCTGCTCCTCTCCCGGGGGCCGAGCACAGAGGACCGCAACCCTACGTCTTTGTGGCGGACGAAACGCTCACGCTACGGACTAATGTGATGAGGCCGTTCACCGGGCGCTTGGTGGCTCCAGAAAAACGTGTCTTTAACCAGCGCCTGTCCCGGGCTCAGCACACGGCGACCGACGCCTTCAGCCGCCTGGCGTCTCACTGGGGCCTGTACCGACGACCTGCCGAGGTGCGGCCGGAGGTGGCAGAGCAGTGTGTGAGGGCCACCTGCCTCTTGCACAACTTCATCATGGAGTCAGGAGAGGTGGAGTCTATGGGAGAGGAGGAGCCTCTGGAGGAGGAGGGGCCTCTGGAGGAGGAGCTTGAGGACGAGGCTGTGGGAGAGGACGAGGAGGCCACCGACAGGCCTGAGGGGGAGGAGGACCGGAGATGGTTGGCTGAGAGAGGAGCAGAGGCTGAAGCAGGAGCCGGAGCCGGTTTGGGGGCTGGAGCAGAGGCTAGCACTGGAGAAGAAGCTGGGGCAGGTGGGGCAGGTGGAACAGAGGCTGGCGGGTCATGGAGGTGGCGTCTGCGGCGGCTGGAGCGTGGCTGGGCCCACAGACCGTCTAATGAGGCCATGAGGGTGCGGGACGTGTTCGCAGAGCACTTCTCGGCCGAGGGGGCGGTGCCTTGGCAGAACGACGAGTGACAGACTTTTACCACAGAAAAGACTGGAATGAGGTTTTATACAGGTTTTAACTTAAAGTTGGTCACATAATTTGTGCTTCAAAATAAACTGACCTAAAATAAATCCCTGAGTGTGTTTTGTGTTTCCTGCTAAAATGTAATGTTTGTTAATAAAAAATAAACATATTAAAGTCTAAATGCTAAAACCAGCATCAACCTCTGGACTCATGAGTCTGTAATAATGTGTGGTCACACTAAAGCACAAGCCTGTAAATCCAGGTCATGTGGTGTCAAACGACCAAACATCACTTTGCTCCAAAATCAGGAAATGTGTGGCCCGGTGAGTGGGTGTGTCCTCCATGGTCCAAGCTCCATGCTCCTCCCTCTGTATGATCATGAGGGATCCACCCATACCACATGTGGTCCTTCTGTAGTTATGCCTCCTTCTGTGAGCTGTGCCTGGTGTAGAGCGTCTGCCCCTGGACCACCAGATCACAGGTTCAAACCTCAGAGGTAGTGATGGGTCATTTGAAGCCGAGGCTTTACAGAGTAAAAGGGGGCGTGTCAAATGAAGCCCTGCTTCGAGGCTTGCGTCAGTTTGCTTAAAAACACTTGACTGACAAAAGTGAGGCTTCACTTTTGTTTCTGGTCACGTGACTGGTTCAGGATACGTGTCACTTTCAAATAAAAGCGCGCAATGTCTTGCGGTGCGTCGTGGGTCAGTCAGTGTTAGATAGTGGTTGAGTTATGACAGTTCAGTTTAGTATTTCAGGTTTGTATTTTAGATAGCGCAGGAAGCTGCTGGTTATATTTAAGAGCACAAGCACCTTGTCTAAAACAGTATCTGTACATTAATAACATTCTTAACGCTTCTTTACATTACAAATGCTTACTAGATGATTCAAATAGGAAATACTTAATAATAATTTTATATCTGAAAGGCCCATTATAGAAGATATGTTTATTAAGGTGATTATTACAAAGCCTACCAAAGAATGAGAAGAATGCTTCACTCACGCGCTCCAATTATGTCAATGTGTGATGATCCCCTCATATTATAGGGTTTATTTGCATAATAGACACTCATTTTGCAGCAGTGGTCAATGAGTCAAGTTCTGATACAGACTTTAAAATAAAGAGCCATCAGGATTATCTGAAGCAGCGTCTGGAGGAGTACAAGCACAAATGAACTGCCTCATAATCCGTGGCAGTGCCTTGGTCTGAGAAAGCTCGGATAGTTGAAATAGATAAAGACTAATATAAACCTGACTGATACAGATGTCTGTGTGGCTGACTAGAGTTGCATCTGTCTGGATGGGGGAATATGGGATCGAGACCTGATCAGGCCTTGTTATTGAACCATGTGACACAATCTGTTGTTATGGAATAAATATGCATCATTGGGTAGATAATTTAAGATATAATTAATAATAATATAATTTAAGATAATTGGTGTTATTTTCTCAATAAAATTGGTTATTATTTGGTCTTACACTGTACTATCTTACATTCATTAAAAAAAATGTTTACCACAAGATGGCGTAGTTGAGCAAATGAAACACCTTGCGAGGCATCGACTCATGTATCGATACAATTGGCTAAAGCCTCAAATGGTTCATGGGTCTTCATTTGACCATCACTACATCACATTAGTGTCCAGTACAGAACACTGGACACTAATAATAGGGTAGAAACAATTCTTTGGTTGTTATATTCATGGGTCTTTTTGTAAATACATATTAAAGTCCTTTCTTCTTCTGGCCAAATGATTCCTTTAACTTATCAACGCTTTTCATTTTCTTTTACAATCTGGTAAAAAAACATTTGTACCTTTTTTAATCATCTTAGTTTATATGTTTTGATTAGTTCTTTCCATGTTGTAGTTATGTAGAAAAGTGCACAAAAGTGATGGGATTTCATTGTAGTTGTTCTCATTTTTACTTAGTGCATCTTTAAAGAGTCTTAATAATACATGATTTAAATAATAAGGGTTAGGTAATAAAATCGCAACCCTGTGTTTTAAGAGCTTACCAATTTTTGAGATTGATGTGTAGAGCTCAATTTAGAGTTCCACACATATCAATCTGGCGGGAGTTTTGTTTTTATCAGGTTTGAGTTCTCTAGGGGGCGCTACACAAATGTCAAGACATGCAAACTCCACACGGTCTGGGGATTGAACCTGAGACCTTGTGGCCACTGCAGTGCGTCCTCGTCACTCAAACTCCAGCCGTGCGTCTGATCAGCTGCAAGGTGCTCTCCAGTCAATATTACGGTTCACAGAGAACAAAATGTAAAATAATAATCTGTAAATCATGTTATGGCTAAAAACATGACAATAGACAGATGAATTTGAGAAGTGAAAGACAATATATTTTTGAAACCATTGGTTGTCGTTCTGGTGATGTTATAAAATGTTTGTATTCTTCTTTTGTATTTGAGGTTTCTATCATTACATAATACACAAAACACAGAATAGAGGTGCGAGATGTATTGAAAAATGTATGCTAATTTATAATGATATTAGTTTATTGTCTTCCAATTGAAAAGAAGCTTTAAAAAGACACAGAAAAATCTTAATATTGAGGATTAACTTACTTGAATAATACTTTTCCATGCTGTTTTTACATGATTTCACATTAGAATATTGCTGCTCTTACATTCACAAGATGGCCGCCGCAATTGCCACGGCAACAGAATCTAGTTTTATCTAGTGTATTATTAAAATGTCATTAGCATAGTTAGCTCAGAGTTAGCTCGGTGTTAGCTCCGCTTTAGCCGCTCCGCTTGGGACAAAATACTCCACAAAAGCGCGGGTGAAATGTCGGCGGGACTCCGGCTCCGGGCGCTGGTGTCCGCGCGTCTCACTGCGGCGGCGGACGAGATCTTTGCGCTGTTCGAGAGGACGATAGCGGAGTACGAGGAGGAACTGCGCCAGTCACAAGAGGAAACCCGCACAAAGCAGCGGCTGCACCGGGGCTGTGCTGGCGAGAGCCCGGGGACGAGCCACGGAGCCCCGGGGACGAGCCACGGAGCCCCGGGGACGAGCCACGGAGCACCGGGGACCAGCCACGGAGCACCGGGGACCAGCCACGGAGCAGGTCGGTCCTCAGTGTGTCGGATGCCCTCCCATCCTCCTGCATCGTTGTGTTAAATTTGGGCAATTAAAATGTCCATTAATCATTTTCACATAAATCTGTTAAAATATCACAATAAACTGTAATATTTAAACTACTTCGCTGTAATAAATACATAAATAAAATAAGAACTCGAGTTGCAATAAATGAATTACTTAAACAAACAAACTGAAAACATTAAATGAAAAGATCAACTGATGGTTTTAATTTCCATTTCATCATCATTCCAACGTGTCTTCTTCACTTTGCCTCCTGCAGGTGTCCAGATGGTGTTTGTGAGCTCAGACACAGAGATTTTGCTAGTTAAAGAAGAACCAGAAGAGGAAGAGCGCCCCCCAGAGGCCACTGTGTGCGTGAAGACAGAAGAGTCACAGGCGAGCGTCTGCGCAGAGGCACATTTCCACACAGGCGCACATTTCCACACGGGCGCACATTTCCACGCGGACGCGGACGTACAGGCGCCGCACTTTGAAGACGCCGACTTTGACAACGCCTGGAGAGCTCCTTACAGCTTCTCGGACGCGCTCCTGGAGCCCGACGCTGACGTGAACGACCGCGGCCAGGTCCAGAAGGTCGGGGGAGACTCGCCCAGACACGCCGAGCTGAAGAAACACCAGTGCCCTTTGTGCTTCAAAGTGTTTGCCAATAAAAGTCACCTGCAGAGACACAGCACGGTTCACTCGGGGGAGAAACCCTTCAGCTGCTCGGTGTGCCACAAGAGCTTCAACACAAAGTCGTACCTGGTGGTGCACATGCGCAGTCACACTGGGGAGCGGCCGTACACCTGCCCGTTCTGCCACAAAGGCTTCTCTCACAAGAGCGCCTTCAACTTCCACGTTCAGACGCACAGCAAAGAGAGGCCTTACAGCTGCTCGTTGTGCGGGAAGAGCTTCACCGTCGAGACGTACCTCCGAGTGCACCAGAAGACCCACAGCGGCGAGCGACCCTTCAGCTGCTCGGTGTGCGGCGCCAGGTTCGGCCGGGCGAACAGTCTGAAGAGTCACATGAAGACGCACTCGGGCGAGAAGCCGTTTGCCTGCGGCGTCTGTGGGCGGAGCTTCACCTACAAACACAACCTGGACACGCACCAGCGCACGCACCGAGGCCTTTCAGCTGTACAGTTCGACGCGCACGCCTCGGGAGCGGGCACAAGCTCCATGTACGCGAGCATGGACCTTTCAGCTGAACAGACCTCCGGGATTTTGTTTTAACAGTGACATTTGGAAGATTAAATATGTCATAAATAAGTAGCTTCTGTGTTATATGGAAAAAGGTTAATGACAACACTTTTCTTGGAGCTGGATCACACTGGGTCTTGTACGCTTCTGCTTCTTCATTGTGATTGGTTAAAACCAGCTGTCACTCACTCAGAGCTGACCAATAGAAGCAGTGGGCGGAAAAAAACAGTATGACAAACAAACAGTATTAAACAGTACTAAAGGGGCTGTGCCTGATTTTCACAGTTTTGAAACATGAAAAACGACTAGTTCATGTAATAAAGTCAAATCTGTTTGTCGCAATTTAGAGATGTCACGATATCAAATTTTAGAGTTACGAATATTGTGAGAAAAAACATCACACTTATTCACGATTATTGATCAAACAACAGTAAAATCTTTCATTTCTTTCATTCTCTTGGTCTGACATGTGACTTTTCCTCCAGTTTGTGACCGGCTTTATGAAATGTAACTTTCTGAATGACATAATAAAGTTAAATAACCAGATAAAAAAGTGATTTACATCCGTCTATTTTTTTGGATTATAGATTGAACTAAAAAAACGTAATTTATCTTCTAAAATGGTCACCATTGTTATTTTCTGCTTCTTACGATTATATTGTGACCTGAATAATCATGTGATTGACCTGATCATCTCGACCCTCGTCCCAGTTGCACATGTAAAAGAGCCTTTTATTCCCCCTAGAAGCAGGAAGTGCGCTGTTTGTATGCTAATGTTTGTTAGCATGCTGTTTGTCAGCACGCTAACCCTTGTTAGCACGCTAATGTTTGTTAGCATCCTAATGTTTGTTAGCATGCAAATACTTGTCAGCAAGCTAATATTTGTTAGCATGCTAATGTCTGTCAGCATGCTAATGTCTGTCAGCATGCTAATGCATGTAAGCATGCTAATGTATGTAAGCATGCTAATGTATGTAAGCATGCTAATGTATGTAAGCATGCTAATGTATGGTGCTCAGACGGTGAAGAGCTTTTAAACTCTTGGTGAATATTGAGGATGTTCAGGCCAGTGAGACTCACGTGGAGCGGTGAAGAGTTTAATTAAACTAGTTCTATTTTTCGCGTTTAAAAACTGTAAAAATCAGGCGCAACATCTTTAGAAAGAGAAAAAGTGAATCACGATTTGATGATTTAACCAAAAAGAAGAACATTGTCTGAATATCATTATCGCGGAATTACCCCAAATTTACAACATAACTTTGTTTTTTAACAACTCATTTGTACCTGTATTTGTATTATGTCAGCTATTTATTTATTTATTTGTATTTATGAAAAACATATGATTAGGGTTTGTGTGGAAATGTCTTGAAGTGCAAGTGTTTTTTTTTTTATGTTAACAGAGTCTCTGTTTCTGTTAATTATGTTAATTATGTGAATTGTGTCTCTTTATTCCATAAATATTTGATTATTTAAAGAATAATCAGGTGAAAAGTGTCTGCTCCAGTAAATAAGACCCATAACAGACCACAAGGCGGCAGTAACGAGCAGCTTCCAGAGGTTTAACCAGGACTCAACCAGGTCTAGACCAAAGAACCAGGACTCAAAGAACCAGGTCTCAACCAGGTCTAGACCAAAGAACCAGGACTCAAAGAACCAGGTCTCAACCAGGTCTAGACCAAAGAACCAGGACTCAAAGAACCAGGTCTCAACCAGGTCTAGACCAAAGAACCAGGACTCAACCAGGTCTAGACCAAAGAACCAGGACTCAACCAGGTCTAGACCAAAGAACCAGGACTCAAAGAACCAGGTCTCAACCAGGTCTAGACCAAAGAACCAGGACTCAACCAGGTCTAGACCAAAGAACCAGGACTCAACCAGGTCTAGACCAAAGAACCAGGACTCAACCAGGTCTAGACCAAAGAACCAGGACTCAAAGAACCAGGTCTAGACCAAAGAACCAGGACTCAACCAGGTCTAGACCAAAGAACCAGGACTTAACCAGGTCTAGACCAAAGAACCAGGACTCAACCAGGTCTAGACCAAAGAACCAGGACTTAACCAGGTCTAGACCAAAGAACCAGGACTCAACCAGGTCTAGACCAAAAGCAAACCCGGACCCGACCTGGGTCGGCACAGAACGGGAAATGTAAAATTCCGTGAACAACCCCTCAAGAGACCTCATGAAATAATATTTAACAGGGATGAAAAGACAGGTGGATACAGAGGTAATGAGACGAACGCTCCAGAATGCTAAGACGAGAATACAACGTACGTAGCGCTTGGTTTCACTTGGTTTCACATGCGCTTGGAGAAACGAGGGAAGACCAGTGTGTTTACTGCAGAGGTGTCAAACTCTGGCCCGCGGGCCAAATCCGGCCCGCCAGACGTTCTAATCCGGCTTGCCGAACATTTCAAATGTATATTTTAAAATATATATATATTTATTTATTTTTATCGCTAAAACTACGCGTCCCACAATGCTGCCGGTGGCCGCCCCTCCCCCGCGGGGCTCTGCTGCACTGCTGTGTGAGCTGCTCAGGGAGAAGTGCACTTTAAGCACTTTTGAGCAGAAGTTTAGTGGTGTGTCAGTTCAGGTGTGCAGAGAACTACACAGACGTGGAAATGTTAGTTAGTACATTTAAAAGTTTTTTTAGATCTTGAGAAGTTTATTTTGTTATAAAGTCAAATGTTTATCTCTGTAGAACTGTAGATTAACTCTGAAGTTGTAATGTACATAAACTGAAGAACAGTGTTGGTGAAATGACACTTGTTTTTCTAAATACATTTCAGTTTATGAGAACAAATGTTTTGTCATTTTTTTTATCGATCCAGTAATTGCTTCAAAACAGCGTAGGCTATATAAAGCTATTTATTTCTTATATTTGTATAGTTTTATGTTTTATGTTATGTTTGGCCTGCGACC
The DNA here is from genome assembly GCF_026437365.1 of Eucyclogobius newberryi. Taxonomy (NCBI): domain Eukaryota; kingdom Metazoa; phylum Chordata; class Actinopteri; order Gobiiformes; family Gobiidae; genus Eucyclogobius; species Eucyclogobius newberryi. The sequence continues at coordinate 16,946,597 of NW_027315757.1, forward strand.
CAGCCTGAGCGTCCAAATTCGGCCCGCGGACGAAATGAGTTTGACATCCCTGGGTTACTGTGTCTAAAAATGTTGGCAGCGGAAAGCATGAAGACAAATAAATTAAGACGTCACTTAAAGAGTTGCCGAATATTGCCAGCAATCATCCAACTTTGTGAATGCTACAGCAGTAAACCAGCGAGCACAGTTAGCCATTGAGGCATTCATTTATTTTGCTTTTATGTTGAAAATGTTGATTTAATTTTCCAAAATAATCTTTTGAGTTTTTGTTTTTCACAGTTTGACCTTGTTATGCAAAATGTAAAAAAAATAAAATCTTATATGAGTTAATGTTGCTGATCATTTTGAATAGAATATTATTTATTGATTTTTTTTTTATTTTTTTGTTAGTATCAAATGGTGTGCACACCACTATTTGAGAGTGACAGAATTACTTGGTTAATAATGTTTATAGTTTAAATAATTAGTTATAGTTTAAATCATTTGTTATATATTATTATAAGAATTTGTGAGCGCTTTATTGTGCTTTTCTGTTACAGACTATAACACAACACGCGAAGTGTTTCCTTCTTCCTGGGGGGGCGTGACAGAAAATAATTGAGAAGCACTGGTCTACACTTGTCACAATTTGGTCCTAAATGAAGCCCATTTTAGTCCTGATTTGGTCTTGTTCTAGTCCAGGTTTGGTCTTGTTCTAGTCCAGGTTTGGTCTTGTTCTAGTCCAGGTTTGGTCTTGTTCTAGTCCAGTTTTGGTCCTGTTTGTTTTGGTCCTGTTCTAATCCAGTTTTGGTCCTCTTCTTGTCCAGGTTTGATCTTGTTCTAGTCCAGGTTTGGTTCTGTGGTCCAGGGTTTTGGTTCGAGCTGGAAAGTAACTAAATACAAATCCTCACGTTTCTGTATGCAAGTACATTTTTTGAATATATTTTTAAACATGTCATTGTACTTGTAGTTGAGTAAAATTTAGTATGTAATTATAATTAGTTACATATATGTTGTGTAGTATTTGTACTTGATATTGAGTTCTGAATTTGGCTACAGTTTCAAACATGCTGTAGGAGCCAAAATCCCTGATCACGGTGCAGCGTTGGGAGAGGCCACAGGGTGTCGCTGTGGGTTAGAAGCAAATCAGTTGGAGTTTGCTTAGACACATGCCACGCAACAGAGTGTGGGTACGTTTATTTAGTATAGTTTATAAGTTAAGTTATCCCAATTTAGTCCTGCTTTAGTCATGGTTTGGTCCTGCTTTAGTCCTGGTTTGGTCCTGGTTCAGTTCAGGTTTAGCCTGGGTTTGATTCTTATGTAAAGTCCAGGAACAGCAGCGCTTCGGGAACTCCCCTGTCGCCTAGCAACAGGCTGCAGATCAACCGGTCAGAGCGCAGAGATAAAAGAAGTCCCAACAAGACATGGTCCTGCTTCAGACCGGATTTAGACACAGATTTAGCCTGTGTTTAGTTCCTCTTTCTGTGCTGGTTTAGACCTGGTTTAGACCTGGTTTGGTCCTGCTTTTGTCCTTGTTTGGACTTGGGTTAGTCCTGATTTAGTTCCTCTTTCTGTGCTGGTTTAGTACTCATTTAGACCTAGTTTAGTCCTGGTTCAGACCTGGTTTAGACCTTGGTTTGGACTTGGTTTGGTCTTGTTCTAGTCCAGGTCCTGTTCTAGTCCAGGTCTTGTTCTAGTCCAGGTTTAGTCTTGTTCTAGTCCAGGTTTAGTCTTGTTCTAGTCCAGGTCTTGTTCTAGTCCAGGTTTAGTCTTGTTCTAGTCCAGGTTTAGTCTTGTTCTAGTCCAGGTCTTGTTCTAGTCCAGGTTTAGTCTTGTTCTAGTCCAGGTTTAGTCTTGTTCTAGTCCAGGTCTTGTTCTTGTCCAGGTTTGGTCCAGGGTTTTGGGCCAAGCTGAAAAGTAACTAAATACAAATCCTCTCGTTACTGTAAGTGAGCACATTTTTTGAATATATTTTTAAACATGTCATTGCACTTGTAGTTGAGTAAAATCTTAGCATGTAATTATAATTAGTTACATGTGTGTTGTGTAGTATTTGTACTTGATATTGAGTTCTGAATTCGGCTACATTTTCAAACATGGCACACCCAGTACCCAGTGTGGGTACGTTTATTTAGTATAGTTTATAAGTTATGTGGGGCACCAGCCTCAAAGCTGAGGCAATTAACAATTCTCAAATCAAATATTGGAAATTGTGGCTAACTTTCAACCAATCAGACATATTTTACTTTCATTTCATTTTAACTTGACACACACATAATACACTGTGTATTATGCAGGCAAGACAGCACCAGCTTTAAAGGCCGTCGTCAAACAACTAAAGACCCTCGGACCCTCCTGGGGTCGTGACACCCCCCATAAAGACGGAGAGTCTCCCCAGGAATCACAGTGACCAAAATCAAAACATCGTCCTGTACAAACTCTTCCACCCAAGTCAGTAGAACCAGACAAACAAAGCGACCAACTGATTAATGCATGAATAAGCTATGGCTACAGCAATGGATCTTTACACTACAATATCAACACAAAAGAAACAAATGTGGTCCAGCCACCTCACCACTACAGGGCACCGAATCCAAATATTTAAGGTCATGGCCCAATACCCCACCACAGGCGGTCATGGCCCAATACCCCACCACAGGCGGTCATGGCCCAACACCCCACCACAGGCGGTCATGGCCCAATACCCCACCACAGGCGGTCATGGCCCAATACCCCACCACAGGCGGTCATGGCCCAATACCCCACCACAGGCGGTCATGGCCCAATACCCCACCACAGGCGGTCATGGCCCAATACCCCACCACAGGCGGTCATGGCCCAATACCCCACCACAGGCGGTCATGGCCCAATACCCCACCACAGGCGGTCATGGCCCAATACCCCACCACAGGCGGTCATGGCCCAATACCCCACCACAGGCGGTCATGGCCCAATACCCCACCACAGGCGGTCATGGCCCAATACCCCACCACAGGCGGTCATGGCCCAATACCCCACCACAGGCGGTCATGGCCCAATACCCCACCACAGGCGGTCATGGCCCAATACCCCACCACAGTTGGGCCAGAGCTTCCCCCAAAATGCTTCAGAGCTTTTACCAAAGAGCGCGTGCATCTTAACTGACGTGTGAAGTCAATATCACATGAACAGCTTTGTATTGGTGTCTGTGGTGTCACTGACTAAATACTTCCTGTAAATTTCTGTGTATGGTCATTATAATGTAATGTCCAGACATGTGACATAATGGTCACATTATGGTCACATTTATTTAGAGGGTTTCTACCTTCGAGGCACTCAAGTGTGTGCAGACACTGAGCAAGGCAAGTGTCTTGCCCAAAGACACAACAACAGTGTTCACCTGAAGGAGCTGGAATTGCACCACCAACCTGTGGTCAGTGGATCTGACCGCTCTACCAAAGATGTTAATTCATGATTCAAGATTCAAGATTCAGGATTCAAACCCTCGGATCAGAAAACGACCAGAGAACAGCCTGAGGAAAATGACCTCTGACATCTCTGTGACGCCATGATGAGCCAGCGGCTTCGGTCGCCGATCCGGAGCGGCCCCTGGAGCCTCGTCCGGAGCCTCGTCCGGAGCCTCGTCCGGAGCGGCGCCCGTGCTGAAGGTTTCCAACCAACCAGAGGAAAAGAAACCAGAACAGAACAATAAAGCCTCCACAGATGAACCTGCACTCAGGTCTAGGATTTAACTGTGGTTTTAACGGTGTTTTACATGCACAAGGACTAAAACTGGACCAGGACCAAGACATAAGACATAAGACCTAGACCTAGACCTAGACCTAGACCTAGACCTAGACCTAGACCTAGACCTAGACCTAGACCTAGACCTAGACTTAGACTTAGACTTAGACTTAGACTTAGACCTAGACCTAGACCTAGACCTAGACTTAGACTTAGACTTAGACTTAGACTTAGACCTAGACCTAGACCTAGACCTAGACCTAGACCTAGACCTAGACCTAGACCTAGACCTAGACTTAGACTTAGACTTAGACTTAGACTTAGACTTAGACTTAGACTTAGACTTAGACCTAGACCTAGACCTGGACAAGGACCAAGACTACGATTAAGACCTAGACCTGGACAAGGACCAGGACTAGGACCAGGACCTAGACCAGAGCTGCAGTTTTGGGCTGTTTGTGTTTCTGCTGCAGAGTCAGAAATACTGCAGTGCTCCAATGTGTTACATAAGGAAACTATAGAGAACGTGGGAGAACGAGGGGGAGTGGGGGGGCGAGAGGGGGGAGAGATGGAGGGAGAGAGAGTGAGAGGGGGGAGAGAGTGGGGGAGATGAAAAAAAAAAGATTTAAATCAATAAAGTATTTACTTGAGATAGAAAAGAGTAAAGCGAGAAAGAGAGGGAGCGAGTCCACTCTGTATCATTAAGTGTTATTATTTCTTGATTATACTCATTACAGACACAGATGCAGCTGCCCCTCCCCCAAAACCCGAGACCAGAGACCAGGGACCAGAGACCAGAGACGAGACCATAAACCCGACCACAGCCCAGTCCAGGGACCCAACACTGGCAGAGTCCAAGGACCAGACTGAATAAAGACAACGCTGTCACAGTGATGCAACCAGTGGGACCTCCTCCAGAACCAGGTCCAAAGTCAGATCCATACTCAAGACCCCAAGTCCTGAGTCCAAGTCCAGACCTCAGGTTAGGGTTAGACCGTGAGACCTAAACAAGACCGGATTCAAGTCAAGTCCTGGTTTAGTCTTGATTTATTTCTGGTTTGGACCTGGTTTGGACCGGATTTAGACCTAGGTTGGAGCTAGTTTGGACCGGATTTAGATCTGGTTTGGACCTGGTTTGGACCTGGTTTGGACCTGGTTTGGACCTGTTTTGGACCGGGTTTAGACCTGGTTTGGACCTGGTTCAGACCGGGTTTAGACCGGGTTTGGACCTGGTTTAGACCGGGTTTGGACCGGGTTTAGACCTGGTTCGTAATCTTCAAAAGTAGATATGGAAGAAGAGGGAGCGGAGAGGATTTAGGATTTAGGAGGTGAGGAAAGGACTAAAGGAGCCTTTGTGAAGTGTCCTCATTAACTCTTTAGTGACTGATAAAGGATTAAGAAATGACAGAGGCGAGCTTAGGAGGCAAGGGAGGAAAGGAGACAGGGAAGGAGGCGAGGACAGAGACGATGAAGGAGATGAGGAAGGAGACGAGGAGGGAACAAATGACAATCCTGGTCCTGGTCCTGGTCCTGGATCTGGCCCTGGCCCTGGTCCTGGTCCTGGTCCTGGTCCTGGTCCTGATCCTGGATCCGGTCCTGGTCTTGGTCTTGGTCTTGGTCTTGGTCTTGGTCTTGGTCTTGGTCTTGGTCTTGGTCTTGGTCTTGGTCTTGGTCTTGGTCCTGGTCCTGGTCCTGGTCCTAGCAATTAAAAATTCAAAACGAAATATTAAGTAATATTCCTCCCCCTGTGTCTGTGTGAGGAAGAGCGCCCCCTGTGTCTGTGAGGAAGAGCGCCCCCTGTGTCTGTGAGAGGAAGAGCGCCCCCTGTGTCTGTGTGAGGAAGAGCGCCCCCTGTGTCTGTGAGAGGAAGAGCGCCCCCTGTGTCTGTGAGAGGAAGAGTGCCCCCTGTGTCTGTGAGAGGAAGAGCGCCCCCTGTGTCTGTGTGAGGAAGAGCGCCCCCTGTGTCTGTGAGAGGAAGAGCGCCCCCTGTGTCTGTGAGAGGAAGAGCGCCCCCTGTGTCTGTGAGAGGAAGAGCGCCCCCTGTGTCTGTGAGGAAGAGCGCCCCCTGTGTCTGTGAGAGGAAGAGCGCCCCCTGTGTCTGTGAGAGGAAGAGCGCCCCCTGTGTCTGTGTGAGGAAGAGCGCCCCCTGTGTCTGTGTGAGGAAGAGCGCCCCCTGTGTCTGTGAGAGGAAGAGCGCCCCCTGTGTCTGTGTGAGGAAGAGCGCCCCCTGTGTCTGTGTGAGGAAGAGCGCCCCCTGTCCTTAGACCCTCCAGGCAGGTATATTAGCATTAGCTGTTAGCATTAGCACGCAAAACACACAAGTTATTCAAAAGCTAGAGAATGTTAGCTCATAGAGCACATTCAGGTCAAAGCCTCGTTAAAAGTCGTTGTTGAGAGTTGTAAACTTTTGTATTTTATTTTAGATAATAATTTGTGTGAAAATGTCCTTCGAGCTAAAGGCTAACTGACTCTAAACTGAGAGTTCTGAGCTTGTGCTACATCTGAGTCTGATAAATGACAGTAAAATGTAAAGTGAAAGTAATTTCTGGTCTCTGCTGTGAACATTTAGAACTTTAGCTCGTTTGCTAATGGCAGGGGAAGATAAAGGACACTTCAACTCTACAACACGATGAATTTCCTCAGCACGCGGACTCAGAAACATGTCATTTATGAAGAGAAAAGCAAGATTGAAGTCATAACTTAACAAATGCTTTTATTGAATGTGTTTTTAAAAGACACTTCACTGACAATTTGTGCCACTGGTTTCCCTGGTAAGGAATGATGTAAGGGAATTGGAAGTAGGAAACAGGAGACAGGAGGTTTGAGCCTGACTCGATTAAACCTGGACTAATCCAATCCTGCTTTTATTATCGGTAATGAGGCTTTAAGAAGAAATCACAAGAACTGACGCTTTGTAAAGGAATCAGGTTTAGTCCTGGTTCAGACCTGGTTTGGACCTGGTTTAGTCCTGGTTTGGACCTGGTTTATCAAATCAAATCAATTTATTTTTGTAAGGCCCAAAATCACAACAACAGTTGCCTCTGAGGGCCACAGGGAGAAATGAATCAACAATGTCTGTGGCGGCGAGGGAGTCAGACAATGTCTGTGGTGGCGAGGGACGATGTCCCAGGGTCCTCTGTCCTTAGACTCTCCTTCTCGGCCAGGAAAAACTACAAAAAAACCTCTTTGGGAAAAAGTGTAGAAACCTGGAGGAGTTCCAGTGAAGGAGAGATCCGACTCTCACAGACGGACAGACGGACACGAGGGAGACTGGAGCTGGAGCCACTCTTCAGGCAGATGAGGGACCGACTGAGGCGAACTGGAGCCACTCTTCAGGCAGATGAGGGACCGTCGGAGGCGAACTGGAGCCACTCTTCAGGCAGATGAGGGACCGACTGAGGCGAACTGGACCCACTCTTCAGGCAGATGAGGGACCAACTGAGGCGAACTGGACCCACTCTTCAGGCAGATGAGGGACCAACTGAGGCGAACTGGACCCACTCTTCAGGCAGATGAGGGACCAACTGAGGCGAACTGGACCCACTCTTCAGGCAGATGAGGGACCGTCTGAGGCGAACTGGACCCACTCTTCAGGCAGATGAGGGACCGTCGGAGGCGAACTGGACCCACTCTTCAGGCAGATGAGGGACCGTCTGAGGCGAGCTGGACCCACTCCTCAGGCAGATGAGGGACCGTCCACACAGGGCAGGGACCACTTCACCAGGAGAGGGACATCTGGGTCCACAGGTCCTCAGGAGTGAGAGAAAGAAAAAGAAGGCGGTGAACAGTTTGCAAGTGGAATTAAAAAATAAATATTGTTTGATAGCATAAGTAGTCAGAAGAAGAAGAGGATAGTGCTCAAGCTGACATACTTCCCCCAGCATAGTTACTCCTAGGGCAGCGTAGCTAAAGCTGTGGGTTTATGTTTCTGTTCCTAACTAGTCTGACCATAAGCGATTTCGAAGAGGAACGTTTTAAGCCTGGACTTAAATGAAGAGACTGTGTCAGCATATTTAACATGGGTCGGGAGCTGATTCCATAACACAGGAGCTTGGTAGCTAAACGCTCTACCTCCTACAGTACTTTTAGAGACTCTTGGCACCACCAGAAGGCCAGCATTCTGAGAGCGAAGAGCTCTGTTTGGATGATATGGTTCTATAGCATCTTTGAGGTAGGATGGGGCCATGTCATTTATGGCTTTGTAGGTCAAGAGTAGAATTTTAAATTTGATTCTAAGCTCGACAGGAGCCAGTGAAGAGACTTCAGCACCGGCGTAATGTGCTCTCTTCTTTTTGTTCCTGTTAGTAATCTTGCTGCTGCATTTTGAACCAGTTGAAAGCTTTTTATGGAGCTTTTAGGACACGCTGCAAGCAGGAGTTACAGTAGTCTAATCTAGTCGTTACAAATGCATGGATAAGTTTTTCAGCATCACTTTTAGGCAGGATTCTTCTGATTTTGGCGATGTTGCGCAAATGGAAATAGGCTGTTTTACAAGCTTGATTTATATGAGCTTTAAATGAGAGCTCCTGGTCAAATAAGACTCCAAGGTTTCTTACAGTAGAACTGGAGGCTACACTGACATTGTCCAGTGTGACTATCTGCTCAGATAGAGCGTCTCGTAGATGCTTAGGGCCAAGCACAATGACCTCGGTTTTTTCAGGGTTAAGAAGCAGGTAGTTTAGTGTCATCCAGGTTTTTATCTCCTTCACACAAGCACTAAGTCTGTCTACTTGATCGCTCTGATCAGGTTTCATTGATTGTTTAGAACTTAGTCCTGGTTTAGTCCTGGTTTGGTCCTGGTTTAGTCCTGGTTTAGTCCTGGTTTGGACCTGGTTTAGAACTTAGTCCTGGTTTAGTCCGGTTTGGTCCTGGTTGGGACCTGGTTTGGACCTGGTTTAGACCTGGTTTGGATCTGGTTTAGACCTGGTTTGGACCTGGTTTAGACCTGGTTTAGTCCTGGTTTAGATCTGGTTTATTTTTGGTTTAGACCTGGTTTATTTTTGGTTTAGTGCCTTTTTTGTCTTGGTTTGGTTCTGCTTCACATATGAGGAAGATTAAGAGAAGAACTGAAGGAGGATCAGAGTGAGTGAAGCTTTAAGAAAGAAGGAGACAGAGCTGAGGCGAGGAAGGAGAGAAGGAAAGTGTAAAGGAGAAGAGGGGAAGGAAAGCGCCCTCACCCCTGCACACGGCGCAATACATTTTTTTATAGAAATATTGATCTGAAGTTTGTTAAAACTACAGTTCGACGCTGCTGGAGGATCTCTGGGTCCAAACACAAACAGCTCCCTGGGGTTTGGCCTGCTCTTAATGACAGGAGTCACAGCAGGTGAGAGGGGAGGAAGGAAGGAAGGAAGGTGAGAGCATAGGGAGGAAGAAAGGCGAGATAGTAGGGAGGAAGGAAGGAAGGAAGGAAGGCGAGAGCATAGGGAGGGAGGAAGAAAGGTGAGAGAGTAGGGAGGAAGGAAAGAAAGCGAGACTTTAATTTTTCCACGATATTAATTAAAACTTAATTCAAGCAGAATCAGTCTCATCTCAGCAACAACAACAACAACAACAACAACAACAACAACAACATGGAAATTACATCTAAAAACTGTATTGAAAGGAGAATTTTACTTTTTGACATTGCTATGGCAACAGTATAAGAAAGAAACTCTTGCCACCTTATCCGGCTCCGCCCCCTTGTGGCTCTTCTCGGCTCCAGATGGCTCTTATCTGCTGTAATGGCTCGTCTGCTCCAGCAGGAATTCTGTTCATTTAAACGGAGAACAAGAGAAACGTCTCGCGCTAAAATGTGATAAAAACGTGAGCGAGTCAACAAAACACAGTCTTTTTAGTCCGTGTTTGCTTCGGTCTGTAGAGGGCGCTATAACAACAACAACTGAGACATATTTGACCCAAAGGGATGTTTACACGTGAAAAACATCTGAAAAGTCTTATTTCTGACTCTCAGTTACGGCTCCCACACCAAGAACAACAAGGGACAAGTAAACAAGGGACGTAAACAAGGGACGTAAACAAGGGACGTAAACAAGGGACGTAAACAAGGGACGAGTAAACAAGGGATGAGTAAACAAGGGATGAGTAAACAAGGGACGAGTAAACAAGGGGCGAGTAAACAAGTGACTAGTAAACAAGGGATGTAAACAAGGGACGAGTAAACAAGGGATGTAAACAAGGGACGAGTAAACAAGGGACAGGTA